>NC_136072.1:1208731994-1209226565 GCF_964261635.1 Lissotriton helveticus | reverse complement strand
CCTAGAACTGAGCCCTAAACCCTAATACCTACCCCCTCACCCTAGCCCCTGACCCTAGAACCGCGCCCTGAACCCTAGAACCGGGCCCTAAACCCTAGAACCTAGAACTGAGCCCTAAACCCTAATACTGACCCATTCACCCTAGCCCCTGACCCTAGAACCGGGCCCTGAACCCTAGAACCGAGCCCTAAACCCTAGAACCTAGAACTGAGCCCTAAACCCTAATACTGACCCATTCACCCTAGCCCCTGACCCTAGAACCGGGCCCTGAACCCTAGAACCGAGCCCTAAACCCTAGAACCTTGAACTGAGCCCTAAACCCTAATACCTACCCCCTCACCCTAGCCCCTGACCCTAGAACCACGCCCTGAACCCTAGAACCTAGAACTGAGCCCTAAACCCTAATACCAACCCATTCACCCTAGCCCTCAACCCTAGAACCGGGCCCTGAACCCTAGAACCGAGGCCTGAACCCTAGAACTGAGCCCTAAACCCTAATACCTACCCCCTCACCCTAGCCCCTGACCCTAGAACCGCGCCCTGAACCCTAGAACCGAGCCCTAAACCCTAGAACCTAGAACTGAGCCCTAAACCCTAATACCGACCCCCTCACCCTAGCCCCTTAACCCTAGAACCGCGCCTTGAACCCTAGAACCGAGCCCTAAACCCTAGAACCTAGAACTGAGCCCTAAACCCTAATACTGACCCCCTCACCCTAGCCCCCAACCCTAGAACCGGGCCCTGAACCCTAGAACCGAGGCCTGAACCCTAGAACTGAGCCCTAAACCCTAATACCTACCCCCTCACCCTAGCCCCTGACCCTAGAACCGCGCCCTGAACCCTAGAACCGGGCCCTAAACCCTAGAACCTAGAACTGAGCCCTAAACCCTAATACTGACCCATTCACCCTAGCCCCTGACCCTAGAACCGGGCCCTGAACCCTAGAACCGAGCCCTAAACCCTAGAACCTAGAACTGAGCCCTAAACCCTAATACTGACCCATTCACCCTAGCCCCTGACCCTAGAACCGGGCCCTGAACCCTAGAACCGAGCCCTAAACCCTAGAACCTTGAACTGAGCCCTAAACCCTAATACCTACCCCCTCACCCTAGCCCCTGACCCTAGAACCACGCCCTGAACCCTAGAACCTAGAACTGAGCCCTAAACCCTAATACCAACCCATTCACCCTAGCCCTCAACCCTAGAACCGGGCCCTGAACCCTAGAACCGAGGCCTGAACCCTAGAACTGAGCCCTAAACCCTAATACCTACCCCCTCACCCTAGCCCCTGACCCTAGAACCGCGCCCTGAACCCTAGAACCGAGCCCTAAACCCTAGAACCTAGAACTGAGCCCTAAACCCTAATACCGACCCCCTCACCCTAGCCCCTTAACCCTAGAACCGCGCCTTGAACCCTAGAACCGAGCCCTAAACCCTAGAACCTAGAACTGAGCCCTAAACCCTAATACTGACCCCCTCACCCTAGCCCCCAACCCTAGAACCGGGCCCTGAACCCTAGAACCGAGGCCTGAACCCTAGAACTGAGCCCTAAACCCTAATACCTACCCCCTCACCCTAGCCCCTGACCCTAGAACCGCGCCCTGAACCCTAGAACCGGGCCCTAAACCCTAGAACCTAGAACTGAGCCCTAAACCCTAATACTGACCCATTCACCCTAGCCCCTGACCCTAGAACCGGGCCCTGAACCCTAGAACCGAGCCCTAAACCCTAGAACCTAGAACTGAGCCCTAAACCCTAATACTGACCCATTCACCCTAGCCCCTGACCCTAGAACCGGGCCCTGAACCCTAGAACCGAGCCCTAAACCCTAGAACCTTGAACTGAGCCCTAAACCCTAATACCTACCCCCTCACCCTAGCCCCTGACCCTAGAACCACGCCCTGAACCCTAGAACCTAGAACTGAGCCCTAAACCCTAATACCAACCCATTCACCCTAGCCCTCAACCCTAGAACCGGGCCCTGAACCCTAGAACCGAGGCCTGAACCCTAGAACTGAGCCCTAAACCCTAATACCTACCCCCTCACCCTAGCCCCTGACCCTAGAACCGCGCCCTGAACCCTAGAACCGAGCCCTAAACCCTAGAACCTAGAACTGAGCCCTAAACCCTAATACCGACCCCCTCACCCTAGCCCCTTAACCCTAGAACCGCGCCTTGAACCCTAGAACCGAGCCCTAAACCCTAGAACCTAGAACTGAGCCCTAAACCCTAATACTGACCCCCTCACCCTAGCCCCCAACCCTAGAACCGGGCCCTGAACCCTAGAACCGAGGCCTGAACCCTAGAACTGAGCCCTAAACCCTAATACCTACCCCCTCACCCTAGCCCCTGACCCTAGAACCGCGCCCTGAACCCTAGAACCGGGCCCTAAACCCTAGAACCTAGAACTGAGCCCTAAACCCTAATACTGACCCATTCACCCTAGCCCCTGACCCTAGAACCGGGCCCTGAACCCTAGAACCGAGCCCTAAACCCTAGAACCTAGAACTGAGCCCTAAACCCTAATACTGACCCATTCACCCTAGCCCCTGACCCTAGAACCGGGCCCTGAACCCTAGAACCGAGCCCTAAACCCTAGAACCTTGAACTGAGCCCTAAACCCTAATACCTACCCCCTCACCCTAGCCCCTGACCCTAGAACCACGCCCTGAACCCTAGAACCTAGAACTGAGCCCTAAACCCTAATACCAACCCATTCACCCTAGCCCTCAACCCTAGAACCGGGCCCTGAACCCTAGAACCGAGGCCTGAACCCTAGAACTGAGCCCTAAACCCTAATACCTACCCCCTCACCCTAGCCCCTGACCCTAGAACCGGGCCCTGAACCCTAGAACCGAGCCCTAAACCCTAGAACCTAGAACTGAGCCCTAAACCCTAATACTGACCCATTCACCCTAGCCCCTGACCCTAGAACCGGGCCCTGAACCCTAGAACCGAGCCCTAAACCCTAGAACCTTGAACTGAGCCCTAAACCCTAATACCTACCCCCTCACCCTAGCCCCTGACCCTAGAACCACGCCCTGAACCCTAGAACCTAGAACTGAGCCCTAAACCCTAATACCAACCCATTCACCCTAGCCCTCAACCCTAGAACCGGGCCCTGAACCCTAGAACCGAGGCCTGAACCCTAGAACTGAGCCCTAAACCCTAATACCTACCCCCTCACCCTAGCCCCTGACCCTAGAACCGCGCCCTGAACCCTAGAACCGAGCCCTAAACCCTAGAACCTAGAACTGAGCCCTAAACCCTAATACCGACCCCCTCACCCTAGCCCCTTAACCCTAGAACCGCGCCTTGAACCCTAGAACCGAGCCCTAAACCCTAGAACCTAGAACTGAGCCCTAAACCCTAATACTGACCCCCTCACCCTAGCCCCCAACCCTAGAACCGGGCCCTGAACCCTAGAACCGAGGCCTGAACCCTAGAACTGAGCCCTAAACCCTAATACCTACCCCCTCACCCTAGCCCCTGACCCTAGAACCGCGCCCTGAACCCTAGAACCGGGCCCTAAACCCTAGAACCTAGAACTGAGCCCTAAACCCTAATACTGACCCATTCACCCTAGCCCCTGACCCTAGAACCGGGCCCTGAACCCTAGAACCGAGCCCTAAACCCTAGAACCTAGAACTGAGCCCTAAACCCTAATACTGACCCATTCACCCTAGCCCCTGACCCTAGAACCGGGCCCTGAACCCTAGAACCGAGCCCTAAACCCTAGAACCTTGAACTGAGCCCTAAACCCTAATACCTACCCCCTCACCCTAGCCCCTGACCCTAGAACCACGCCCTGAACCCTAGAACCTAGAACTGAGCCCTAAACCCTAATACCAACCCATTCACCCTAGCCCTCAACCCTAGAACCGGGCCCTGAACCCTAGAACCGAGGCCTGAACCCTAGAACTGAGCCCTAAACCCTAATACCTACCCCCTCACCCTAGCCCCTGACCCTAGAACCGCGCCCTGAACCCTAGAACCGAGCCCTAAACCCTAGAACCTAGAACTGAGCCCTAAACCCTAATACCGACCCCCTCACCCTAGCCCCTTAACCCTAGAACCGCGCCTTGAACCCTAGAACCGAGCCCTAAACCCTAGAACCTAGAACTGAGCCCTAAACCCTAATACTGACCCCCTCACCCTAGCCCCCAACCCTAGAACCGGGCCCTGAACCCTAGAACCGAGGCCTGAACCCTAGAACTGAGCCCTAAACCCTAATACCTACCCCCTCACCCTAGCCCCTGACCCTAGAACCGCGCCCTGAACCCTAGAACCGGGCCCTAAACCCTAGAACCTAGAACTGAGCCCTAAACCCTAATACTGACCCATTCACCCTAGCCCCTGACCCTAGAACCGGGCCCTGAACCCTAGAACCGAGCCCTAAACCCTAGAACCTAGAACTGAGCCCTAAACCCTAATACTGACCCATTCACCCTAGCCCCTGACCCTAGAACCGGGCCCTGAACCCTAGAACCGAGCCCTAAACCCTAGAACCTTGAACTGAGCCCTAAACCCTAATACCTACCCCCTCACCCTAGCCCCTGACCCTAGAACCACGCCCTGAACCCTAGAACCTAGAACTGAGCCCTAAACCCTAATACCAACCCATTCACCCTAGCCCTCAACCCTAGAACCGGGCCCTGAACCCTAGAACCGAGGCCTGAACCCTAGAACTGAGCCCTAAACCCTAATACCTACCCCCTCACCCTAGCCCCTGACCCTAGAACCGCGCCCTGAACCCTAGAACCGAGCCCTAAACCCTAGAACCTAGAACTGAGCCCTAAACCCTAATACCGACCCCCTCACCCTAGCCCCTTAACCCTAGAACCGCGCCTTGAACCCTAGAACCGAGCCCTAAACCCTAGAACCTAGAACTGAGCCCTAAACCCTAATACTGACCCCCTCACCCTAGCCCCCAACCCTAGAACCGGGCCCTGAACCCTAGAACCGAGGCCTGAACCCTAGAACTGAGCCCTAAACCCTAATACCTACCCCCTCACCCTAGCCCCTGACCCTAGAACCGCGCCCTGAACCCTAGAACCGGGCCCTAAACCCTAGAACCTAGAACTGAGCCCTAAACCCTAATACTGACCCATTCACCCTAGCCCCTGACCCTAGAACCGGGCCCTGAACCCTAGAACCGAGCCCTAAACCCTAGAACCTAGAACTGAGCCCTAAACCCTAATACTGACCCATTCACCCTAGCCCCTGACCCTAGAACCGGGCCCTGAACCCTAGAACCGAGCCCTAAACCCTAGAACCTTGAACTGAGCCCTAAACCCTAATACCTACCCCCTCACCCTAGCCCCTGACCCTAGAACCACGCCCTGAACCCTAGAACCTAGAACTGAGCCCTAAACCCTAATACCAACCCATTCACCCTAGCCCTCAACCCTAGAACCGGGCCCTGAACCCTAGAACCGAGGCCTGAACCCTAGAACTGAGCCCTAAACCCTAATACCTACCCCCTCACCCTAGCCCCTGACCCTAGAACCGCGCCCTGAACCCTAGAACCGAGCCCTAAACCCTAGAACCTAGAACTGAGCCCTAAACCCTAATACCGACCCCCTCACCCTAGCCCCTTAACCCTAGAACCGCGCCTTGAACCCTAGAACCGAGCCCTAAACCCTAGAACCTAGAACTGAGCCCTAAACCCTAATACTGACCCCCTCACCCTAGCCCCCAACCCTAGAACCGGGCCCTGAACCCTAGAACCGAGGCCTGAACCCTAGAACTGAGCCCTAAACCCTAATACCTACCCCCTCACCCTAGCCCCTGACCCTAGAACCGCGCCCTGAACCCTAGAACCGGGCCCTAAACCCTAGAACCTAGAACTGAGCCCTAAACCCTAATACTGACCCATTCACCCTAGCCCCTGACCCTAGAACCGGGCCCTGAACCCTAGAACCGAGCCCTAAACCCTAGAACCTAGAACTGAGCCCTAAACCCTAATACTGACCCATTCACCCTAGCCCCTGACCCTAGAACCGGGCCCTGAACCCTAGAACCGAGCCCTAAACCCTAGAACCTTGAACTGAGCCCTAAACCCTAATACCTACCCCCTCACCCTAGCCCCTGACCCTAGAACCACGCCCTGAACCCTAGAACCTAGAACTGAGCCCTAAACCCTAATACCAACCCATTCACCCTAGCCCTCAACCCTAGAACCGGGCCCTGAACCCTAGAACCGAGGCCTGAACCCTAGAACTGAGCCCTAAACCCTAATACCTACCCCCTCACCCTAGCCCCTGACCCTAGAACCGCGCCCTGAACCCTAGAACCGAGCCCTAAACCCTAGAACCTAGAACTGAGCCCTAAACCCTAATACCGACCCCCTCACCCTAGCCCCTTAACCCTAGAACCGCGCCTTGAACCCTAGAACCGAGCCCTAAACCCTAGAACCTAGAACTGAGCCCTAAACCCTAATACTGACCCCCTCACCCTAGCCCCCAACCCTAGAACCGGGCCCTGAACCCTAGAACCGAGGCCTGAACCCTAGAACTGAGCCCTAAACCCTAATACCTACCCCCTCACCCTAGCCCCTGACCCTAGAACCGCGCCCTGAACCCTAGAACCGGGCCCTAAACCCTAGAACCTAGAACTGAGCCCTAAACCCTAATACTGACCCATTCACCCTAGCCCCTGACCCTAGAACCGGGCCCTGAACCCTAGAACCGAGCCCTAAACCCTAGAACCTAGAACTGAGCCCTAAACCCTAATACTGACCCATTCACCCTAGCCCCTGACCCTAGAACCGGGCCCTGAACCCTAGAACCGAGCCCTAAACCCTAGAACCTTGAACTGAGCCCTAAACCCTAATACCTACCCCCTCACCCTAGCCCCTGACCCTAGAACCACGCCCTGAACCCTAGAACCTAGAACTGAGCCCTAAACCCTAATACCAACCCATTCACCCTAGCCCTCAACCCTAGAACCGGGCCCTGAACCCTAGAACCGAGGCCTGAACCCTAGAACTGAGCCCTAAACCCTAATACCTACCCCCTCACCCTAGCCCCTGACCCTAGAACCGGGCCCTGAACCCTAGAACCGAGCCCTAAACCCTAGAACCTAGAACTGAGCCCTAAACCCTAATACTGACCCATTCACCCTAGCCCCTGACCCTAGAACCGGGCCCTGAACCCTAGAACCGAGCCCTAAACCCTAGAACCTTGAACTGAGCCCTAAACCCTAATACCTACCCCCTCACCCTAGCCCCTGACCCTAGAACCACGCCCTGAACCCTAGAACCTAGAACTGAGCCCTAAACCCTAATACCAACCCATTCACCCTAGCCCTCAACCCTAGAACCGGGCCCTGAACCCTAGAACCGAGGCCTGAACCCTAGAACTGAGCCCTAAACCCTAATACCTACCCCCTCACCCTAGCCCCTGACCCTAGAACCGCGCCCTGAACCCTAGAACCGAGCCCTAAACCCTAGAACCTAGAACTGAGCCCTAAACCCTAATACCGACCCCCTCACCCTAGCCCCTTAACCCTAGAACCGCGCCTTGAACCCTAGAACCGAGCCCTAAACCCTAGAACCTAGAACTGAGCCCTAAACCCTAATACTGACCCCCTCACCCTAGCCCCCAACCCTAGAACCGGGCCCTGAACCCTAGAACCGAGGCCTGAACCCTAGAACTGAGCCCTAAACCCTAATACCTACCCCCTCACCCTAGCCCCTGACCCTAGAACCGCGCCCTGAACCCTAGAACCGGGCCCTAAACCCTAGAACCTAGAACTGAGCCCTAAACCCTAATACTGACCCATTCACCCTAGCCCCTGACCCTAGAACCGGGCCCTGAACCCTAGAACCGAGCCCTAAACCCTAGAACCTAGAACTGAGCCCTAAACCCTAATACTGACCCATTCACCCTAGCCCCTGACCCTAGAACCGGGCCCTGAACCCTAGAACCGAGCCCTAAACCCTAGAACCTTGAACTGAGCCCTAAACCCTAATACCTACCCCCTCACCCTAGCCCCTGACCCTAGAACCACGCCCTGAACCCTAGAACCTAGAACTGAGCCCTAAACCCTAATACCAACCCATTCACCCTAGCCCTCAACCCTAGAACCGGGCCCTGAACCCTAGAACCGAGGCCTGAACCCTAGAACTGAGCCCTAAACCCTAATACCTACCCCCTCACCCTAGCCCCTGACCCTAGAACCGCGCCCTGAACCCTAGAACCGAGCCCTAAACCCTAGAACCTAGAACTGAGCCCTAAACCCTAATACCGACCCCCTCACCCTAGCCCCTTAACCCTAGAACCGCGCCTTGAACCCTAGAACCGAGCCCTAAACCCTAGAACCTAGAACTGAGCCCTAAACCCTAATACTGACCCCCTCACCCTAGCCCCCAACCCTAGAACCGGGCCCTGAACCCTAGAACCGAGGCCTGAACCCTAGAACTGAGCCCTAAACCCTAATACCTACCCCCTCACCCTAGCCCCTGACCCTAGAACCGCGCCCTGAACCCTAGAACCGGGCCCTAAACCCTAGAACCTAGAACTGAGCCCTAAACCCTAATACTGACCCATTCACCCTAGCCCCTGACCCTAGAACCGGGCCCTGAACCCTAGAACCGAGCCCTAAACCCTAGAACCTAGAACTGAGCCCTAAACCCTAATACTGACCCATTCACCCTAGCCCCTGACCCTAGAACCGGGCCCTGAACCCTAGAACCGAGCCCTAAACCCTAGAACCTTGAACTGAGCCCTAAACCCTAATACCTACCCCCTCACCCTAGCCCCTGACCCTAGAACCACGCCCTGAACCCTAGAACCTAGAACTGAGCCCTAAACCCTAATACCAACCCATTCACCCTAGCCCTCAACCCTAGAACCGGGCCCTGAACCCTAGAACCGAGGCCTGAACCCTAGAACTGAGCCCTAAACCCTAATACCTACCCCCTCACCCTAGCCCCTGACCCTAGAACCGCGCCCTGAACCCTAGAACCGAGCCCTAAACCCTAGAACCTAGAACTGAGCCCTAAACCCTAATACCGACCCCCTCACCCTAGCCCCTTAACCCTAGAACCGCGCCTTGAACCCTAGAACCGAGCCCTAAACCCTAGAACCTAGAACTGAGCCCTAAACCCTAATACTGACCCCCTCACCCTAGCCCCCAACCCTAGAACCGGGCCCTGAACCCTAGAACCGAGGCCTGAACCCTAGAACTGAGCCCTAAACCCTAATACCTACCCCCTCACCCTAGCCCCTGACCCTAGAACCGCGCCCTGAACCCTAGAACCGGGCCCTAAACCCTAGAACCTAGAACTGAGCCCTAAACCCTAATACTGACCCATTCACCCTAGCCCCTGACCCTAGAACCGGGCCCTGAACCCTAGAACCGAGCCCTAAACCCTAGAACCTAGAACTGAGCCCTAAACCCTAATACTGACCCATTCACCCTAGCCCCTGACCCTAGAACCGGGCCCTGAACCCTAGAACCGAGCCCTAAACCCTAGAACCTTGAACTGAGCCCTAAACCCTAATACCTACCCCCTCACCCTAGCCCCTGACCCTAGAACCACGCCCTGAACCCTAGAACCTAGAACTGAGCCCTAAACCCTAATACCAACCCATTCACCCTAGCCCTCAACCCTAGAACCGGGCCCTGAACCCTAGAACCGAGGCCTGAACCCTAGAACTGAGCCCTAAACCCTAATACCTACCCCCTCACCCTAGCCCCTGACCCTAGAACCGCGCCCTGAACCCTAGAACCGAGCCCTAAACCCTAGAACCTAGAACTGAGCCCTAAACCCTAATACCGACCCCCTCACCCTAGCCCCTTAACCCTAGAACCGCGCCTTGAACCCTAGAACCGAGCCCTAAACCCTAGAACCTAGAACTGAGCCCTAAACCCTAATACTGACCCCCTCACCCTAGCCCCCAACCCTAGAACCGGGCCCTGAACCCTAGAACCGAGGCCTGAACCCTAGAACTGAGCCCTAAACCCTAATACCTACCCCCTCACCCTAGCCCCTGACCCTAGAACCGCGCCCTGAACCCTAGAACCGGGCCCTAAACCCTAGAACCTAGAACTGAGCCCTAAACCCTAATACTGACCCATTCACCCTAGCCCCTGACCCTAGAACCGGGCCCTGAACCCTAGAACCGAGCCCTAAACCCTAGAACCTAGAACTGAGCCCTAAACCCTAATACTGACCCATTCACCCTAGCCCCTGACCCTAGAACCGGGCCCTGAACCCTAGAACCGAGCCCTAAACCCTAGAACCTTGAACTGAGCCCTAAACCCTAATACCTACCCCCTCACCCTAGCCCCTGACCCTAGAACCACGCCCTGAACCCTAGAACCTAGAACTGAGCCCTAAACCCTAATACCAACCCATTCACCCTAGCCCTCAACCCTAGAACCGGGCCCTGAACCCTAGAACCGAGGCCTGAACCCTAGAACTGAGCCCTAAACCCTAATACCTACCCCCTCACCCTAGCCCCTGACCCTAGAACCGCGCCCTGAACCCTAGAACCGAGCCCTAAACCCTAGAACCTAGAACTGAGCCCTAAACCCTAATACCGACCCCCTCACCCTAGCCCCTTAACCCTAGAACCGCGCCTTGAACCCTAGAACCGAGCCCTAAACCCTAGAACCTAGAACTGAGCCCTAAACCCTAATACTGACCCCCTCACCCTAGCCCCCAACCCTAGAACCGGGCCCTGAACCCTAGAACCGAGGCCTGAACCCTAGAACTGAGCCCTAAACCCTAATACCTACCCCCTCACCCTAGCCCCTGACCCTAGAACCGCGCCCTGAACCCTAGAACCGGGCCCTAAACCCTAGAACCTAGAACTGAGCCCTAAACCCTAATACTGACCCATTCACCCTAGCCCCTGACCCTAGAACCGGGCCCTGAACCCTAGAACCGAGCCCTAAACCCTAGAACCTAGAACTGAGCCCTAAACCCTAATACTGACCCATTCACCCTAGCCCCTGACCCTAGAACCGGGCCCTGAACCCTAGAACCGAGCCCTAAACCCTAGAACCTTGAACTGAGCCCTAAACCCTAATACCTACCCCCTCACCCTAGCCCCTGACCCTAGAACCACGCCCTGAACCCTAGAACCTAGAACTGAGCCCTAAACCCTAATACCAACCCATTCACCCTAGCCCTCAACCCTAGAACCGGGCCCTGAACCCTAGAACCGAGGCCTGAACCCTAGAACTGAGCCCTAAACCCTAATACCTACCCCCTCACCCTAGCCCCTGACCCTAGAACCGGGCCCTGAACCCTAGAACCGAGCCCTAAACCCTAGAACCTAGAACTGAGCCCTAAACCCTAATACTGACCCATTCACCCTAGCCCCTGACCCTAGAACCGGGCCCTGAACCCTAGAACCGAGCCCTAAACCCTAGAACCTTGAACTGAGCCCTAAACCCTAATACCTACCCCCTCACCCTAGCCCCTGACCCTAGAACCACGCCCTGAACCCTAGAACCTAGAACTGAGCCCTAAACCCTAATACCAACCCATTCACCCTAGCCCTCAACCCTAGAACCGGGCCCTGAACCCTAGAACCGAGGCCTGAACCCTAGAACTGAGCCCTAAACCCTAATACCTACCCCCTCACCCTAGCCCCTGACCCTAGAACCGCGCCCTGAACCCTAGAACCGAGCCCTAAACCCTAGAACCTAGAACTGAGCCCTAAACCCTAATACCGACCCCCTCACCCTAGCCCCTTAACCCTAGAACCGCGCCTTGAACCCTAGAACCGAGCCCTAAACCCTAGAACCTAGAACTGAGCCCTAAACCCTAATACTGACCCCCTCACCCTAGCCCCCAACCCTAGAACCGGGCCCTGAACCCTAGAACCGAGGCCTGAACCCTAGAACTGAGCCCTAAACCCTAATACCTACCCCCTCACCCTAGCCCCTGACCCTAGAACCGCGCCCTGAACCCTAGAACCGGGCCCTAAACCCTAGAACCTAGAACTGAGCCCTAAACCCTAATACTGACCCATTCACCCTAGCCCCTGACCCTAGAACCGGGCCCTGAACCCTAGAACCGAGCCCTAAACCCTAGAACCTAGAACTGAGCCCTAAACCCTAATACTGACCCATTCACCCTAGCCCCTGACCCTAGAACCGGGCCCTGAACCCTAGAACCGAGCCCTAAACCCTAGAACCTTGAACTGAGCCCTAAACCCTAATACCTACCCCCTCACCCTAGCCCCTGACCCTAGAACCACGCCCTGAACCCTAGAACCTAGAACTGAGCCCTAAACCCTAATACCAACCCATTCACCCTAGCCCTCAACCCTAGAACCGGGCCCTGAACCCTAGAACCGAGGCCTGAACCCTAGAACTGAGCCCTAAACCCTAATACCTACCCCCTCACCCTAGCCCCTGACCCTAGAACCGCGCCCTGAACCCTAGAACCGAGCCCTAAACCCTAGAACCTAGAACTGAGCCCTAAACCCTAATACTGACCCATTCACCCTAGCCCCTGACCCTAGAACCGGGCCCTGAACCCTAGAACCGAGCCCTAAACCCTAGAACCTTGAACTGAGCCCTAAACCCTAATACCTACCCCCTCACCCTAGCCCCTGACCCTAGAACCACGCCCTGAACCCTAGAACCTAGAACTGAGCCCTAAACCCTAATACCAACCCATTCACCCTAGCCCTCAACCCTAGAACCGGGCCCTGAACCCTAGAACCGAGGCCTGAACCCTAGAACTGAGCCCTAAACCCTAATACCTACCCCCTCACCCTAGCCCCTGACCCTAGAACCGCGCCCTGAACCCTAGAACCGAGCCCTAAACCCTAGAACCTAGAACTGAGCCCTAAACCCTAATACCGACCCCCTCACCCTAGCCCCTTAACCCTAGAACCGCGCCTTGAACCCTAGAACCGAGCCCTAAACCCTAGAACCTTGAACTGAGCCCTAAACCCTAATACCGACCCCCCTCACCCTAGCCCCCAACCCTAGAACCGGGCCCTGAACCCTAGAACCGAGCCCTTAACCCTAGAACTGAGCCCTAAACCCTAATACTGACCCCCTCACCCTAGCCCCTGACCCTAGAACCGGGCCCTGAACCCTAGAACCGAGCCCTAAACCCTAGAACCTAGAACTGAGCCCTAAACCCTAATACCGACCCCCTCACCCTAGCCCCTTAACCCTAGAACCGCGCCTTGAACCCTAGAACCGAGCCCTAAACCCTAGAACCTAGAACTGAGCCCTAAACCCTAATACTGACCCATTCACCCTAGCCCCTGACCCTAGAACCGGGCCCTGAACCCTAGAACCGAGCCCTAAACCCTAGAACCTTGAACTGAGCCCTAAACCCTAATACCTACCCCCTCACCCTAGCCCCTGACCCTAGAACCACGCCCTGAACCCTAGAACCTAGAACTGAGCCCTAAACCCTAATACCAACCCATTCACCCTAGCCCTCAACCCTAGAACCGGGCCCTGAACCCTAGAACCGAGGCCTGAACCCTAGAACTGAGCCCTAAACCCTAATACCTACCCCCTCACCCTAGCCCCTGACCCTAGAACCGCGCCCTGAACCCTAGAACCGGGCCCTAAACCCTAGAACCTAGAACTGAGCCCTAAACCCTAATACTGACCCATTCACCCTAGCCCCTGACCCTAGAACCGGGCCCTGAACCCTAGAACCGAGCCCTAAACCCTAGAACCTAGAACTGAGCCCTAAACCCTAATACTGACCCATTCACCCTAGCCCCTGACCCTAGAACCGGGCCCTGAACCCTAGAACCGAGCCCTAAACCCTAGAACCTTGAACTGAGCCCTAAACCCTAATACCTACCCCCTCACCCTAGCCCCTGACCCTAGAACCACGCCCTGAACCCTAGAACCTAGAACTGAGCCCTAAACCCTAATACCAACCCATTCACCCTAGCCCTCAACCCTAGAACCGGGCCCTGAACCCTAGAACCGAGGCCTGAACCCTAGAACTGAGCCCTAAACCCTAATACCTACCCCCTCACCCTAGCCCCTGACCCTAGAACCGCGCCCTGAACCCTAGAACCGAGCCCTAAACCCTAGAACCTAGAACTGAGCCCTAAACCCTAATACCGACCCCCTCACCCTAGCCCCTTAACCCTAGAACCGCGCCTTGAACCCTAGAACCGAGCCCTAAACCCTAGAACCTAGAACTGAGCCCTAAACCCTAATACTGACCCATTCACCCTAGCCCCTGACCCTAGAACCGGGCCCTGAACCCTAGAACCGAGCCCTAAACCCTAGAACCTTGAACTGAGCCCTAAACCCTAATACCTACCCCCTCACCCTAGCCCCTGACCCTAGAACCACGCCCTGAACCCTAGAACCTAGAACTGAGCCCTAAACCCTAATACCAACCCATTCACCCTAGCCCTCAACCCTAGAACCGGGCCCTGAACCCTAGAACCGAGGCCTGAACCCTAGAACTGAGCCCTAAACCCTAATACCTACCCCCTCACCCTAGCCCCTGACCCTAGAACCGCGCCCTGAACCCTAGAACCGAGCCCTAAACCCTAGAACCTAGAACTGAGCCCTAAACCCTAATACCGACCCCCTCACCCTAGCCCCTTAACCCTAGAACCGCGCCTTGAACCCTAGAACCGAGCCCTAAACCCTAGAACCTAGAACTGAGCCCTAAACCCTAATACTGACCCCCTCACCCTAGCCCCCAACCCTAGAACCGGGCCCTGAACCCTAGAACCGAGGCCTGAACCCTAGAACTGAGCCCTAAACCCTAATACCTACCCCCTCACCCTAGCCCCTGACCCTAGAACCGCGCCCTGAACCCTAGAACCGGGCCCTAAACCCTAGAACCTAGAACTGAGCCCTAAACCCTAATACTGACCCATTCACCCTAGCCCCTGACCCTAGAACCGGGCCCTGAACCCTAGAACCGAGCCCTAAACCCTAGAACCTAGAACTGAGCCCTAAACCCTAATACTGACCCATTCACCCTAGCCCCTGACCCTAGAACCGGGCCCTGAACCCTAGAACCGAGCCCTAAACCCTAGAACCTTGAACTGAGCCCTAAACCCTAATACCTACCCCCTCACCCTAGCCCCTGACCCTAGAACCACGCCCTGAACCCTAGAACCTAGAACTGAGCCCTAAACCCTAATACCAACCCATTCACCCTAGCCCTCAACCCTAGAACCGGGCCCTGAACCCTAGAACCGAGGCCTGAACCCTAGAACTGAGCCCTAAACCCTAATACCTACCCCCTCACCCTAGCCCCTGACCCTAGAACCGCGCCCTGAACCCTAGAACCGAGCCCTAAACCCTAGAACCTAGAACTGAGCCCTAAACCCTAATACCGACCCCCTCACCCTAGCCCCTTAACCCTAGAACCGCGCCTTGAACCCTAGAACCGAGCCCTAAACCCTAGAACCTAGAACTGAGCCCTAAACCCTAATACTGACCCCCTCACCCTAGCCCCCAACCCTAGAACCGGGCCCTGAACCCTAGAACCGAGGCCTGAACCCTAGAACTGAGCCCTAAACCCTAATACCTACCCCCTCACCCTAGCCCCTGACCCTAGAACCGCGCCCTGAACCCTAGAACCGGGCCCTAAACCCTAGAACCTAGAACTGAGCCCTAAACCCTAATACTGACCCATTCACCCTAGCCCCTGACCCTAGAACCGGGCCCTGAACCCTAGAACCGAGCCCTAAACCCTAGAACCTAGAACTGAGCCCTAAACCCTAATACTGACCCATTCACCCTAGCCCCTGACCCTAGAACCGGGCCCTGAACCCTAGAACCGAGCCCTAAACCCTAGAACCTTGAACTGAGCCCTAAACCCTAATACCTACCCCCTCACCCTAGCCCCTGACCCTAGAACCACGCCCTGAACCCTAGAACCTAGAACTGAGCCCTAAACCCTAATACCAACCCATTCACCCTAGCCCTCAACCCTAGAACCGGGCCCTGAACCCTAGAACCGAGGCCTGAACCCTAGAACTGAGCCCTAAACCCTAATACCTACCCCCTCACCCTAGCCCCTGACCCTAGAACCGCGCCCTGAACCCTAGAACCGAGCCCTAAACCCTAGAACCTAGAACTGAGCCCTAAACCCTAATACCGACCCCCTCACCCTAGCCCCTTAACCCTAGAACCGCGCCTTGAACCCTAGAACCGAGCCCTAAACCCTAGAACCTAGAACTGAGCCCTAAACCCTAATACTGACCCCCTCACCCTAGCCCCCAACCCTAGAACCGGGCCCTGAACCCTAGAACCGAGGCCTGAACCCTAGAACTGAGCCCTAAACCCTAATACCTACCCCCTCACCCTAGCCCCTGACCCTAGAACCGGGCCCTGAACCCTAGAACCGAGCCCTAAACCCTAGAACCTAGAACTGAGCCCTAAACCCTAATACTGACCCATTCACCCTAGCCCCTGACCCTAGAACCGGGCCCTGAACCCTAGAACCGAGCCCTAAACCCTAGAACCTAGAACTGAGCCCTAAACCCTAATACTGACCCATTCACCCTAGCCCCTGACCCTAGAACCGGGCCCTGAACCCTAGAACCGAGCCCTAAACCCTAGAACCTTGAACTGAGCCCTAAACCCTAATACCTACCCCCTCACCCTAGCCCCTGACCCTAGAACCACGCCCTGAACCCTAGAACCTAGAACTGAGCCCTAAACCCTAATACCAACCCATTCACCCTAGCCCTCAACCCTAGAACCGGGCCCTGAACCCTAGAACCGAGGCCTGAACCCTAGAACTGAGCCCTAAACCCTAATACCTACCCCCTCACCCTAGCCCCTGACCCTAGAACCGGGCCCTGAACCCTAGAACCGAGCCCTAAACCCTAGAACCTAGAACTGAGCCCTAAACCCTAATACTGACCCATTCACCCTAGCCCCTGACCCTAGAACCGGGCCCTGAACCCTAGAACCGAGCCCTAAACCCTAGAACCTTGAACTGAGCCCTAAACCCTAATACCTACCCCCTCACCCTAGCCCCTGACCCTAGAACCACGCCCTGAACCCTAGAACCTAGAACTGAGCCCTAAACCCTAATACCAACCCATTCACCCTAGCCCTCAACCCTAGAACCGGGCCCTGAACCCTAGAACCGAGGCCTGAACCCTAGAACTGAGCCCTAAACCCTAATACCTACCCCCTCACCCTAGCCCCTGACCCTAGAACCGCGCCCTGAACCCTAGAACCGAGCCCTAAACCCTAGAACCTAGAACTGAGCCCTAAACCCTAATACCGACCCCCTCACCCTAGCCCCTTAACCCTAGAACCGCGCCTTGAACCCTAGAACCGAGCCCTAAACCCTAGAACCTTGAACTGAGCCCTAAACCCTAATACCTACCCCCTCACCCTAGCCCCTGACCCTAGAACCACGCCCTGAACCCTAGAACCTAGAACTGAGCCCTAAACCCTAATACCAACCCATTCACCCTAGCCCTCAACCCTAGAACCGGGCCCTGAACCCTAGAACCGAGGCCTGAACCCTAGAACTGAGCCCTAAACCCTAATACCTACCCCCTCACCCTAGCCCCTGACCCTAGAACCGCGCCCTGAACCCTAGAACCGAGCCCTAAACCCTAGAACCTAGAACTGAGCCCTAAACCCTAATACCGACCCCCTCACCCTAGCCCCTTAACCCTAGAACCGCGCCTTGAACCCTAGAACCGAGCCCTAAACCCTAGAACCTAGAACTGAGCCCTAAACCCTAATACTGACCCCCTCACCCTAGCCCCCAACCCTAGAACCGGGCCCTGAACCCTAGAACCGAGGCCTGAACCCTAGAACTGAGCCCTAAACCCTAATACCTACCCCCTCACCCTAGCCCCTGACCCTAGAACCGCGCCCTGAACCCTAGAACCGAGCCCTAAACCCTAGAACCTAGAACTGAGCCCTAAACCCTAATACCGACCCCCTCACCCTAGCCCCTTAACCCTAGAACCGCGCCTTGAACCCTAGAACCGAGCCCTAAACCCTAGAACCTAGAACTGAGCCCTAAACCCTAATACTGACCCCCTCACCCTAGCCCCCAACCCTAGAACCGGGCCCTGAACCCTAGAACCGAGGCCTGAACCCTAGAACTGAGCCCTAAACCCTAATACCTACCCCCTCACCCTAGCCCCTGACCCTAGAACCGCGCCCTGAACCCTAGAACCGGGCCCTAAACCCTAGAACCTAGAACTGAGCCCTAAACCCTAATACCAACCCATTCACCCTAGCCCCCAACCCTAGAACCGGGCCCTGAACCCTAGAACCGAGCCCTAAACCCTAGAACTGAGCCCTAAACCCTAATACCGACCCCCTCACCCTAGCCCCTGACCCTAGAACCGCGCCCTGAACCCTAGAACCGGGCCCTAAACCCTAGAACCTAGAACTGAGCCCTAAACCCTAATACCAACCCATTCACCCTAGCCCTCAACCCTAGAACCGGGCCCTGAACCCTAGAACCGAGGCCTGAACCCTAGAACTGAGCCCTAAACCCTAATACCTACCCCCTCACCCTAGCCCCTGACCCTAGAACCGGGCCCTGAACCCTAGAACCGAGCCCTAAACCCTAGAACCTAGAACTGAGCCCTAAACCCTAATACTGACCCATTCACCCTAGCCCCTGACCCTAGAACCGGGCCCTGAACCCTAGAACCGAGCCCTAAACCCTAGAACCTTGAACTGAGCCCTAAACCCTAATACCTACCCCCTCACCCTAGCCCCTGACCCTAGAACCACGCCCTGAACCCTAGAACCTAGAACTGAGCCCTAAACCCTAATACCAACCCATTCACCCTAGCCCTCAACCCTAGAACCGGGCCCTGAACCCTAGAACCGAGGCCTGAACCCTAGAACTGAGCCCTAAACCCTAATACCTACCCCCTCACCCTAGCCCCTGACCCTAGAACCGGGCCCTGAACCCTAGAACCGAGCCCTAAACCCTAGAACCTAGAACTGAGCCCTAAACCCTAATACTGACCCATTCACCCTAGCCCCTGACCCTAGAACCGGGCCCTGAACCCTAGAACCGAGCCCTAAACCCTAGAACCTTGAACTGAGCCCTAAACCCTAATACCTACCCCCTCACCCTAGCCCCTGACCCTAGAACCACGCCCTGAACCCTAGAACCTAGAACTGAGCCCTAAACCCTAATACCAACCCATTCACCCTAGCCCTCAACCCTAGAACCGGGCCCTGAACCCTAGAACCGAGGCCTGAACCCTAGAACTGAGCCCTAAACCCTAATACCTACCCCCTCACCCTAGCCCCTGACCCTAGAACCGCGCCCTGAACCCTAGAACCGAGCCCTAAACCCTAGAACCTAGAACTGAGCCCTAAACCCTAATACCGACCCCCTCACCCTAGCCCCTTAACCCTAGAACCGCGCCTTGAACCCTAGAACCGAGCCCTAAACCCTAGAACCTTGAACTGAGCCCTAAACCCTAATACCGACCCCCCTCACCCTAGCCCCCAACCCTAGAACCGGGCCCTGAACCCTAGAACCGAGCCCTTAACCCTAGAACTGAGCCCTAAACCCTAATACTGACCCCCTCACCCTAGCCCCTGACCCTAGAACCGGGCCCTGAACCCTAGAACCGAGCCCTAAACCCTAGAACCTAGAACTGAGCCCTAAACCCTAATACCGACCCCCTCACCCTAGCCCCTTAACCCTAGAACCGCGCCTTGAACCCTAGAACCGAGCCCTAAACCCTAGAACCTAGAACTGAGCCCTAAACCCTAATACTGACCCATTCACCCTAGCCCCTGACCCTAGAACCGGGCCCTGAACCCTAGAACCGAGCCCTAAACCCTAGAACCTAGAACTGAGCCCTAAACCCTAATACCGACCCCCTCACCCTAGCCCCTGACCCTAGAACCGGGCCCTGAACCCTAGAACCGAGCCCTAAACCCTAGAACCTAGAACTGAGCCCTAAACCCTAATACTGACCCATTCACCCTAGCCCCTGACCCTAGAACCGGGCCCTGAACCCTAGAACCGAGCCCTAAACCCTAGAACCTTGAACTGAGCCCTAAACCCTAATACCTACCCCCTCACCCTAGCCCCTGACCCTAGAACCACGCCCTGAACCCTAGAACCTAGAACTGAGCCCTAAACCCTAATACCAACCCATTCACCCTAGCCCTCAACCCTAGAACCGGGCCCTGAACCCTAGAACCGAGGCCTGAACCCTAGAACTGAGCCCTAAACCCTAATACCTACCCCCTCACCCTAGCCCCTGACCCTAGAACCGCGCCCTGAACCCTAGAACCGAGCCCTAAACCCTAGAACCTAGAACTGAGCCCTAAACCCTAATACCGACCCCCTCACCCTAGCCCCTTAACCCTAGAACCGCGCCTTGAACCCTAGAACCGAGCCCTAAACCCTAGAACCTAGAACTGAGCCCTAAACCCTAATACTGACCCCCTCACCCTAGCCCCCAACCCTAGAACCGGGCCCTGAACCCTAGAACCGAGGCCTGAACCCTAGAACTGAGCCCTAAACCCTAATACCTACCCCCTCACCCTAGCCCCTGACCCTAGAACCGCGCCCTGAACCCTAGAACCGGGCCCTAAACCCTAGAACCTAGAACTGAGCCCTAAACCCTAATACTGACCCATTCACCCTAGCCCCTGACCCTAGAACCGGGCCCTGAACCCTAGAACCGAGCCCTAAACCCTAGAACCTAGAACTGAGCCCTAAACCCTAATACTGACCCATTCACCCTAGCCCCTGACCCTAGAACCGGGCCCTGAACCCTAGAACCGAGCCCTAAACCCTAGAACCTTGAACTGAGCCCTAAACCCTAATACCTACCCCCTCACCCTAGCCCCTGACCCTAGAACCACGCCCTGAACCCTAGAACCTAGAACTGAGCCCTAAACCCTAATACCAACCCATTCACCCTAGCCCTCAACCCTAGAACCGGGCCCTGAACCCTAGAACCGAGGCCTGAACCCTAGAACTGAGCCCTAAACCCTAATACCTACCCCCTCACCCTAGCCCCTGACCCTAGAACCGGGCCCTGAACCCTAGAACCGAGCCCTAAACCCTAGAACCTAGAACTGAGCCCTAAACCCTAATACTGACCCATTCACCCTAGCCCCTGACCCTAGAACCGGGCCCTGAACCCTAGAACCGAGCCCTAAACCCTAGAACCTTGAACTGAGCCCTAAACCCTAATACCTACCCCCTCACCCTAGCCCCTGACCCTAGAACCACGCCCTGAACCCTAGAACCTAGAACTGAGCCCTAAACCCTAATACCAACCCATTCACCCTAGCCCTCAACCCTAGAACCGGGCCCTGAACCCTAGAACCGAGGCCTGAACCCTAGAACTGAGCCCTAAACCCTAATACCTACCCCCTCACCCTAGCCCCTGACCCTAGAACCGCGCCCTGAACCCTAGAACCGAGCCCTAAACCCTAGAACCTAGAACTGAGCCCTAAACCCTAATACCGACCCCCTCACCCTAGCCCCTTAACCCTAGAACCGCGCCTTGAACCCTAGAACCGAGCCCTAAACCCTAGAACCTTGAACTGAGCCCTAAACCCTAATACCGACCCCCCTCACCCTAGCCCCCAACCCTAGAACCGGGCCCTGAACCCTAGAACCGAGCCCTTAACCCTAGAACTGAGCCCTAAACCCTAATACTGACCCCCTCACCCTAGCCCCTGACCCTAGAACCGGGCCCTGAACCCTAGAACCGAGCCCTAAACCCTAGAACCTAGAACTGAGCCCTAAACCCTAATACCGACCCCCTCACCCTAGCCCCTTAACCCTAGAACCGCGCCTTGAACCCTAGAACCGAGCCCTAAACCCTAGAACCTAGAACTGAGCCCTAAACCCTAATACTGACCCATTCACCCTAGCCCCTGACCCTAGAACCGGGCCCTGAACCCTAGAACCGAGCCCTAAACCCTAGAACCTTGAACTGAGCCCTAAACCCTAATACCTACCCCCTCACCCTAGCCCCTGACCCTAGAACCACGCCCTGAACCCTAGAACCTAGAACTGAGCCCTAAACCCTAATACCAACCCATTCACCCTAGCCCTCAACCCTAGAACCGGGCCCTGAACCCTAGAACCGAGGCCTGAACCCTAGAACTGAGCCCTAAACCCTAATACCTACCCCCTCACCCTAGCCCCTGACCCTAGAACCGCGCCCTGAACCCTAGAACCGAGCCCTAAACCCTAGAACCTAGAACTGAGCCCTAAACCCTAATACCGACCCCCTCACCCTAGCCCCTTAACCCTAGAACCGCGCCTTGAACCCTAGAACCGAGCCCTAAACCCTAGAACCTAGAACTGAGCCCTAAACCCTAATACTGACCCCCTCACCCTAGCCCCCAACCCTAGAACCGGGCCCTGAACCCTAGAACCGAGGCCTGAACCCTAGAACTGAGCCCTAAACCCTAATACCTACCCCCTCACCCTAGCCCCTGACCCTAGAACCGCGCCCTGAACCCTAGAACCGGGCCCTAAACCCTAGAACCTAGAACTGAGCCCTAAACCCTAATACTGACCCATTCACCCTAGCCCCTGACCCTAGAACCGGGCCCTGAACCCTAGAACCGAGCCCTAAACCCTAGAACCTAGAACTGAGCCCTAAACCCTAATACTGACCCATTCACCCTAGCCCCTGACCCTAGAACCGGGCCCTGAACCCTAGAACCGAGCCCTAAACCCTAGAACCTAGAACTGAGCCCTAAACCCTAATACCGACCCCCTCACCCTAGCCCCTGACCCTAGAACCGGGCCCTGAACCCTAGAACCGAGCCCTAAACCCTAGAACCTAGAACTGAGCCCTAAACCCTAATACTGACCCATTCACCCTAGCCCCTGACCCTAGAACCGGGCCCTGAACCCTAGAACCGAGCCCTAAACCCTAGAACCTTGAACTGAGCCCTAAACCCTAATACCTACCCCCTCACCCTAGCCCCTGACCCTAGAACCACGCCCTGAACCCTAGAACCTAGAACTGAGCCCTAAACCCTAATACCAACCCATTCACCCTAGCCCTCAACCCTAGAACCGGGCCCTGAACCCTAGAACCGAGGCCTGAACCCTAGAACTGAGCCCTAAACCCTAATACCTACCCCCTCACCCTAGCCCCTGACCCTAGAACCGCGCCCTGAACCCTAGAACCGAGCCCTAAACCCTAGAACCTAGAACTGAGCCCTAAACCCTAATACCGACCCCCTCACCCTAGCCCCTTAACCCTAGAACCGCGCCTTGAACCCTAGAACCGAGCCCTAAACCCTAGAACCTAGAACTGAGCCCTAAACCCTAATACTGACCCCCTCACCCTAGCCCCCAACCCTAGAACCGGGCCCTGAACCCTAGAACCGAGGCCTGAACCCTAGAACTGAGCCCTAAACCCTAATACCTACCCCCTCACCCTAGCCCCTGACCCTAGAACCGCGCCCTGAACCCTAGAACCGGGCCCTAAACCCTAGAACCTAGAACTGAGCCCTAAACCCTAATACTGACCCATTCACCCTAGCCCCTGACCCTAGAACCGGGCCCTGAACCCTAGAACCGAGCCCTAAACCCTAGAACCTAGAACTGAGCCCTAAACCCTAATACTGACCCATTCACCCTAGCCCCTGACCCTAGAACCGGGCCCTGAACCCTAGAACCGAGCCCTAAACCCTAGAACCTTGAACTGAGCCCTAAACCCTAATACCTACCCCCTCACCCTAGCCCCTGACCCTAGAACCACGCCCTGAACCCTAGAACCTAGAACTGAGCCCTAAACCCTAATACCAACCCATTCACCCTAGCCCTCAACCCTAGAACCGGGCCCTGAACCCTAGAACCGAGGCCTGAACCCTAGAACTGAGCCCTAAACCCTAATACCTACCCCCTCACCCTAGCCCCTGACCCTAGAACCGGGCCCTGAACCCTAGAACCGAGCCCTAAACCCTAGAACCTAGAACTGAGCCCTAAACCCTAATACTGACCCATTCACCCTAGCCCCTGACCCTAGAACCGGGCCCTGAACCCTAGAACCGAGCCCTAAACCCTAGAACCTTGAACTGAGCCCTAAACCCTAATACCTACCCCCTCACCCTAGCCCCTGACCCTAGAACCACGCCCTGAACCCTAGAACCTAGAACTGAGCCCTAAACCCTAATACCAACCCATTCACCCTAGCCCTCAACCCTAGAACCGGGCCCTGAACCCTAGAACCGAGGCCTGAACCCTAGAACTGAGCCCTAAACCCTAATACCTACCCCCTCACCCTAGCCCCTGACCCTAGAACCGCGCCCTGAACCCTAGAACCGAGCCCTAAACCCTAGAACCTAGAACTGAGCCCTAAACCCTAATACCGACCCCCTCACCCTAGCCCCTTAACCCTAGAACCGCGCCTTGAACCCTAGAACCGAGCCCTAAACCCTAGAACCTTGAACTGAGCCCTAAACCCTAATACCGACCCCCCTCACCCTAGCCCCCAACCCTAGAACCGGGCCCTGAACCCTAGAACCGAGCCCTTAACCCTAGAACTGAGCCCTAAACCCTAATACTGACCCCCTCACCCTAGCCCCTGACCCTAGAACCGGGCCCTGAACCCTAGAACCGAGCCCTAAACCCTAGAACCTAGAACTGAGCCCTAAACCCTAATACCGACCCCCTCACCCTAGCCCCTTAACCCTAGAACCGCGCCTTGAACCCTAGAACCGAGCCCTAAACCCTAGAACCTAGAACTGAGCCCTAAACCCTAATACTGACCCATTCACCCTAGCCCCTGACCCTAGAACCGGGCCCTGAACCCTAGAACCGAGCCCTAAACCCTAGAACCTTGAACTGAGCCCTAAACCCTAATACCTACCCCCTCACCCTAGCCCCTGACCCTAGAACCACGCCCTGAACCCTAGAACCTAGAACTGAGCCCTAAACCCTAATACCAACCCATTCACCCTAGCCCTCAACCCTAGAACCGGGCCCTGAACCCTAGAACCGAGGCCTGAACCCTAGAACTGAGCCCTAAACCCTAATACCTACCCCCTCACCCTAGCCCCTGACCCTAGAACCGCGCCCTGAACCCTAGAACCGAGCCCTAAACCCTAGAACCTAGAACTGAGCCCTAAACCCTAATACCGACCCCCTCACCCTAGCCCCTTAACCCTAGAACCGCGCCTTGAACCCTAGAACCGAGCCCTAAACCCTAGAACCTAGAACTGAGCCCTAAACCCTAATACTGACCCCCTCACCCTAGCCCCCAACCCTAGAACCGGGCCCTGAACCCTAGAACCGAGGCCTGAACCCTAGAACTGAGCCCTAAACCCTAATACCTACCCCCTCACCCTAGCCCCTGACCCTAGAACCGCGCCCTGAACCCTAGAACCGGGCCCTAAACCCTAGAACCTAGAACTGAGCCCTAAACCCTAATACTGACCCATTCACCCTAGCCCCTGACCCTAGAACCGGGCCCTGAACCCTAGAACCGAGCCCTAAACCCTAGAACCTAGAACTGAGCCCTAAACCCTAATACTGACCCATTCACCCTAGCCCCTGACCCTAGAACCGGGCCCTGAACCCTAGAACCGAGCCCTAAACCCTAGAACCTTGAACTGAGCCCTAAACCCTAATACCTACCCCCTCACCCTAGCCCCTGACCCTAGAACCACGCCCTGAACCCTAGAACCTAGAACTGAGCCCTAAACCCTAATACCAACCCATTCACCCTAGCCCTCAACCCTAGAACCGGGCCCTGAACCCTAGAACCGAGGCCTGAACCCTAGAACTGAGCCCTAAACCCTAATACCTACCCCCTCACCCTAGCCCCTGACCCTAGAACCGGGCCCTGAACCCTAGAACCGAGCCCTAAACCCTAGAACCTAGAACTGAGCCCTAAACCCTAATACTGACCCATTCACCCTAGCCCCTGACCCTAGAACCGGGCCCTGAACCCTAGAACCGAGCCCTAAACCCTAGAACCTTGAACTGAGCCCTAAACCCTAATACCTACCCCCTCACCCTAGCCCCTGACCCTAGAACCACGCCCTGAACCCTAGAACCTAGAACTGAGCCCTAAACCCTAATACCAACCCATTCACCCTAGCCCTCAACCCTAGAACCGGGCCCTGAACCCTAGAACCGAGGCCTGAACCCTAGAACTGAGCCCTAAACCCTAATACCTACCCCCTCACCCTAGCCCCTGACCCTAGAACCGCGCCCTGAACCCTAGAACCGAGCCCTAAACCCTAGAACCTAGAACTGAGCCCTAAACCCTAATACCGACCCCCTCACCCTAGCCCCTTAACCCTAGAACCGCGCCTTGAACCCTAGAACCGAGCCCTAAACCCTAGAACCTAGAACTGAGCCCTAAACCCTAATACTGACCCCCTCACCCTAGCCCCCAACCCTAGAACCGGGCCCTGAACCCTAGAACCGAGGCCTGAACCCTAGAACTGAGCCCTAAACCCTAATACCTACCCCCTCACCCTAGCCCCTGACCCTAGAACCGCGCCCTGAACCCTAGAACCGGGCCCTAAACCCTAGAACCTAGAACTGAGCCCTAAACCCTAATACTGACCCATTCACCCTAGCCCCTGACCCTAGAACCGGGCCCTGAACCCTAGAACCGAGCCCTAAACCCTAGAACCTAGAACTGAGCCCTAAACCCTAATACTGACCCATTCACCCTAGCCCCTGACCCTAGAACCGGGCCCTGAACCCTAGAACCGAGCCCTAAACCCTAGAACCTAGAACTGAGCCCTAAACCCTAATACCGACCCCCTCACCCTAGCCCCTGACCCTAGAACCGGGCCCTGAACCCTAGAACCGAGCCCTAAACCCTAGAACCTAGAACTGAGCCCTAAACCCTAATACTGACCCATTCACCCTAGCCCCTGACCCTAGAACCGGGCCCTGAACCCTAGAACCGAGCCCTAAACCCTAGAACCTTGAACTGAGCCCTAAACCCTAATACCTACCCCCTCACCCTAGCCCCTGACCCTAGAACCACGCCCTGAACCCTAGAACCTAGAACTGAGCCCTAAACCCTAATACCAACCCATTCACCCTAGCCCTCAACCCTAGAACCGGGCCCTGAACCCTAGAACCGAGGCCTGAACCCTAGAACTGAGCCCTAAACCCTAATACCTACCCCCTCACCCTAGCCCCTGACCCTAGAACCGCGCCCTGAACCCTAGAACCGAGCCCTAAACCCTAGAACCTAGAACTGAGCCCTAAACCCTAATACCGACCCCCTCACCCTAGCCCCTTAACCCTAGAACCGCGCCTTGAACCCTAGAACCGAGCCCTAAACCCTAGAACCTAGAACTGAGCCCTAAACCCTAATACTGACCCCCTCACCCTAGCCCCCAACCCTAGAACCGGGCCCTGAACCCTAGAACCGAGGCCTGAACCCTAGAACTGAGCCCTAAACCCTAATACCTACCCCCTCACCCTAGCCCCTGACCCTAGAACCGCGCCCTGAACCCTAGAACCGGGCCCTAAACCCTAGAACCTAGAACTGAGCCCTAAACCCTAATACTGACCCATTCACCCTAGCCCCTGACCCTAGAACCGGGCCCTGAACCCTAGAACCGAGCCCTAAACCCTAGAACCTAGAACTGAGCCCTAAACCCTAATACTGACCCATTCACCCTAGCCCCTGACCCTAGAACCGGGCCCTGAACCCTAGAACCGAGCCCTAAACCCTAGAACCTTGAACTGAGCCCTAAACCCTAATACCTACCCCCTCACCCTAGCCCCTGACCCTAGAACCACGCCCTGAACCCTAGAACCTAGAACTGAGCCCTAAACCCTAATACCAACCCATTCACCCTAGCCCTCAACCCTAGAACCGGGCCCTGAACCCTAGAACCGAGGCCTGAACCCTAGAACTGAGCCCTAAACCCTAATACCTACCCCCTCACCCTAGCCCCTGACCCTAGAACCGGGCCCTGAACCCTAGAACCGAGCCCTAAACCCTAGAACCTAGAACTGAGCCCTAAACCCTAATACTGACCCATTCACCCTAGCCCCTGACCCTAGAACCGGGCCCTGAACCCTAGAACCGAGCCCTAAACCCTAGAACCTTGAACTGAGCCCTAAACCCTAATACCTACCCCCTCACCCTAGCCCCTGACCCTAGAACCACGCCCTGAACCCTAGAACCTAGAACTGAGCCCTAAACCCTAATACCAACCCATTCACCCTAGCCCTCAACCCTAGAACCGGGCCCTGAACCCTAGAACCGAGGCCTGAACCCTAGAACTGAGCCCTAAACCCTAATACCTACCCCCTCACCCTAGCCCCTGACCCTAGAACCGCGCCCTGAACCCTAGAACCGAGCCCTAAACCCTAGAACCTAGAACTGAGCCCTAAACCCTAATACCGACCCCCTCACCCTAGCCCCTTAACCCTAGAACCGCGCCTTGAACCCTAGAACCGAGCCCTAAACCCTAGAACCTTGAACTGAGCCCTAAACCCTAATACCGACCCCCCTCACCCTAGCCCCCAACCCTAGAACCGGGCCCTGAACCCTAGAACCGAGCCCTTAACCCTAGAACTGAGCCCTAAACCCTAATACTGACCCCCTCACCCTAGCCCCTGACCCTAGAACCGGGCCCTGAACCCTAGAACCGAGCCCTAAACCCTAGAACCTAGAACTGAGCCCTAAACCCTAATACCGACCCCCTCACCCTAGCCCCTTAACCCTAGAACCGCGCCTTGAACCCTAGAACCGAGCCCTAAACCCTAGAACCTAGAACTGAGCCCTAAACCCTAATACTGACCCATTCACCCTAGCCCCTGACCCTAGAACCGGGCCCTGAACCCTAGAACCGAGCCCTAAACCCTAGAACCTAGAACTGAGCCCTAAACCCTAATACCGACCCCCTCACCCTAGCCCCTGACCCTAGAACCGGGCCCTGAACCCTAGAACCGAGCCCTAAACCCTAGAACCTAGAACTGAGCCCTAAACCCTAATACTGACCCATTCACCCTAGCCCCTGACCCTAGAACCGGGCCCTGAACCCTAGAACCGAGCCCTAAACCCTAGAACCTTGAACTGAGCCCTAAACCCTAATACCTACCCCCTCACCCTAGCCCCTGACCCTAGAACCACGCCCTGAACCCTAGAACCTAGAACTGAGCCCTAAACCCTAATACCAACCCATTCACCCTAGCCCTCAACCCTAGAACCGGGCCCTGAACCCTAGAACCGAGGCCTGAACCCTAGAACTGAGCCCTAAACCCTAATACCTACCCCCTCACCCTAGCCCCTGACCCTAGAACCGCGCCCTGAACCCTAGAACCGAGCCCTAAACCCTAGAACCTAGAACTGAGCCCTAAACCCTAATACCGACCCCCTCACCCTAGCCCCTTAACCCTAGAACCGCGCCTTGAACCCTAGAACCGAGCCCTAAACCCTAGAACCTAGAACTGAGCCCTAAACCCTAATACTGACCCCCTCACCCTAGCCCCCAACCCTAGAACCGGGCCCTGAACCCTAGAACCGAGGCCTGAACCCTAGAACTGAGCCCTAAACCCTAATACCTACCCCCTCACCCTAGCCCCTGACCCTAGAACCGCGCCCTGAACCCTAGAACCGGGCCCTAAACCCTAGAACCTAGAACTGAGCCCTAAACCCTAATACTGACCCATTCACCCTAGCCCCTGACCCTAGAACCGGGCCCTGAACCCTAGAACCGAGCCCTAAACCCTAGAACCTAGAACTGAGCCCTAAACCCTAATACTGACCCATTCACCCTAGCCCCTGACCCTAGAACCGGGCCCTGAACCCTAGAACCGAGCCCTAAACCCTAGAACCTTGAACTGAGCCCTAAACCCTAATACCTACCCCCTCACCCTAGCCCCTGACCCTAGAACCACGCCCTGAACCCTAGAACCTAGAACTGAGCCCTAAACCCTAATACCAACCCATTCACCCTAGCCCTCAACCCTAGAACCGGGCCCTGAACCCTAGAACCGAGGCCTGAACCCTAGAACTGAGCCCTAAACCCTAATACCTACCCCCTCACCCTAGCCCCTGACCCTAGAACCGGGCCCTGAACCCTAGAACCGAGCCCTAAACCCTAGAACCTAGAACTGAGCCCTAAACCCTAATACTGACCCATTCACCCTAGCCCCTGACCCTAGAACCGGGCCCTGAACCCTAGAACCGAGCCCTAAACCCTAGAACCTTGAACTGAGCCCTAAACCCTAATACCTACCCCCTCACCCTAGCCCCTGACCCTAGAACCACGCCCTGAACCCTAGAACCTAGAACTGAGCCCTAAACCCTAATACCAACCCATTCACCCTAGCCCTCAACCCTAGAACCGGGCCCTGAACCCTAGAACCGAGGCCTGAACCCTAGAACTGAGCCCTAAACCCTAATACCTACCCCCTCACCCTAGCCCCTGACCCTAGAACCGCGCCCTGAACCCTAGAACCGAGCCCTAAACCCTAGAACCTAGAACTGAGCCCTAAACCCTAATACCGACCCCCTCACCCTAGCCCCTTAACCCTAGAACCGCGCCTTGAACCCTAGAACCGAGCCCTAAACCCTAGAACCTTGAACTGAGCCCTAAACCCTAATACCGACCCCCCTCACCCTAGCCCCCAACCCTAGAACCGGGCCCTGAACCCTAGAACCGAGCCCTTAACCCTAGAACTGAGCCCTAAACCCTAATACTGACCCCCTCACCCTAGCCCCTGACCCTAGAACCGGGCCCTGAACCCTAGAACCGAGCCCTAAACCCTAGAACCTAGAACTGAGCCCTAAACCCTAATACCGACCCCCTCACCCTAGCCCCTTAACCCTAGAACCGCGCCTTGAACCCTAGAACCGAGCCCTAAACCCTAGAACCTAGAACTGAGCCCTAAACCCTAATACTGACCCATTCACCCTAGCCCCTGACCCTAGAACCGGGCCCTGAACCCTAGAACCGAGCCCTAAACCCTAGAACCTTGAACTGAGCCCTAAACCCTAATACCTACCCCCTCACCCTAGCCCCTGACCCTAGAACCACGCCCTGAACCCTAGAACCTAGAACTGAGCCCTAAACCCTAATACCAACCCATTCACCCTAGCCCTCAACCCTAGAACCGGGCCCTGAACCCTAGAACCGAGGCCTGAACCCTAGAACTGAGCCCTAAACCCTAATACCTACCCCCTCACCCTAGCCCCTGACCCTAGAACCGCGCCCTGAACCCTAGAACCGAGCCCTAAACCCTAGAACCTAGAACTGAGCCCTAAACCCTAATACCGACCCCCTCACCCTAGCCCCTTAACCCTAGAACCGCGCCTTGAACCCTAGAACCGAGCCCTAAACCCTAGAACCTAGAACTGAGCCCTAAACCCTAATACTGACCCCCTCACCCTAGCCCCCAACCCTAGAACCGGGCCCTGAACCCTAGAACCGAGGCCTGAACCCTAGAACTGAGCCCTAAACCCTAATACCTACCCCCTCACCCTAGCCCCTGACCCTAGAACCGCGCCCTGAACCCTAGAACCGGGCCCTAAACCCTAGAACCTAGAACTGAGCCCTAAACCCTAATACTGACCCATTCACCCTAGCCCCTGACCCTAGAACCGGGCCCTGAACCCTAGAACCGAGCCCTAAACCCTAGAACCTAGAACTGAGCCCTAAACCCTAATACTGACCCATTCACCCTAGCCCCTGACCCTAGAACCGGGCCCTGAACCCTAGAACCGAGCCCTAAACCCTAGAACCTAGAACTGAGCCCTAAACCCTAATACCGACCCCCTCACCCTAGCCCCTGACCCTAGAACCGGGCCCTGAACCCTAGAACCGAGCCCTAAACCCTAGAACCTAGAACTGAGCCCTAAACCCTAATACTGACCCATTCACCCTAGCCCCTGACCCTAGAACCGGGCCCTGAACCCTAGAACCGAGCCCTAAACCCTAGAACCTTGAACTGAGCCCTAAACCCTAATACCTACCCCCTCACCCTAGCCCCTGACCCTAGAACCACGCCCTGAACCCTAGAACCTAGAACTGAGCCCTAAACCCTAATACCAACCCATTCACCCTAGCCCTCAACCCTAGAACCGGGCCCTGAACCCTAGAACCGAGGCCTGAACCCTAGAACTGAGCCCTAAACCCTAATACCTACCCCCTCACCCTAGCCCCTGACCCTAGAACCGCGCCCTGAACCCTAGAACCGAGCCCTAAACCCTAGAACCTAGAACTGAGCCCTAAACCCTAATACCGACCCCCTCACCCTAGCCCCTTAACCCTAGAACCGCGCCTTGAACCCTAGAACCGAGCCCTAAACCCTAGAACCTAGAACTGAGCCCTAAACCCTAATACTGACCCCCTCACCCTAGCCCCCAACCCTAGAACCGGGCCCTGAACCCTAGAACCGAGGCCTGAACCCTAGAACTGAGCCCTAAACCCTAATACCTACCCCCTCACCCTAGCCCCTGACCCTAGAACCGCGCCCTGAACCCTAGAACCGGGCCCTAAACCCTAGAACCTAGAACTGAGCCCTAAACCCTAATACTGACCCATTCACCCTAGCCCCTGACCCTAGAACCGGGCCCTGAACCCTAGAACCGAGCCCTAAACCCTAGAACCTAGAACTGAGCCCTAAACCCTAATACTGACCCATTCACCCTAGCCCCTGACCCTAGAACCGGGCCCTGAACCCTAGAACCGAGCCCTAAACCCTAGAACCTTGAACTGAGCCCTAAACCCTAATACCTACCCCCTCACCCTAGCCCCTGACCCTAGAACCACGCCCTGAACCCTAGAACCTAGAACTGAGCCCTAAACCCTAATACCAACCCATTCACCCTAGCCCTCAACCCTAGAACCGGGCCCTGAACCCTAGAACCGAGGCCTGAACCCTAGAACTGAGCCCTAAACCCTAATACCTACCCCCTCACCCTAGCCCCTGACCCTAGAACCGGGCCCTGAACCCTAGAACCGAGCCCTAAACCCTAGAACCTAGAACTGAGCCCTAAACCCTAATACTGACCCATTCACCCTAGCCCCTGACCCTAGAACCGGGCCCTGAACCCTAGAACCGAGCCCTAAACCCTAGAACCTTGAACTGAGCCCTAAACCCTAATACCTACCCCCTCACCCTAGCCCCTGACCCTAGAACCACGCCCTGAACCCTAGAACCTAGAACTGAGCCCTAAACCCTAATACCAACCCATTCACCCTAGCCCTCAACCCTAGAACCGGGCCCTGAACCCTAGAACCGAGGCCTGAACCCTAGAACTGAGCCCTAAACCCTAATACCTACCCCCTCACCCTAGCCCCTGACCCTAGAACCGCGCCCTGAACCCTAGAACCGAGCCCTAAACCCTAGAACCTAGAACTGAGCCCTAAACCCTAATACCGACCCCCTCACCCTAGCCCCTTAACCCTAGAACCGCGCCTTGAACCCTAGAACCGAGCCCTAAACCCTAGAACCTTGAACTGAGCCCTAAACCCTAATACCGACCCCCCTCACCCTAGCCCCCAACCCTAGAACCGGGCCCTGAACCCTAGAACCGAGCCCTTAACCCTAGAACTGAGCCCTAAACCCTAATACTGACCCCCTCACCCTAGCCCCTGACCCTAGAACCGGGCCCTGAACCCTAGAACCGAGCCCTAAACCCTAGAACCTAGAACTGAGCCCTAAACCCTAATACCGACCCCCTCACCCTAGCCCCTTAACCCTAGAACCGCGCCTTGAACCCTAGAACCGAGCCCTAAACCCTAGAACCTAGAACTGAGCCCTAAACCCTAATACTGACCCATTCACCCTAGCCCCTGACCCTAGAACCGGGCCCTGAACCCTAGAACCGAGCCCTAAACCCTAGAACCTTGAACTGAGCCCTAAACCCTAATACCTACCCCCTCACCCTAGCCCCTGACCCTAGAACCACGCCCTGAACCCTAGAACCTAGAACTGAGCCCTAAACCCTAATACCAACCCATTCACCCTAGCCCTCAACCCTAGAACCGGGCCCTGAACCCTAGAACCGAGGCCTGAACCCTAGAACTGAGCCCTAAACCCTAATACCTACCCCCTCACCCTAGCCCCTGACCCTAGAACCGCGCCCTGAACCCTAGAACCGAGCCCTAAACCCTAGAACCTAGAACTGAGCCCTAAACCCTAATACCGACCCCCTCACCCTAGCCCCTTAACCCTAGAACCGCGCCTTGAACCCTAGAACCGAGCCCTAAACCCTAGAACCTAGAACTGAGCCCTAAACCCTAATACTGACCCCCTCACCCTAGCCCCCAACCCTAGAACCGGGCCCTGAACCCTAGAACCGAGGCCTGAACCCTAGAACTGAGCCCTAAACCCTAATACCTACCCCCTCACCCTAGCCCCTGACCCTAGAACCGCGCCCTGAACCCTAGAACCGGGCCCTAAACCCTAGAACCTAGAACTGAGCCCTAAACCCTAATACTGACCCATTCACCCTAGCCCCTGACCCTAGAACCGGGCCCTGAACCCTAGAACCGAGCCCTAAACCCTAGAACCTAGAACTGAGCCCTAAACCCTAATACTGACCCATTCACCCTAGCCCCTGACCCTAGAACCGGGCCCTGAACCCTAGAACCGAGCCCTAAACCCTAGAACCTTGAACTGAGCCCTAAACCCTAATACCTACCCCCTCACCCTAGCCCCTGACCCTAGAACCACGCCCTGAACCCTAGAACCTAGAACTGAGCCCTAAACCCTAATACCAACCCATTCACCCTAGCCCTCAACCCTAGAACCGGGCCCTGAACCCTAGAACCGAGGCCTGAACCCTAGAACTGAGCCCTAAACCCTAATACCTACCCCCTCACCCTAGCCCCTGACCCTAGAACCGGGCCCTGAACCCTAGAACCGAGCCCTAAACCCTAGAACCTAGAACTGAGCCCTAAACCCTAATACTGACCCATTCACCCTAGCCCCTGACCCTAGAACCGGGCCCTGAACCCTAGAACCGAGCCCTAAACCCTAGAACCTTGAACTGAGCCCTAAACCCTAATACCTACCCCCTCACCCTAGCCCCTGACCCTAGAACCACGCCCTGAACCCTAGAACCTAGAACTGAGCCCTAAACCCTAATACCAACCCATTCACCCTAGCCCTCAACCCTAGAACCGGGCCCTGAACCCTAGAACCGAGGCCTGAACCCTAGAACTGAGCCCTAAACCCTAATACCTACCCCCTCACCCTAGCCCCTGACCCTAGAACCGCGCCCTGAACCCTAGAACCGAGCCCTAAACCCTAGAACCTAGAACTGAGCCCTAAACCCTAATACCGACCCCCTCACCCTAGCCCCTTAACCCTAGAACCGCGCCTTGAACCCTAGAACCGAGCCCTAAACCCTAGAACCTAGAACTGAGCCCTAAACCCTAATACTGACCCCCTCACCCTAGCCCCCAACCCTAGAACCGGGCCCTGAACCCTAGAACCGAGGCCTGAACCCTAGAACTGAGCCCTAAACCCTAATACCTACCCCCTCACCCTAGCCCCTGACCCTAGAACCGCGCCCTGAACCCTAGAACCGGGCCCTAAACCCTAGAACCTAGAACTGAGCCCTAAACCCTAATACTGACCCATTCACCCTAGCCCCTGACCCTAGAACCGGGCCCTGAACCCTAGAACCGAGCCCTAAACCCTAGAACCTAGAACTGAGCCCTAAACCCTAATACTGACCCATTCACCCTAGCCCCTGACCCTAGAACCGGGCCCTGAACCCTAGAACCGAGCCCTAAACCCTAGAACCTAGAACTGAGCCCTAAACCCTAATACCGACCCCCTCACCCTAGCCCCTGACCCTAGAACCGGGCCCTGAACCCTAGAACCGAGCCCTAAACCCTAGAACCTAGAACTGAGCCCTAAACCCTAATACTGACCCATTCACCCTAGCCCCTGACCCTAGAACCGGGCCCTGAACCCTAGAACCGAGCCCTAAACCCTAGAACCTTGAACTGAGCCCTAAACCCTAATACCTACCCCCTCACCCTAGCCCCTGACCCTAGAACCACGCCCTGAACCCTAGAACCTAGAACTGAGCCCTAAACCCTAATACCAACCCATTCACCCTAGCCCTCAACCCTAGAACCGGGCCCTGAACCCTAGAACCGAGGCCTGAACCCTAGAACTGAGCCCTAAACCCTAATACCTACCCCCTCACCCTAGCCCCTGACCCTAGAACCGCGCCCTGAACCCTAGAACCGAGCCCTAAACCCTAGAACCTAGAACTGAGCCCTAAACCCTAATACCGACCCCCTCACCCTAGCCCCTTAACCCTAGAACCGCGCCTTGAACCCTAGAACCGAGCCCTAAACCCTAGAACCTAGAACTGAGCCCTAAACCCTAATACTGACCCCCTCACCCTAGCCCCCAACCCTAGAACCGGGCCCTGAACCCTAGAACCGAGGCCTGAACCCTAGAACTGAGCCCTAAACCCTAATACCTACCCCCTCACCCTAGCCCCTGACCCTAGAACCGCGCCCTGAACCCTAGAACCGGGCCCTAAACCCTAGAACCTAGAACTGAGCCCTAAACCCTAATACTGACCCATTCACCCTAGCCCCTGACCCTAGAACCGGGCCCTGAACCCTAGAACCGAGCCCTAAACCCTAGAACCTAGAACTGAGCCCTAAACCCTAATACTGACCCATTCACCCTAGCCCCTGACCCTAGAACCGGGCCCTGAACCCTAGAACCGAGCCCTAAACCCTAGAACCTTGAACTGAGCCCTAAACCCTAATACCTACCCCCTCACCCTAGCCCCTGACCCTAGAACCACGCCCTGAACCCTAGAACCTAGAACTGAGCCCTAAACCCTAATACCAACCCATTCACCCTAGCCCTCAACCCTAGAACCGGGCCCTGAACCCTAGAACCGAGGCCTGAACCCTAGAACTGAGCCCTAAACCCTAATACCTACCCCCTCACCCTAGCCCCTGACCCTAGAACCGGGCCCTGAACCCTAGAACCGAGCCCTAAACCCTAGAACCTAGAACTGAGCCCTAAACCCTAATACTGACCCATTCACCCTAGCCCCTGACCCTAGAACCGGGCCCTGAACCCTAGAACCGAGCCCTAAACCCTAGAACCTTGAACTGAGCCCTAAACCCTAATACCTACCCCCTCACCCTAGCCCCTGACCCTAGAACCACGCCCTGAACCCTAGAACCTAGAACTGAGCCCTAAACCCTAATACCAACCCATTCACCCTAGCCCTCAACCCTAGAACCGGGCCCTGAACCCTAGAACCGAGGCCTGAACCCTAGAACTGAGCCCTAAACCCTAATACCTACCCCCTCACCCTAGCCCCTGACCCTAGAACCGCGCCCTGAACCCTAGAACCGAGCCCTAAACCCTAGAACCTAGAACTGAGCCCTAAACCCTAATACCGACCCCCTCACCCTAGCCCCTTAACCCTAGAACCGCGCCTTGAACCCTAGAACCGAGCCCTAAACCCTAGAACCTTGAACTGAGCCCTAAACCCTAATACCGACCCCCCTCACCCTAGCCCCCAACCCTAGAACCGGGCCCTGAACCCTAGAACCGAGCCCTTAACCCTAGAACTGAGCCCTAAACCCTAATACTGACCCCCTCACCCTAGCCCCTGACCCTAGAACCGGGCCCTGAACCCTAGAACCGAGCCCTAAACCCTAGAACCTAGAACTGAGCCCTAAACCCTAATACCGACCCCCTCACCCTAGCCCCTTAACCCTAGAACCGCGCCTTGAACCCTAGAACCGAGCCCTAAACCCTAGAACCTAGAACTGAGCCCTAAACCCTAATACTGACCCATTCACCCTAGCCCCTGACCCTAGAACCGGGCCCTGAACCCTAGAACCGAGCCCTAAACCCTAGAACCTTGAACTGAGCCCTAAACCCTAATACCTACCCCCTCACCCTAGCCCCTGACCCTAGAACCACGCCCTGAACCCTAGAACCTAGAACTGAGCCCTAAACCCTAATACCAACCCATTCACCCTAGCCCTCAACCCTAGAACCGGGCCCTGAACCCTAGAACCGAGGCCTGAACCCTAGAACTGAGCCCTAAACCCTAATACCTACCCCCTCACCCTAGCCCCTGACCCTAGAACCGGGCCCTGAACCCTAGAACCGAGCCCTAAACCCTAGAACCTAGAACTGAGCCCTAAACCCTAATACCGACCCCCTCACCCTAGCCCCTGACCCTAGAACCGGGCCCTGAACCCTAGAACCGAGCCCTAAACCCTAGAACCTAGAACTGAGCCCTAAACCCTAATACTGACCCATTCACCCTAGCCCCTGACCCTAGAACCGGGCCCTGAACCCTAGAACCGAGCCCTAAACCCTAGAACCTTGAACTGAGCCCTAAACCCTAATACCTACCCCCTCACCCTAGCCCCTGACCCTAGAACCACGCCCTGAACCCTAGAACCTAGAACTGAGCCCTAAACCCTAATACCAACCCATTCACCCTAGCCCTCAACCCTAGAACCGGGCCCTGAACCCTAGAACCGAGGCCTGAACCCTAGAACTGAGCCCTAAACCCTAATACCTACCCCCTCACCCTAGCCCCTGACCCTAGAACCGCGCCCTGAACCCTAGAACCGAGCCCTAAACCCTAGAACCTAGAACTGAGCCCTAAACCCTAATACCGACCCCCTCACCCTAGCCCCTTAACCCTAGAACCGCGCCTTGAACCCTAGAACCGAGCCCTAAACCCTAGAACCTAGAACTGAGCCCTAAACCCTAATACTGACCCCCTCACCCTAGCCCCCAACCCTAGAACCGGGCCCTGAACCCTAGAACCGAGGCCTGAACCCTAGAACTGAGCCCTAAACCCTAATACCTACCCCCTCACCCTAGCCCCTGACCCTAGAACCGCGCCCTGAACCCTAGAACCGGGCCCTAAACCCTAGAACCTAGAACTGAGCCCTAAACCCTAATACTGACCCATTCACCCTAGCCCCTGACCCTAGAACCGGGCCCTGAACCCTAGAACCGAGCCCTAAACCCTAGAACCTAGAACTGAGCCCTAAACCCTAATACTGACCCATTCACCCTAGCCCCTGACCCTAGAACCGGGCCCTGAACCCTAGAACCGAGCCCTAAACCCTAGAACCTTGAACTGAGCCCTAAACCCTAATACCTACCCCCTCACCCTAGCCCCTGACCCTAGAACCACGCCCTGAACCCTAGAACCTAGAACTGAGCCCTAAACCCTAATACCAACCCATTCACCCTAGCCCTCAACCCTAGAACCGGGCCCTGAACCCTAGAACCGAGGCCTGAACCCTAGAACTGAGCCCTAAACCCTAATACCTACCCCCTCACCCTAGCCCCTGACCCTAGAACCGGGCCCTGAACCCTAGAACCGAGCCCTAAACCCTAGAACCTAGAACTGAGCCCTAAACCCTAATACTGACCCATTCACCCTAGCCCCTGACCCTAGAACCGGGCCCTGAACCCTAGAACCGAGCCCTAAACCCTAGAACCTTGAACTGAGCCCTAAACCCTAATACCTACCCCCTCACCCTAGCCCCTGACCCTAGAACCACGCCCTGAACCCTAGAACCTAGAACTGAGCCCTAAACCCTAATACCAACCCATTCACCCTAGCCCTCAACCCTAGAACCGGGCCCTGAACCCTAGAACCGAGGCCTGAACCCTAGAACTGAGCCCTAAACCCTAATACCTACCCCCTCACCCTAGCCCCTGACCCTAGAACCGCGCCCTGAACCCTAGAACCGAGCCCTAAACCCTAGAACCTAGAACTGAGCCCTAAACCCTAATACCGACCCCCTCACCCTAGCCCCTTAACCCTAGAACCGCGCCTTGAACCCTAGAACCGAGCCCTAAACCCTAGAACCTTGAACTGAGCCCTAAACCCTAATACCGACCCCCCTCACCCTAGCCCCCAACCCTAGAACCGGGCCCTGAACCCTAGAACCGAGCCCTTAACCCTAGAACTGAGCCCTAAACCCTAATACTGACCCCCTCACCCTAGCCCCTGACCCTAGAACCGGGCCCTGAACCCTAGAACCGAGCCCTAAACCCTAGAACCTAGAACTGAGCCCTAAACCCTAATACCGACCCCCTCACCCTAGCCCCTTAACCCTAGAACCGCGCCTTGAACCCTAGAACCGAGCCCTAAACCCTAGAACCTAGAACTGAGCCCTAAACCCTAATACTGACCCATTCACCCTAGCCCCTGACCCTAGAACCGGGCCCTGAACCCTAGAACCGAGCCCTAAACCCTAGAACCTTGAACTGAGCCCTAAACCCTAATACCTACCCCCTCACCCTAGCCCCTGACCCTAGAACCACGCCCTGAACCCTAGAACCTAGAACTGAGCCCTAAACCCTAATACCAACCCATTCACCCTAGCCCTCAACCCTAGAACCGGGCCCTGAACCCTAGAACCGAGGCCTGAACCCTAGAACTGAGCCCTAAACCCTAATACCTACCCCCTCACCCTAGCCCCTGACCCTAGAACCGCGCCCTGAACCCTAGAACCGAGCCCTAAACCCTAGAACCTAGAACTGAGCCCTAAACCCTAATACCGACCCCCTCACCCTAGCCCCTTAACCCTAGAACCGCGCCTTGAACCCTAGAACCGAGCCCTAAACCCTAGAACCTAGAACTGAGCCCTAAACCCTAATACTGACCCCCTCACCCTAGCCCCCAACCCTAGAACCGGGCCCTGAACCCTAGAACCGAGGCCTGAACCCTAGAACTGAGCCCTAAACCCTAATACCTACCCCCTCACCCTAGCCCCTGACCCTAGAACCGCGCCCTGAACCCTAGAACCGGGCCCTAAACCCTAGAACCTAGAACTGAGCCCTAAACCCTAATACTGACCCATTCACCCTAGCCCCTGACCCTAGAACCGGGCCCTGAACCCTAGAACCGAGCCCTAAACCCTAGAACCTAGAACTGAGCCCTAAACCCTAATACTGACCCATTCACCCTAGCCCCTGACCCTAGAACCGGGCCCTGAACCCTAGAACCGAGCCCTAAACCCTAGAACCTAGAACTGAGCCCTAAACCCTAATACCGACCCCCTCACCCTAGCCCCTGACCCTAGAACCGGGCCCTGAACCCTAGAACCGAGCCCTAAACCCTAGAACCTAGAACTGAGCCCTAAACCCTAATACTGACCCATTCACCCTAGCCCCTGACCCTAGAACCGGGCCCTGAACCCTAGAACCGAGCCCTAAACCCTAGAACCTTGAACTGAGCCCTAAACCCTAATACCTACCCCCTCACCCTAGCCCCTGACCCTAGAACCACGCCCTGAACCCTAGAACCTAGAACTGAGCCCTAAACCCTAATACCAACCCATTCACCCTAGCCCTCAACCCTAGAACCGGGCCCTGAACCCTAGAACCGAGGCCTGAACCCTAGAACTGAGCCCTAAACCCTAATACCTACCCCCTCACCCTAGCCCCTGACCCTAGAACCGCGCCCTGAACCCTAGAACCGAGCCCTAAACCCTAGAACCTAGAACTGAGCCCTAAACCCTAATACCGACCCCCTCACCCTAGCCCCTTAACCCTAGAACCGCGCCTTGAACCCTAGAACCGAGCCCTAAACCCTAGAACCTAGAACTGAGCCCTAAACCCTAATACTGACCCCCTCACCCTAGCCCCCAACCCTAGAACCGGGCCCTGAACCCTAGAACCGAGGCCTGAACCCTAGAACTGAGCCCTAAACCCTAATACCTACCCCCTCACCCTAGCCCCTGACCCTAGAACCGCGCCCTGAACCCTAGAACCGGGCCCTAAACCCTAGAACCTAGAACTGAGCCCTAAACCCTAATACTGACCCATTCACCCTAGCCCCTGACCCTAGAACCGGGCCCTGAACCCTAGAACCGAGCCCTAAACCCTAGAACCTAGAACTGAGCCCTAAACCCTAATACTGACCCATTCACCCTAGCCCCTGACCCTAGAACCGGGCCCTGAACCCTAGAACCGAGCCCTAAACCCTAGAACCTTGAACTGAGCCCTAAACCCTAATACCTACCCCCTCACCCTAGCCCCTGACCCTAGAACCACGCCCTGAACCCTAGAACCTAGAACTGAGCCCTAAACCCTAATACCAACCCATTCACCCTAGCCCTCAACCCTAGAACCGGGCCCTGAACCCTAGAACCGAGGCCTGAACCCTAGAACTGAGCCCTAAACCCTAATACCTACCCCCTCACCCTAGCCCCTGACCCTAGAACCGGGCCCTGAACCCTAGAACCGAGCCCTAAACCCTAGAACCTAGAACTGAGCCCTAAACCCTAATACTGACCCATTCACCCTAGCCCCTGACCCTAGAACCGGGCCCTGAACCCTAGAACCGAGCCCTAAACCCTAGAACCTTGAACTGAGCCCTAAACCCTAATACCTACCCCCTCACCCTAGCCCCTGACCCTAGAACCACGCCCTGAACCCTAGAACCTAGAACTGAGCCCTAAACCCTAATACCAACCCATTCACCCTAGCCCTCAACCCTAGAACCGGGCCCTGAACCCTAGAACCGAGGCCTGAACCCTAGAACTGAGCCCTAAACCCTAATACCTACCCCCTCACCCTAGCCCCTGACCCTAGAACCGCGCCCTGAACCCTAGAACCGAGCCCTAAACCCTAGAACCTAGAACTGAGCCCTAAACCCTAATACCGACCCCCTCACCCTAGCCCCTTAACCCTAGAACCGCGCCTTGAACCCTAGAACCGAGCCCTAAACCCTAGAACCTTGAACTGAGCCCTAAACCCTAATACCGACCCCCCTCACCCTAGCCCCCAACCCTAGAACCGGGCCCTGAACCCTAGAACCGAGCCCTTAACCCTAGAACTGAGCCCTAAACCCTAATACTGACCCCCTCACCCTAGCCCCTGACCCTAGAACCGGGCCCTGAACCCTAGAACCGAGCCCTAAACCCTAGAACCTAGAACTGAGCCCTAAACCCTAATACCGACCCCCTCACCCTAGCCCCTTAACCCTAGAACCGCGCCTTGAACCCTAGAACCGAGCCCTAAACCCTAGAACCTAGAACTGAGCCCTAAACCCTAATACTGACCCATTCACCCTAGCCCCTGACCCTAGAACCGGGCCCTGAACCCTAGAACCGAGCCCTAAACCCTAGAACCTTGAACTGAGCCCTAAACCCTAATACCTACCCCCTCACCCTAGCCCCTGACCCTAGAACCACGCCCTGAACCCTAGAACCTAGAACTGAGCCCTAAACCCTAATACCAACCCATTCACCCTAGCCCTCAACCCTAGAACCGGGCCCTGAACCCTAGAACCGAGGCCTGAACCCTAGAACTGAGCCCTAAACCCTAATACCTACCCCCTCACCCTAGCCCCTGACCCTAGAACCGCGCCCTGAACCCTAGAACCGAGCCCTAAACCCTAGAACCTAGAACTGAGCCCTAAACCCTAATACCGACCCCCTCACCCTAGCCCCTTAACCCTAGAACCGCGCCTTGAACCCTAGAACCGAGCCCTAAACCCTAGAACCTAGAACTGAGCCCTAAACCCTAATACTGACCCCCTCACCCTAGCCCCCAACCCTAGAACCGGGCCCTGAACCCTAGAACCGAGGCCTGAACCCTAGAACTGAGCCCTAAACCCTAATACCTACCCCCTCACCCTAGCCCCTGACCCTAGAACCGCGCCCTGAACCCTAGAACCGGGCCCTAAACCCTAGAACCTAGAACTGAGCCCTAAACCCTAATACTGACCCATTCACCCTAGCCCCTGACCCTAGAACCGGGCCCTGAACCCTAGAACCGAGCCCTAAACCCTAGAACCTAGAACTGAGCCCTAAACCCTAATACTGACCCATTCACCCTAGCCCCTGACCCTAGAACCGGGCCCTGAACCCTAGAACCGAGCCCTAAACCCTAGAACCTTGAACTGAGCCCTAAACCCTAATACCTACCCCCTCACCCTAGCCCCTGACCCTAGAACCACGCCCTGAACCCTAGAACCTAGAACTGAGCCCTAAACCCTAATACCAACCCATTCACCCTAGCCCTCAACCCTAGAACCGGGCCCTGAACCCTAGAACCGAGGCCTGAACCCTAGAACTGAGCCCTAAACCCTAATACCTACCCCCTCACCCTAGCCCCTGACCCTAGAACCGCGCCCTGAACCCTAGAACCGAGCCCTAAACCCTAGAACCTAGAACTGAGCCCTAAACCCTAATACCGACCCCCTCACCCTAGCCCCTGACCCTAGAACCGGGCCCTGAACCCTAGAACCGAGCCCTAAACCCTAGAACCTAGAACTGAGCCCTAAACCCTAATACCGACCCCCTCACCCTAGCCCCTTAACCCTAGAACCGCGCCTTGAACCCTAGAACCGAGCCCTAAACCCTAGAACCTAGAACTGAGCCCTAAACCCTAATACTGACCCATTCACCCTAGCCCCTGACCCTAGAACCGGGCCCTGAACCCTAGAACCGAGCCCTAAACCCTAGAACCTTGAACTGAGCCCTAAACCCTAATACCTACCCCCTCACCCTAGCCCCTGACCCTAGAACCACGCCCTGAACCCTAGAACCTAGAACTGAGCCCTAAACCCTAATACCAACCCATTCACCCTAGCCCTCAACCCTAGAACCGGGCCCTGAACCCTAGAACCGAGGCCTGAACCCTAGAACTGAGCCCTAAACCCTAATACCTACCCCCTCACCCTAGCCCCTGACCCTAGAACCGCGCCCTGAACCCTAGAACCGAGCCCTAAACCCTAGAACCTAGAACTGAGCCCTAAACCCTAATACCGACCCCCTCACCCTAGCCCCTTAACCCTAGAACCGCGCCTTGAACCCTAGAACCGAGCCCTAAACCCTAGAACCTAGAACTGAGCCCTAAACCCTAATACTGACCCCCTCACCCTAGCCCCCAACCCTAGAACCGGGCCCTGAACCCTAGAACCGAGGCCTGAACCCTAGAACTGAGCCCTAAACCCTAATACCTACCCCCTCACCCTAGCCCCTGACCCTAGAACCGCGCCCTGAACCCTAGAACCGGGCCCTAAACCCTAGAACCTAGAACTGAGCCCTAAACCCTAATACTGACCCATTCACCCTAGCCCCTGACCCTAGAACCGGGCCCTGAACCCTAGAACCGAGCCCTAAACCCTAGAACCTAGAACTGAGCCCTAAACCCTAATACTGACCCATTCACCCTAGCCCCTGACCCTAGAACCGGGCCCTGAACCCTAGAACCGAGCCCTAAACCCTAGAACCTTGAACTGAGCCCTAAACCCTAATACCTACCCCCTCACCCTAGCCCCTGACCCTAGAACCACGCCCTGAACCCTAGAACCTAGAACTGAGCCCTAAACCCTAATACCAACCCATTCACCCTAGCCCTCAACCCTAGAACCGGGCCCTGAACCCTAGAACCGAGGCCTGAACCCTAGAACTGAGCCCTAAACCCTAATACCTACCCCCTCACCCTAGCCCCTGACCCTAGAACCGCGCCCTGAACCCTAGAACCGAGCCCTAAACCCTAGAACCTAGAACTGAGCCCTAAACCCTAATACCGACCCCCTCACCCTAGCCCCTTAACCCTAGAACCGCGCCTTGAACCCTAGAACCGAGCCCTAAACCCTAGAACCTAGAACTGAGCCCTAAACCCTAATACTGACCCCCTCACCCTAGCCCCCAACCCTAGAACCGGGCCCTGAACCCTAGAACCGAGGCCTGAACCCTAGAACTGAGCCCTAAACCCTAATACCTACCCCCTCACCCTAGCCCCTGACCCTAGAACCGCGCCCTGAACCCTAGAACCGGGCCCTAAACCCTAGAACCTAGAACTGAGCCCTAAACCCTAATACTGACCCATTCACCCTAGCCCCTGACCCTAGAACCGGGCCCTGAACCCTAGAACCGAGCCCTAAACCCTAGAACCTTGAACTGAGCCCTAAACCCTAATACCTACCCCCTCACCCTAGCCCCTGACCCTAGAACCACGCCCTGAACCCTAGAACCTAGAACTGAGCCCTAAACCCTAATACCAACCCATTCACCCTAGCCCTCAACCCTAGAACCGGGCCCTGAACCCTAGAACCGAGGCCTGAACCCTAGAACTGAGCCCTAAACCCTAATACCTACCCCCTCACCCTAGCCCCTGACCCTAGAACCGCGCCCTGAACCCTAGAACCGAGCCCTAAACCCTAGAACCTAGAACTGAGCCCTAAACCCTAATACTGACCCCCTCACCCTAGCCCCCAACCCTAGAACCGGGCCCTGAACCCTAGAACCGAGGCCTGAACCCTAGAACTGAGCCCTAAACCCTAATACCTACCCCCTCACCCTAGCCCCTGACCCTAGAACCGCGCCCTGAACCCTAGAACCGGGCCCTAAACCCTAGAACCTAGAACTGAGCCCTAAACCCTAATACTGACCCATTCACCCTAGCCCCTGACCCTAGAACCGGGCCCTGAACCCTAGAACCGAGCCCTAAACCCTAGAACCTAGAACTGAGCCCTAAACCCTAATACTGACCCATTCACCCTAGCCCCTGACCCTAGAACCGGGCCCTGAACCCTAGAACCGAGCCCTAAACCCTAGAACCTTGAACTGAGCCCTAAACCCTAATACCTACCCCCTCACCCTAGCCCCTGACCCTAGAACCACGCCCTGAACCCTAGAACCTAGAACTGAGCCCTAAACCCTAATACCAACCCATTCACCCTAGCCCTCAACCCTAGAACCGGGCCCTGAACCCTAGAACCGAGGCCTGAACCCTAGAACTGAGCCCTAAACCCTAATACCTACCCCCTCACCCTAGCCCCTGACCCTAGAACCGCGCCCTGAACCCTAGAACCGAGCCCTAAACCCTAGAACCTAGAACTGAGCCCTAAACCCTAATACCGACCCCCTCACCCTAGCCCCTTAACCCTAGAACCGCGCCTTGAACCCTAGAACCGAGCCCTAAACCCTAGAACCTAGAACTGAGCCCTAAACCCTAATACTGACCCCCTCACCCTAGCCCCCAACCCTAGAACCGGGCCCTGAACCCTAGAACCGAGGCCTGAACCCTAGAACTGAGCCCTAAACCCTAATACCGACCCCCTCACCCTAGCCCCTGACCCTAGAACCGTGCCCTGAACCCTAGAACCGAGCCCTAAACCCTAGAACCTAGAACTGAGCCCTAAACCCTAATACTGACCCCCTCACCCTAGCCCCCAACCCTAGAACCGGGCCCTGAACCCTAGAACCGAGGCCTGAACCCTAGAACCGAGCCCTAAACCCTAGAACCTAGAACTGAGCCCTAAACCCTAATACCAACCCATTCACCCTAGCCCTCAACCCTAGAACCGGGCCCTGAACCCTAGAACCGAGGCCTGAACCCTAGAACTGAGCCCTAAACCCTAATACCTACCCCCTCACCCTAGCCCCTGACCCTAGAACCGCGCCCTGAACCCTAGAACCGAGCCCTAAACCCTAGAACCTAGAACTGAGCCCTAAACCCTAATACCGACCCCCTCACCCTAGCCCCTTAACCCTAGAACCGCGCCTTGAACCCTAGAACCGAGCCCTAAACCCTAGAACCTTGAACTGAGCCCTAAACCCTAATACCGACCCCCCTCACCCTAGCCCCCAACCCTAGAACCGGGCCCTGAACCCTAGAACCGAGCCCTTAACCCTAGAACTGAGCCCTAAACCCTAATACTGACCCCCTCACCCTAGCCCCTGACCCTAGAACCGGGCCCTGAACCCTAGAACCGAGCCCTAAACCCTAGAACCTAGAACTGAGCCCTAAACCCTAATACCGACCCCCTCACCCTAGCCCCTTAACCCTAGAACCGCGCCTTGAACCCTAGAACCGAGCCCTAAACCCTAGAACCTAGAACTGAGCCCTAAACCCTAATACTGACCCATTCACCCTAGCCCCTGACCCTAGAACCGGGCCCTGAACCCTAGAACCGAGCCCTAAACCCTAGAACCTTGAACTGAGCCCTAAACCCTAATACCTACCCCCTCACCCTAGCCCCTGACCCTAGAACCACGCCCTGAACCCTAGAACCTAGAACTGAGCCCTAAACCCTAATACCAACCCATTCACCCTAGCCCTCAACCCTAGAACCGGGCCCTGAACCCTAGAACCGAGGCCTGAACCCTAGAACTGAGCCCTAAACCCTAATACCTACCCCCTCACCCTAGCCCCTGACCCTAGAACCGCGCCCTGAACCCTAGAACCGAGCCCTAAACCCTAGAACCTAGAACTGAGCCCTAAACCCTAATACCGACCCCCTCACCCTAGCCCCTTAACCCTAGAACCGCGCCTTGAACCCTAGAACCGAGCCCTAAACCCTAGAACCTAGAACTGAGCCCTAAACCCTAATACTGACCCCCTCACCCTAGCCCCCAACCCTAGAACCGGGCCCTGAACCCTAGAACCGAGGCCTGAACCCTAGAACTGAGCCCTAAACCCTAATACCTACCCCCTCACCCTAGCCCCTGACCCTAGAACCGCGCCCTGAACCCTAGAACCGGGCCCTAAACCCTAGAACCTAGAACTGAGCCCTAAACCCTAATACTGACCCATTCACCCTAGCCCCTGACCCTAGAACCGGGCCCTGAACCCTAGAACCGAGCCCTAAACCCTAGAACCTAGAACTGAGCCCTAAACCCTAATACTGACCCATTCACCCTAGCCCCTGACCCTAGAACCGGGCCCTGAACCCTAGAACCGAGCCCTAAACCCTAGAACCTTGAACTGAGCCCTAAACCCTAATACCTACCCCCTCACCCTAGCCCCTGACCCTAGAACCACGCCCTGAACCCTAGAACCTAGAACTGAGCCCTAAACCCTAATACCAACCCATTCACCCTAGCCCTCAACCCTAGAACCGGGCCCTGAACCCTAGAACCGAGGCCTGAACCCTAGAACTGAGCCCTAAACCCTAATACCTACCCCCTCACCCTAGCCCCTGACCCTAGAACCGCGCCCTGAACCCTAGAACCGAGCCCTAAACCCTAGAACCTAGAACTGAGCCCTAAACCCTAATACCGACCCCCTCACCCTAGCCCCTGACCCTAGAACCGGGCCCTGAACCCTAGAACCGAGCCCTAAACCCTAGAACCTAGAACTGAGCCCTAAACCCTAATACCGACCCCCTCACCCTAGCCCCTTAACCCTAGAACCGCGCCTTGAACCCTAGAACCGAGCCCTAAACCCTAGAACCTAGAACTGAGCCCTAAACCCTAATACTGACCCATTCACCCTAGCCCCTGACCCTAGAACCGGGCCCTGAACCCTAGAACCGAGCCCTAAACCCTAGAACCTTGAACTGAGCCCTAAACCCTAATACCTACCCCCTCACCCTAGCCCCTGACCCTAGAACCACGCCCTGAACCCTAGAACCTAGAACTGAGCCCTAAACCCTAATACCAACCCATTCACCCTAGCCCTCAACCCTAGAACCGGGCCCTGAACCCTAGAACCGAGGCCTGAACCCTAGAACTGAGCCCTAAACCCTAATACCTACCCCCTCACCCTAGCCCCTGACCCTAGAACCGCGCCCTGAACCCTAGAACCGAGCCCTAAACCCTAGAACCTAGAACTGAGCCCTAAACCCTAATACCGACCCCCTCACCCTAGCCCCTTAACCCTAGAACCGCGCCTTGAACCCTAGAACCGAGCCCTAAACCCTAGAACCTAGAACTGAGCCCTAAACCCTAATACTGACCCCCTCACCCTAGCCCCCAACCCTAGAACCGGGCCCTGAACCCTAGAACCGAGGCCTGAACCCTAGAACTGAGCCCTAAACCCTAATACCTACCCCCTCACCCTAGCCCCTGACCCTAGAACCGCGCCCTGAACCCTAGAACCGGGCCCTAAACCCTAGAACCTAGAACTGAGCCCTAAACCCTAATACTGACCCATTCACCCTAGCCCCTGACCCTAGAACCGGGCCCTGAACCCTAGAACCGAGCCCTAAACCCTAGAACCTAGAACTGAGCCCTAAACCCTAATACTGACCCATTCACCCTAGCCCCTGACCCTAGAACCGGGCCCTGAACCCTAGAACCGAGCCCTAAACCCTAGAACCTTGAACTGAGCCCTAAACCCTAATACCTACCCCCTCACCCTAGCCCCTGACCCTAGAACCACGCCCTGAACCCTAGAACCTAGAACTGAGCCCTAAACCCTAATACCAACCCATTCACCCTAGCCCTCAACCCTAGAACCGGGCCCTGAACCCTAGAACCGAGGCCTGAACCCTAGAACTGAGCCCTAAACCCTAATACCTACCCCCTCACCCTAGCCCCTGACCCTAGAACCGCGCCCTGAACCCTAGAACCGAGCCCTAAACCCTAGAACCTAGAACTGAGCCCTAAACCCTAATACCGACCCCCTCACCCTAGCCCCTTAACCCTAGAACCGCGCCTTGAACCCTAGAACCGAGCCCTAAACCCTAGAACCTAGAACTGAGCCCTAAACCCTAATACTGACCCCCTCACCCTAGCCCCCAACCCTAGAACCGGGCCCTGAACCCTAGAACCGAGGCCTGAACCCTAGAACTGAGCCCTAAACCCTAATACCTACCCCCTCACCCTAGCCCCTGACCCTAGAACCGCGCCCTGAACCCTAGAACCGGGCCCTAAACCCTAGAACCTAGAACTGAGCCCTAAACCCTAATACTGACCCATTCACCCTAGCCCCTGACCCTAGAACCGGGCCCTGAACCCTAGAACCGAGCCCTAAACCCTAGAACCTTGAACTGAGCCCTAAACCCTAATACCTACCCCCTCACCCTAGCCCCTGACCCTAGAACCACGCCCTGAACCCTAGAACCTAGAACTGAGCCCTAAACCCTAATACCAACCCATTCACCCTAGCCCTCAACCCTAGAACCGGGCCCTGAACCCTAGAACCGAGGCCTGAACCCTAGAACTGAGCCCTAAACCCTAATACCTACCCCCTCACCCTAGCCCCTGACCCTAGAACCGCGCCCTGAACCCTAGAACCGAGCCCTAAACCCTAGAACCTAGAACTGAGCCCTAAACCCTAATACTGACCCCCTCACCCTAGCCCCCAACCCTAGAACCGGGCCCTGAACCCTAGAACCGAGGCCTGAACCCTAGAACTGAGCCCTAAACCCTAATACCTACCCCCTCACCCTAGCCCCTGACCCTAGAACCGCGCCCTGAACCCTAGAACCGGGCCCTAAACCCTAGAACCTAGAACTGAGCCCTAAACCCTAATACTGACCCATTCACCCTAGCCCCTGACCCTAGAACCGGGCCCTGAACCCTAGAACCGAGCCCTAAACCCTAGAACCTAGAACTGAGCCCTAAACCCTAATACTGACCCATTCACCCTAGCCCCTGACCCTAGAACCGGGCCCTGAACCCTAGAACCGAGCCCTAAACCCTAGAACCTTGAACTGAGCCCTAAACCCTAATACCTACCCCCTCACCCTAGCCCCTGACCCTAGAACCACGCCCTGAACCCTAGAACCTAGAACTGAGCCCTAAACCCTAATACCAACCCATTCACCCTAGCCCTCAACCCTAGAACCGGGCCCTGAACCCTAGAACCGAGGCCTGAACCCTAGAACTGAGCCCTAAACCCTAATACCTACCCCCTCACCCTAGCCCCTGACCCTAGAACCGCGCCCTGAACCCTAGAACCGAGCCCTAAACCCTAGAACCTAGAACTGAGCCCTAAACCCTAATACCGACCCCCTCACCCTAGCCCCTTAACCCTAGAACCGCGCCTTGAACCCTAGAACCGAGCCCTAAACCCTAGAACCTAGAACTGAGCCCTAAACCCTAATACTGACCCCCTCACCCTAGCCCCCAACCCTAGAACCGGGCCCTGAACCCTAGAACCGAGGCCTGAACCCTAGAACTGAGCCCTAAACCCTAATACCGACCCCCTCACCCTAGCCCCTGACCCTAGAACCGTGCCCTGAACCCTAGAACCGAGCCCTAAACCCTAGAACCTAGAACTGAGCCCTAAACCCTAATACTGACCCCCTCACCCTAGCCCCCAACCCTAGAACCGGGCCCTGAACCCTAGAACCGAGGCCTGAACCCTAGAACCGAGCCCTAAACCCTAGAACCTAGAACTGAGCCCTAAACCCTAATACCAACCCATTCACCCTAGCCCTCAACCCTAGAACCGGGCCCTGAACCCTAGAACCGAGGCCTGAACCCTAGAACTGAGCCCTAAACCCTAATACCTACCCCCTCACCCTAGCCCCTGACCCTAGAACCGCGCCCTGAACCCTAGAACCGAGCCCTAAACCCTAGAACCTAGAACTGAGCCCTAAACCCTAATACCGACCCCCTCACCCTAGCCCCTTAACCCTAGAACCGCGCCTTGAACCCTAGAACCGAGCCCTAAACCCTAGAACCTAGAACTGAGCCCTAAACCCTAATACTGACCCCCTCACCCTAGCCCCCAACCCTAGAACCGGGCCCTGAACCCTAGAACCGAGGCCTGAACCCTAGAACTGAGCCCTAAACCCTAATACCTACCCCCTCACCCTAGCCCCTGACCCTAGAACCGCGCCCTGAACCCTAGAACCGGGCCCTAAACCCTAGAACCTAGAACTGAGCCCTAAACCCTAATACTGACCCATTCACCCTAGCCCCTGACCCTAGAACCGGGCCCTGAACCCTAGAACCGAGCCCTAAACCCTAGAACCTAGAACTGAGCCCTAAACCCTAATACTGACCCATTCACCCTAGCCCCTGACCCTAGAACCGGGCCCTGAACCCTAGAACCGAGCCCTAAACCCTAGAACCTTGAACTGAGCCCTAAACCCTAATACCTACCCCCTCACCCTAGCCCCTGACCCTAGAACCACGCCCTGAACCCTAGAACCTAGAACTGAGCCCTAAACCCTAATACCAACCCATTCACCCTAGCCCTCAACCCTAGAACCGGGCCCTGAACCCTAGAACCGAGGCCTGAACCCTAGAACTGAGCCCTAAACCCTAATACCTACCCCCTCACCCTAGCCCCTGACCCTAGAACCGCGCCCTGAACCCTAGAACCGAGCCCTAAACCCTAGAACCTAGAACTGAGCCCTAAACCCTAATACCGACCCCCTCACCCTAGCCCCTTAACCCTAGAACCGCGCCTTGAACCCTAGAACCGAGCCCTAAACCCTAGAACCTAGAACTGAGCCCTAAACCCTAATACTGACCCCCTCACCCTAGCCCCCAACCCTAGAACCGGGCCCTGAACCCTAGAACCGAGGCCTGAACCCTAGAACTGAGCCCTAAACCCTAATACCGACCCCCTCACCCTAGCCCCTGACCCTAGAACCGTGCCCTGAACCCTAGAACCGAGCCCTAAACCCTAGAACCTAGAACTGAGCCCTAAACCCTAATACTGACCCCCTCACCCTAGCCCCCAACCCTAGAACCGGGCCCTGAACCCTAGAACCGAGGCCTGAACCCTAGAACCGAGCCCTAAACCCTAGAACCTAGAACTGAGCCCTAAACCCTAATACCAACCCATTCACCCTAGCCCTCAACCCTAGAACCGGGCCCTGAACCCTAGAACCGAGGCCTGAACCCTAGAACTGAGCCCTAAACCCTAATACCTACCCCCTCACCCTAGCCCCTGACCCTAGAACCGCGCCCTGAACCCTAGAACCGAGCCCTAAACCCTAGAACCTAGAACTGAGCCCTAAACCCTAATACCGACCCCCTCACCCTAGCCCCTTAACCCTAGAACCGCGCCTTGAACCCTAGAACCGAGCCCTAAACCCTAGAACCTAGAACTGAGCCCTAAACCCTAATACTGACCCCCTCACCCTAGCCCCCAACCCTAGAACCGGGCCCTGAACCCTAGAACCGAGGCCTGAACCCTAGAACTGAGCCCTAAACCCTAATACCTACCCCCTCACCCTAGCCCCTGACCCTAGAACCGCGCCCTGAACCCTAGAACCGGGCCCTAAACCCTAGAACCTAGAACTGAGCCCTAAACCCTAATACTGACCCATTCACCCTAGCCCCTGACCCTAGAACCGGGCCCTGAACCCTAGAACCGAGCCCTAAACCCTAGAACCTAGAACTGAGCCCTAAACCCTAATACTGACCCATTCACCCTAGCCCCTGACCCTAGAACCGGGCCCTGAACCCTAGAACCGAGCCCTAAACCCTAGAACCTTGAACTGAGCCCTAAACCCTAATACCTACCCCCTCACCCTAGCCCCTGACCCTAGAACCACGCCCTGAACCCTAGAACCTAGAACTGAGCCCTAAACCCTAATACCAACCCATTCACCCTAGCCCTCAACCCTAGAACCGGGCCCTGAACCCTAGAACCGAGGCCTGAACCCTAGAACTGAGCCCTAAACCCTAATACCTACCCCCTCACCCTAGCCCCTGACCCTAGAACCGCGCCCTGAACCCTAGAACCGAGCCCTAAACCCTAGAACCTAGAACTGAGCCCTAAACCCTAATACCGACCCCCTCACCCTAGCCCCTTAACCCTAGAACCGCGCCTTGAACCCTAGAACCGAGCCCTAAACCCTAGAACCTAGAACTGAGCCCTAAACCCTAATACTGACCCCCTCACCCTAGCCCCCAACCCTAGAACCGGGCCCTGAACCCTAGAACCGAGGCCTGAACCCTAGAACTGAGCCCTAAACCCTAATACCGACCCCCTCACCCTAGCCCCTGACCCTAGAACCGTGCCCTGAACCCTAGAACCGAGCCCTAAACCCTAGAACCTAGAACTGAGCCCTAAACCCTAATACTGACCCCCTCACCCTAGCCCCCAACCCTAGAACCGGGCCCTGAACCCTAGAACCGAGGCCTGAACCCTAGAACCGAGCCCTAAACCCTAGAACCTAGAACTGAGCCCTAAACCCTAATACCAACCCATTCACCCTAGCCCTCAACCCTAGAACCGGGCCCTGAACCCTAGAACCGAGGCCTGAACCCTAGAACTGAGCCCTAAACCCTAATACCTACCCCCTCACCCTAGCCCCTGACCCTAGAACCGCGCCCTGAACCCTAGAACCGAGCCCTAAACCCTAGAACCTAGAACTGAGCCCTAAACCCTAATACCGACCCCCTCACCCTAGCCCCTTAACCCTAGAACCGCGCCTTGAACCCTAGAACCGAGCCCTAAACCCTAGAACCTAGAACTGAGCCCTAAACCCTAATACTGACCCCCTCACCCTAGCCCCCAACCCTAGAACCGGGCCCTGAACCCTAGAACCGAGGCCTGAACCCTAGAACTGAGCCCTAAACCCTAATACCTACCCCCTCACCCTAGCCCCTGACCCTAGAACCGCGCCCTGAACCCTAGAACCGGGCCCTAAACCCTAGAACCTAGAACTGAGCCCTAAACCCTAATACTGACCCATTCACCCTAGCCCCTGACCCTAGAACCGGGCCCTGAACCCTAGAACCGAGCCCTAAACCCTAGAACCTAGAACTGAGCCCTAAACCCTAATACTGACCCATTCACCCTAGCCCCTGACCCTAGAACCGGGCCCTGAACCCTAGAACCGAGCCCTAAACCCTAGAACCTTGAACTGAGCCCTAAACCCTAATACCTACCCCCTCACCCTAGCCCCTGACCCTAGAACCACGCCCTGAACCCTAGAACCTAGAACTGAGCCCTAAACCCTAATACCAACCCATTCACCCTAGCCCTCAACCCTAGAACCGGGCCCTGAACCCTAGAACCGAGGCCTGAACCCTAGAACTGAGCCCTAAACCCTAATACCTACCCCCTCACCCTAGCCCCTGACCCTAGAACCGCGCCCTGAACCCTAGAACCGAGCCCTAAACCCTAGAACCTAGAACTGAGCCCTAAACCCTAATACCGACCCCCTCACCCTAGCCCCTTAACCCTAGAACCGCGCCTTGAACCCTAGAACCGAGCCCTAAACCCTAGAACCTAGAACTGAGCCCTAAACCCTAATACTGACCCCCTCACCCTAGCCCCCAACCCTAGAACCGGGCCCTGAACCCTAGAACCGAGGCCTGAACCCTAGAACTGAGCCCTAAACCCTAATACCGACCCCCTCACCCTAGCCCCTGACCCTAGAACCGTGCCCTGAACCCTAGAACCGAGCCCTAAACCCTAGAACCTAGAACTGAGCCCTAAACCCTAATACTGACCCCCTCACCCTAGCCCCCAACCCTAGAACCGGGCCCTGAACCCTAGAACCGAGGCCTGAACCCTAGAACCGAGCCCTAAACCCTAGAACCTAGAACTGAGCCCTAAACCCTAATACCAACCCATTCACCCTAGCCCTCAACCCTAGAACCGGGCCCTGAACCCTAGAACCGAGGCCTGAACCCTAGAACTGAGCCCTAAACCCTAATACCTACCCCCTCACCCTAGCCCCTGACCCTAGAACCGCGCCCTGAACCCTAGAACCGAGCCCTAAACCCTAGAACCTAGAACTGAGCCCTAAACCCTAATACCGACCCCCTCACCCTAGCCCCTTAACCCTAGAACCGCGCCTTGAACCCTAGAACCGAGCCCTAAACCCTAGAACCTAGAACTGAGCCCTAAACCCTAATACTGACCCCCTCACCCTAGCCCCCAACCCTAGAACCGGGCCCTGAACCCTAGAACCGAGGCCTGAACCCTAGAACTGAGCCCTAAACCCTAATACCTACCCCCTCACCCTAGCCCCTGACCCTAGAACCGCGCCCTGAACCCTAGAACCGGGCCCTAAACCCTAGAACCTAGAACTGAGCCCTAAACCCTAATACTGACCCATTCACCCTAGCCCCTGACCCTAGAACCGGGCCCTGAACCCTAGAACCGAGCCCTAAACCCTAGAACCTAGAACTGAGCCCTAAACCCTAATACTGACCCATTCACCCTAGCCCCTGACCCTAGAACCGGGCCCTGAACCCTAGAACCGAGCCCTAAACCCTAGAACCTTGAACTGAGCCCTAAACCCTAATACCTACCCCCTCACCCTAGCCCCTGACCCTAGAACCACGCCCTGAACCCTAGAACCTAGAACTGAGCCCTAAACCCTAATACCAACCCATTCACCCTAGCCCTCAACCCTAGAACCGGGCCCTGAACCCTAGAACCGAGGCCTGAACCCTAGAACTGAGCCCTAAACCCTAATACCTACCCCCTCACCCTAGCCCCTGACCCTAGAACCGCGCCCTGAACCCTAGAACCGAGCCCTAAACCCTAGAACCTAGAACTGAGCCCTAAACCCTAATACCGACCCCCTCACCCTAGCCCCTTAACCCTAGAACCGCGCCTTGAACCCTAGAACCGAGCCCTAAACCCTAGAACCTAGAACTGAGCCCTAAACCCTAATACTGACCCCCTCACCCTAGCCCCCAACCCTAGAACCGGGCCCTGAACCCTAGAACCGAGGCCTGAACCCTAGAACTGAGCCCTAAACCCTAATACCGACCCCCTCACCCTAGCCCCTGACCCTAGAACCGTGCCCTGAACCCTAGAACCGAGCCCTAAACCCTAGAACCTAGAACTGAGCCCTAAACCCTAATACTGACCCCCTCACCCTAGCCCCCAACCCTAGAACCGGGCCCTGAACCCTAGAACCGAGGCCTGAACCCTAGAACCGAGCCCTAAACCCTAGAACCTAGAACTGAGCCCTAAACCCTAATACCAACCCATTCACCCTAGCCCTCAACCCTAGAACCGGGCCCTGAACCCTAGAACCGAGGCCTGAACCCTAGAACTGAGCCCTAAACCCTAATACCTACCCCCTCACCCTAGCCCCTGACCCTAGAACCGCGCCCTGAACCCTAGAACCGAGCCCTAAACCCTAGAACCTAGAACTGAGCCCTAAACCCTAATACCGACCCCCTCACCCTAGCCCCTTAACCCTAGAACCGCGCCTTGAACCCTAGAACCGAGCCCTAAACCCTAGAACCTAGAACTGAGCCCTAAACCCTAATACTGACCCCCTCACCCTAGCCCCCAACCCTAGAACCGGGCCCTGAACCCTAGAACCGAGGCCTGAACCCTAGAACTGAGCCCTAAACCCTAATACCTACCCCCTCACCCTAGCCCCTGACCCTAGAACCGCGCCCTGAACCCTAGAACCGGGCCCTAAACCCTAGAACCTAGAACTGAGCCCTAAACCCTAATACTGACCCATTCACCCTAGCCCCTGACCCTAGAACCGGGCCCTGAACCCTAGAACCGAGCCCTAAACCCTAGAACCTAGAACTGAGCCCTAAACCCTAATACTGACCCATTCACCCTAGCCCCTGACCCTAGAACCGGGCCCTGAACCCTAGAACCGAGCCCTAAACCCTAGAACCTTGAACTGAGCCCTAAACCCTAATACCTACCCCCTCACCCTAGCCCCTGACCCTAGAACCACGCCCTGAACCCTAGAACCTAGAACTGAGCCCTAAACCCTAATACCAACCCATTCACCCTAGCCCTCAACCCTAGAACCGGGCCCTGAACCCTAGAACCGAGGCCTGAACCCTAGAACTGAGCCCTAAACCCTAATACCTACCCCCTCACCCTAGCCCCTGACCCTAGAACCGCGCCCTGAACCCTAGAACCGAGCCCTAAACCCTAGAACCTAGAACTGAGCCCTAAACCCTAATACCGACCCCCTCACCCTAGCCCCTTAACCCTAGAACCGCGCCTTGAACCCTAGAACCGAGCCCTAAACCCTAGAACCTAGAACTGAGCCCTAAACCCTAATACTGACCCCCTCACCCTAGCCCCCAACCCTAGAACCGGGCCCTGAACCCTAGAACCGAGGCCTGAACCCTAGAACTGAGCCCTAAACCCTAATACCGACCCCCTCACCCTAGCCCCTGACCCTAGAACCGTGCCCTGAACCCTAGAACCGAGCCCTAAACCCTAGAACCTAGAACTGAGCCCTAAACCCTAATACTGACCCCCTCACCCTAGCCCCCAACCCTAGAACCGGGCCCTGAACCCTAGAACCGAGGCCTGAACCCTAGAACTGAGCCCTAAACCCTAATACCGACCCCCTCACCCTAGCCCCTGACCCTAGAACCGTGCCCTGAACCCTAGAACCGAGCCCTAAACCCTAGAACCTAGAACTGAGCCCTAAACCCTAATACTGACCCATTCACCCTAGCCCCTGACCCTAGAACCGGGCCCTGAACCCTAGAACCGAGCCCTAAACCCTAGAACCTAGAACTGAGCCCTAAACCCTAATACTGACCCATTCACCCTAGCCCCTGACCCTAGAACCGGGCCCTGAACCCTAGAACCGAGCCCTAAACCCTAGAACCTTGAACTGAGCCCTAAACCCTAATACCTACCCCCTCACCCTAGCCCCTGACCCTAGAACCACGCCCTGAACCCTAGAACCTAGAACTGAGCCCTAAACCCTAATACCAACCCATTCACCCTAGCCCTCAACCCTAGAACCGGGCCCTGAACCCTAGAACCGAGGCCTGAACCCTAGAACTGAGCCCTAAACCCTAATACCTACCCCCTCACCCTAGCCCCTGACCCTAGAACCGCGCCCTGAACCCTAGAACCGAGCCCTAAACCCTAGAACCTAGAACTGAGCCCTAAACCCTAATACCGACCCCCTCACCCTAGCCCCTTAACCCTAGAACCGCGCCTTGAACCCTAGAACCGAGCCCTAAACCCTAGAACCTAGAACTGAGCCCTAAACCCTAATACTGACCCCCTCACCCTAGCCCCCAACCCTAGAACCGGGCCCTGAACCCTAGAACCGAGGCCTGAACCCTAGAACTGAGCCCTAAACCCTAATACCTACCCCCTCACCCTAGCCCCTGACCCTAGAACCGCGCCCTGAACCCTAGAACCGGGCCCTAAACCCTAGAACCTAGAACTGAGCCCTAAACCCTAATACTGACCCATTCACCCTAGCCCCTGACCCTAGAACCGGGCCCTGAACCCTAGAACCGAGCCCTAAACCCTAGAACCTAGAACTGAGCCCTAAACCCTAATACCGACCCCCTCACCCTAGCCCCTGACCCTAGAACCGGGCCCTGAACCCTAGAACCGAGCCCTAAACCCTAGAACCTAGAACTGAGCCCTAAACCCTAATACCAACCCATTCACCCTAGCCCCCAACCCTAGAACCGTGCCCTGAACCCTAGAACCGAGCCCTAAACCCTAGAACCTTGAACTGAGCCCTAAACCCTAATACCTACCCCCTCACCCTAGCCCCTGACCCTAGAACCACGCCCTAAACCCTAGAACCTAGAACTGAGCCCTAAACCCTAATACCGACCCCCTCACCCTAGCCCCCAACCCTAGAACCAGGCCCTGAACCCTAGAACCGAGCCCTAAACCCTAGAACCTAGAACTGAGCCCTAAACCCTAATACCGACCCCCTCACCCTAGCCCCTGACCCTAGAACCGGGCCCTGAACCCTAGAACCGAGCCCTAAACCCTAGAACCTAGAACTGAGCCCTAAACCCTAATACCAACCCATTCACCCTAGCCCTCAACCCTAGAACCGGGCCCTGAACCCTAGAACCGAGGCCTGAACCCTAGAACTGAGCCCTAAACCCTAATACCTACCCCCTCACCCTAGCCCCTGACCCTAGAACCGCGCCCTGAACCCTAGAACCGAGCCCTAAACCCTAGAACCTTGAACTGAGCCCTAAACCCTAATACCGACCCCCCTCACCCTAGCCCCCAACCCTAGAACCGGGCCCTGAACCCTAGAACCGAGCCCTAAACCCTAGAACTGAGCCCTAAACCCTAATACCGACCCCCTCACCCTAGCCCCTGACCCTAGAACCGTGCCCTGAACCCTAGAACCGAGCCCTAAACCCTAGAACCTAGAACTGAGCCCTAAACCCTAATACCGACCCCCTCACCCTAGCCCCTGACCCTAGAACCGGGCCCTGAACCCTAGAACCGAGCCCTAAACCCTAGAACCTAGAACTGAGCCCTAAACCCTAATACCGACCCCCTCACCCTAGCCCCTTAACCCTAGAACCGCGCCTTGAACCCTAGAACCGAGCCCTAAACCCTAGAACCTAGAACTGAGCCCTAAACCCTAATACTGACCCCCTCACCCTAGCCCCCAACCCTAGAACCGGGCCCTGAACCCTAGAACCGAGGCCTGAACCCTAGAACTGAGCCCTAAACCCTAATACCTACCCCCTCACCCTAGCCCCTGACCCTAGAACCGCGCCCTGAACCCTAGAACCGGGCCCTAAACCCTAGAACCTAGAACTGAGCCCTAAACCCTAATACCAACCCATTCACCCTAGCCCTCAACCCTAGAACCGGGCCCTGAACCCTAGAACCGAGGCCTGAACCCTAGAACTGAGCCCTAAACCCTAATACCTACCCCCTCACCCTAGCCCCTGACCCTAGAACCGCGCCCTGAACCCTAGAACCGGGCCCTAAACCCTAGAACCTAGAACTGAGCCCTAAACCCTAATACCAACCCATTCACCCTAGCCCTCAACCCTAGAACCGGGCCCTGAACCCTAGAACCGAGGCCTGAACCCTAGAACTGAGCCCTAAACCCTAATACCTACCCCCTCACCCTAGCCCCTGACCCTAGAACCGCGCCCTGAACCCTAGAACCGAGCCCTAAACCCTAGAACCTTGAACTGAGCCCTAAACCCTAATACCGACCCCCCTCACCCTAGCCCCCAACCCTAGAACCGGGCCCTGAACCCTAGAACCGAGCCCTAAACCCTAGAACTGAGCCCTAAACCCTAATACCGACCCCCTCACCCTAGCCCCTGACCCTAGAACCGGGCCCTGAACCCTAGAACCGAGCCCTAAACCCTAGAACCTAGAACTGAGCCCTAAACCCTAATACCGACCCCCTCACCCTAGCCCCTTAACCCTAGAACCGCGCCTTGAACCCTAGAACCGAGCCCTAAACCCTAGAACCTAGAACTGAGCCCTAAACCCTAATACTGACCCATTCACCCTAGCCCCTGACCCTAGAACCGGGCCCTGAACCCTAGAACCGAGCCCTAAACCCTAGAACCTTGAACTGAGCCCTAAACCCTAATACCTACCCCCTCACCCTAGCCCCTGACCCTAGAACCACGCCCTGAACCCTAGAACCTAGAACTGAGCCCTAAACCCTAATACCAACCCATTCACCCTAGCCCTCAACCCTAGAACCGGGCCCTGAACCCTAGAACCGAGGCCTGAACCCTAGAACTGAGCCCTAAACCCTAATACCTACCCCCTCACCCTAGCCCCTGACCCTAGAACCGCGCCCTGAACCCTAGAACCGAGCCCTAAACCCTAGAACCTAGAACTGAGCCCTAAACCCTAATACCGACCCCCTCACCCTAGCCCCTTAACCCTAGAACCGCGCCTTGAACCCTAGAACCGAGCCCTAAACCCTAGAACCTAGAACTGAGCCCTAAACCCTAATACTGACCCCCTCACCCTAGCCCCCAACCCTAGAACCGGGCCCTGAACCCTAGAACCGAGGCCTGAACCCTAGAACTGAGCCCTAAACCCTAATACCTACCCCCTCACCCTAGCCCCTGACCCTAGAACCGCGCCCTGAACCCTAGAACCGGGCCCTAAACCCTAGAACCTAGAACTGAGCCCTAAACCCTAATACTGACCCATTCACCCTAGCCCCTGACCCTAGAACCGGGCCCTGAACCCTAGAACCGAGCCCTAAACCCTAGAACCTAGAACTGAGCCCTAAACCCTAATACTGACCCATTCACCCTAGCCCCTGACCCTAGAACCGGGCCCTGAACCCTAGAACCGAGCCCTAAACCCTAGAACCTTGAACTGAGCCCTAAACCCTAATACCTACCCCCTCACCCTAGCCCCTGACCCTAGAACCACGCCCTGAACCCTAGAACCTAGAACTGAGCCCTAAACCCTAATACCAACCCATTCACCCTAGCCCTCAACCCTAGAACCGGGCCCTGAACCCTAGAACCGAGGCCTGAACCCTAGAACTGAGCCCTAAACCCTAATACCTACCCCCTCACCCTAGCCCCTGACCCTAGAACCGCGCCCTGAACCCTAGAACCGAGCCCTAAACCCTAGAACCTAGAACTGAGCCCTAAACCCTAATACCGACCCCCTCACCCTAGCCCCTTAACCCTAGAACCGCGCCTTGAACCCTAGAACCGAGCCCTAAACCCTAGAACCTAGAACTGAGCCCTAAACCCTAATACTGACCCCCTCACCCTAGCCCCCAACCCTAGAACCGGGCCCTGAACCCTAGAACCGAGGCCTGAACCCTAGAACTGAGCCCTAAACCCTAATACCTACCCCCTCACCCTAGCCCCTGACCCTAGAACCGCGCCCTGAACCCTAGAACCGGGCCCTAAACCCTAGAACCTAGAACTGAGCCCTAAACCCTAATACTGACCCATTCACCCTAGCCCCTGACCCTAGAACCGGGCCCTGAACCCTAGAACCGAGCCCTAAACCCTAGAACCTTGAACTGAGCCCTAAACCCTAATACCTACCCCCTCACCCTAGCCCCTGACCCTAGAACCACGCCCTGAACCCTAGAACCTAGAACTGAGCCCTAAACCCTAATACCAACCCATTCACCCTAGCCCTCAACCCTAGAACCGGGCCCTGAACCCTAGAACCGAGGCCTGAACCCTAGAACTGAGCCCTAAACCCTAATACCTACCCCCTCACCCTAGCCCCTGACCCTAGAACCGCGCCCTGAACCCTAGAACCGAGCCCTAAACCCTAGAACCTAGAACTGAGCCCTAAACCCTAATACCGACCCCCTCACCCTAGCCCCTTAACCCTAGAACCGCGCCTTGAACCCTAGAACCGAGCCCTAAACCCTAGAACCTAGAACTGAGCCCTAAACCCTAATACTGACCCCCTCACCCTAGCCCCCAACCCTAGAACCGGGCCCTGAACCCTAGAACCGAGGCCTGAACCCTAGAACTGAGCCCTAAACCCTAATACCTACCCCCTCACCCTAGCCCCTGACCCTAGAACCGCGCCCTGAACCCTAGAACCGGGCCCTAAACCCTAGAACCTAGAACTGAGCCCTAAACCCTAATACTGACCCATTCACCCTAGCCCCTGACCCTAGAACCGGGCCCTGAACCCTAGAACCGAGCCCTAAACCCTAGAACCTAGAACTGAGCCCTAAACCCTAATACTGACCCATTCACCCTAGCCCCTGACCCTAGAACCGGGCCCTGAACCCTAGAACCGAGCCCTAAACCCTAGAACCTTGAACTGAGCCCTAAACCCTAATACCTACCCCCTCACCCTAGCCCCTGACCCTAGAACCACGCCCTGAACCCTAGAACCTAGAACTGAGCCCTAAACCCTAATACCAACCCATTCACCCTAGCCCTCAACCCTAGAACCGGGCCCTGAACCCTAGAACCGAGGCCTGAACCCTAGAACTGAGCCCTAAACCCTAATACCTACCCCCTCACCCTAGCCCCTGACCCTAGAACCGCGCCCTGAACCCTAGAACCGAGCCCTAAACCCTAGAACCTAGAACTGAGCCCTAAACCCTAATACCGACCCCCTCACCCTAGCCCCTTAACCCTAGAACCGCGCCTTGAACCCTAGAACCGAGCCCTAAACCCTAGAACCTAGAACTGAGCCCTAAACCCTAATACTGACCCCCTCACCCTAGCCCCCAACCCTAGAACCGGGCCCTGAACCCTAGAACCGAGGCCTGAACCCTAGAACTGAGCCCTAAACCCTAATACCGACCCCCTCACCCTAGCCCCTGACCCTAGAACCGTGCCCTGAACCCTAGAACCGAGCCCTAAACCCTAGAACCTAGAACTGAGCCCTAAACCCTAATACTGACCCATTCACCCTAGCCCCTGACCCTAGAACCGGGCCCTGAACCCTAGAACCGAGCCCTAAACCCTAGAACCTAGAACTGAGCCCTAAACCCTAATACTGACCCATTCACCCTAGCCCCTGACCCTAGAACCGGGCCCTGAACCCTAGAACCGAGCCCTAAACCCTAGAACCTTGAACTGAGCCCTAAACCCTAATACCTACCCCCTCACCCTAGCCCCTGACCCTAGAACCACGCCCTGAACCCTAGAACCTAGAACTGAGCCCTAAACCCTAATACCAACCCATTCACCCTAGCCCTCAACCCTAGAACCGGGCCCTGAACCCTAGAACCGAGGCCTGAACCCTAGAACTGAGCCCTAAACCCTAATACCTACCCCCTCACCCTAGCCCCTGACCCTAGAACCGCGCCCTGAACCCTAGAACCGAGCCCTAAACCCTAGAACCACGCCCTGAACCCTAGAACCTAGAACTGAGCCCTAAACCCTAATACCAACCCATTCACCCTAGCCCTCAACCCTAGAACCGGGCCCTGAACCCTAGAACCGAGGCCTGAACCCTAGAACTGAGCCCTAAACCCTAATACCTACCCCCTCACCCTAGCCCCTGACCCTAGAACCGCGCCCTGAACCCTAGAACCGAGCCCTAAACCCTAGAACCTAGAACTGAGCCCTAAACCCTAATACCGACCCCCTCACCCTAGCCCCTTAACCCTAGAACCGCGCCTTGAACCCTAGAACCGAGCCCTAAACCCTAGAACCTTGAACTGAGCCCTAAACCCTAATACCTACCCCCTCACCCTAGCCCCTGACCCTAGAACCACGCCCTGAACCCTAGAACCTAGAACTGAGCCCTAAACCCTAATACCAACCCATTCACCCTAGCCCTCAACCCTAGAACCGGGCCCTGAACCCTAGAACCGAGGCCTGAACCCTAGAACTGAGCCCTAAACCCTAATACCTACCCCCTCACCCTAGCCCCTGACCCTAGAACCGCGCCCTGAACCCTAGAACCGAGCCCTAAACCCTAGAACCTAGAACTGAGCCCTAAACCCTAATACCGACCCCCTCACCCTAGCCCCTTAACCCTAGAACCGCGCCTTGAACCCTAGAACCGAGCCCTAAACCCTAGAACCTAGAACTGAGCCCTAAACCCTAATACTGACCCCCTCACCCTAGCCCCCAACCCTAGAACCGGGCCCTGAACCCTAGAACCGAGGCCTGAACCCTAGAACTGAGCCCTAAACCCTAATACCTACCCCCTCACCCTAGCCCCTGACCCTAGAACCGCGCCCTGAACCCTAGAACCGAGCCCTAAACCCTAGAACCTAGAACTGAGCCCTAAACCCTAATACCGACCCCCTCACCCTAGCCCCTTAACCCTAGAACCGCGCCTTGAACCCTAGAACCGAGCCCTAAACCCTAGAACCTAGAACTGAGCCCTAAACCCTAATACTGACCCCCTCACCCTAGCCCCCAACCCTAGAACCGGGCCCTGAACCCTAGAACCGAGGCCTGAACCCTAGAACTGAGCCCTAAACCCTAATACCTACCCCCTCACCCTAGCCCCTGACCCTAGAACCGCGCCCTGAACCCTAGAACCGGGCCCTAAACCCTAGAACCTAGAACTGAGCCCTAAACCCTAATACCAACCCATTCACCCTAGCCCCCAACCCTAGAACCGGGCCCTGAACCCTAGAACCGAGCCCTAAACCCTAGAACTGAGCCCTAAACCCTAATACCGACCCCCTCACCCTAGCCCCTGACCCTAGAACCGCGCCCTGAACCCTAGAACCGGGCCCTAAACCCTAGAACCTAGAACTGAGCCCTAAACCCTAATACCAACCCATTCACCCTAGCCCTCAACCCTAGAACCGGGCCCTGAACCCTAGAACCGAGGCCTGAACCCTAGAACTGAGCCCTAAACCCTAATACCTACCCCCTCACCCTAGCCCCTGACCCTAGAACCGGGCCCTGAACCCTAGAACCGAGCCCTAAACCCTAGAACCTAGAACTGAGCCCTAAACCCTAATACTGACCCATTCACCCTAGCCCCTGACCCTAGAACCGGGCCCTGAACCCTAGAACCGAGCCCTAAACCCTAGAACCTTGAACTGAGCCCTAAACCCTAATACCTACCCCCTCACCCTAGCCCCTGACCCTAGAACCACGCCCTGAACCCTAGAACCTAGAACTGAGCCCTAAACCCTAATACCAACCCATTCACCCTAGCCCTCAACCCTAGAACCGGGCCCTGAACCCTAGAACCGAGGCCTGAACCCTAGAACTGAGCCCTAAACCCTAATACCTACCCCCTCACCCTAGCCCCTGACCCTAGAACCGGGCCCTGAACCCTAGAACCGAGCCCTAAACCCTAGAACCTAGAACTGAGCCCTAAACCCTAATACTGACCCATTCACCCTAGCCCCTGACCCTAGAACCGGGCCCTGAACCCTAGAACCGAGCCCTAAACCCTAGAACCTTGAACTGAGCCCTAAACCCTAATACCTACCCCCTCACCCTAGCCCCTGACCCTAGAACCACGCCCTGAACCCTAGAACCTAGAACTGAGCCCTAAACCCTAATACCAACCCATTCACCCTAGCCCTCAACCCTAGAACCGGGCCCTGAACCCTAGAACCGAGGCCTGAACCCTAGAACTGAGCCCTAAACCCTAATACCTACCCCCTCACCCTAGCCCCTGACCCTAGAACCGCGCCCTGAACCCTAGAACCGAGCCCTAAACCCTAGAACCTAGAACTGAGCCCTAAACCCTAATACCGACCCCCTCACCCTAGCCCCTTAACCCTAGAACCGCGCCTTGAACCCTAGAACCGAGCCCTAAACCCTAGAACCTTGAACTGAGCCCTAAACCCTAATACCGACCCCCCTCACCCTAGCCCCCAACCCTAGAACCGGGCCCTGAACCCTAGAACCGAGCCCTTAACCCTAGAACTGAGCCCTAAACCCTAATACTGACCCCCTCACCCTAGCCCCTGACCCTAGAACCGGGCCCTGAACCCTAGAACCGAGCCCTAAACCCTAGAACCTAGAACTGAGCCCTAAACCCTAATACCGACCCCCTCACCCTAGCCCCTTAACCCTAGAACCGCGCCTTGAACCCTAGAACCGAGCCCTAAACCCTAGAACCTAGAACTGAGCCCTAAACCCTAATACTGACCCATTCACCCTAGCCCCTGACCCTAGAACCGGGCCCTGAACCCTAGAACCGAGCCCTAAACCCTAGAACCTAGAACTGAGCCCTAAACCCTAATACCGACCCCCTCACCCTAGCCCCTGACCCTAGAACCGGGCCCTGAACCCTAGAACCGAGCCCTAAACCCTAGAACCTAGAACTGAGCCCTAAACCCTAATACTGACCCATTCACCCTAGCCCCTGACCCTAGAACCGGGCCCTGAACCCTAGAACCGAGCCCTAAACCCTAGAACCTTGAACTGAGCCCTAAACCCTAATACCTACCCCCTCACCCTAGCCCCTGACCCTAGAACCACGCCCTGAACCCTAGAACCTAGAACTGAGCCCTAAACCCTAATACCAACCCATTCACCCTAGCCCTCAACCCTAGAACCGGGCCCTGAACCCTAGAACCGAGGCCTGAACCCTAGAACTGAGCCCTAAACCCTAATACCTACCCCCTCACCCTAGCCCCTGACCCTAGAACCGCGCCCTGAACCCTAGAACCGAGCCCTAAACCCTAGAACCTAGAACTGAGCCCTAAACCCTAATACCGACCCCCTCACCCTAGCCCCTTAACCCTAGAACCGCGCCTTGAACCCTAGAACCGAGCCCTAAACCCTAGAACCTAGAACTGAGCCCTAAACCCTAATACTGACCCCCTCACCCTAGCCCCCAACCCTAGAACCGGGCCCTGAACCCTAGAACCGAGGCCTGAACCCTAGAACTGAGCCCTAAACCCTAATACCTACCCCCTCACCCTAGCCCCTGACCCTAGAACCGCGCCCTGAACCCTAGAACCGGGCCCTAAACCCTAGAACCTAGAACTGAGCCCTAAACCCTAATACTGACCCATTCACCCTAGCCCCTGACCCTAGAACCGGGCCCTGAACCCTAGAACCGAGCCCTAAACCCTAGAACCTAGAACTGAGCCCTAAACCCTAATACTGACCCATTCACCCTAGCCCCTGACCCTAGAACCGGGCCCTGAACCCTAGAACCGAGCCCTAAACCCTAGAACCTTGAACTGAGCCCTAAACCCTAATACCTACCCCCTCACCCTAGCCCCTGACCCTAGAACCACGCCCTGAACCCTAGAACCTAGAACTGAGCCCTAAACCCTAATACCAACCCATTCACCCTAGCCCTCAACCCTAGAACCGGGCCCTGAACCCTAGAACCGAGGCCTGAACCCTAGAACTGAGCCCTAAACCCTAATACCTACCCCCTCACCCTAGCCCCTGACCCTAGAACCGGGCCCTGAACCCTAGAACCGAGCCCTAAACCCTAGAACCTAGAACTGAGCCCTAAACCCTAATACTGACCCATTCACCCTAGCCCCTGACCCTAGAACCGGGCCCTGAACCCTAGAACCGAGCCCTAAACCCTAGAACCTTGAACTGAGCCCTAAACCCTAATACCTACCCCCTCACCCTAGCCCCTGACCCTAGAACCACGCCCTGAACCCTAGAACCTAGAACTGAGCCCTAAACCCTAATACCAACCCATTCACCCTAGCCCTCAACCCTAGAACCGGGCCCTGAACCCTAGAACCGAGGCCTGAACCCTAGAACTGAGCCCTAAACCCTAATACCTACCCCCTCACCCTAGCCCCTGACCCTAGAACCGCGCCCTGAACCCTAGAACCGAGCCCTAAACCCTAGAACCTAGAACTGAGCCCTAAACCCTAATACCGACCCCCTCACCCTAGCCCCTTAACCCTAGAACCGCGCCTTGAACCCTAGAACCGAGCCCTAAACCCTAGAACCTTGAACTGAGCCCTAAACCCTAATACCGACCCCCCTCACCCTAGCCCCCAACCCTAGAACCGGGCCCTGAACCCTAGAACCGAGCCCTTAACCCTAGAACTGAGCCCTAAACCCTAATACTGACCCCCTCACCCTAGCCCCTGACCCTAGAACCGGGCCCTGAACCCTAGAACCGAGCCCTAAACCCTAGAACCTAGAACTGAGCCCTAAACCCTAATACCGACCCCCTCACCCTAGCCCCTTAACCCTAGAACCGCGCCTTGAACCCTAGAACCGAGCCCTAAACCCTAGAACCTAGAACTGAGCCCTAAACCCTAATACTGACCCATTCACCCTAGCCCCTGACCCTAGAACCGGGCCCTGAACCCTAGAACCGAGCCCTAAACCCTAGAACCTTGAACTGAGCCCTAAACCCTAATACCTACCCCCTCACCCTAGCCCCTGACCCTAGAACCACGCCCTGAACCCTAGAACCTAGAACTGAGCCCTAAACCCTAATACCAACCCATTCACCCTAGCCCTCAACCCTAGAACCGGGCCCTGAACCCTAGAACCGAGGCCTGAACCCTAGAACTGAGCCCTAAACCCTAATACCTACCCCCTCACCCTAGCCCCTGACCCTAGAACCGCGCCCTGAACCCTAGAACCGAGCCCTAAACCCTAGAACCTAGAACTGAGCCCTAAACCCTAATACCGACCCCCTCACCCTAGCCCCTTAACCCTAGAACCGCGCCTTGAACCCTAGAACCGAGCCCTAAACCCTAGAACCTAGAACTGAGCCCTAAACCCTAATACTGACCCCCTCACCCTAGCCCCCAACCCTAGAACCGGGCCCTGAACCCTAGAACCGAGGCCTGAACCCTAGAACTGAGCCCTAAACCCTAATACCTACCCCCTCACCCTAGCCCCTGACCCTAGAACCGCGCCCTGAACCCTAGAACCGGGCCCTAAACCCTAGAACCTAGAACTGAGCCCTAAACCCTAATACTGACCCATTCACCCTAGCCCCTGACCCTAGAACCGGGCCCTGAACCCTAGAACCGAGCCCTAAACCCTAGAACCTAGAACTGAGCCCTAAACCCTAATACTGACCCATTCACCCTAGCCCCTGACCCTAGAACCGGGCCCTGAACCCTAGAACCGAGCCCTAAACCCTAGAACCTAGAACTGAGCCCTAAACCCTAATACCGACCCCCTCACCCTAGCCCCTGACCCTAGAACCGGGCCCTGAACCCTAGAACCGAGCCCTAAACCCTAGAACCTAGAACTGAGCCCTAAACCCTAATACTGACCCATTCACCCTAGCCCCTGACCCTAGAACCGGGCCCTGAACCCTAGAACCGAGCCCTAAACCCTAGAACCTTGAACTGAGCCCTAAACCCTAATACCTACCCCCTCACCCTAGCCCCTGACCCTAGAACCACGCCCTGAACCCTAGAACCTAGAACTGAGCCCTAAACCCTAATACCAACCCATTCACCCTAGCCCTCAACCCTAGAACCGGGCCCTGAACCCTAGAACCGAGGCCTGAACCCTAGAACTGAGCCCTAAACCCTAATACCTACCCCCTCACCCTAGCCCCTGACCCTAGAACCGCGCCCTGAACCCTAGAACCGAGCCCTAAACCCTAGAACCTAGAACTGAGCCCTAAACCCTAATACCGACCCCCTCACCCTAGCCCCTTAACCCTAGAACCGCGCCTTGAACCCTAGAACCGAGCCCTAAACCCTAGAACCTAGAACTGAGCCCTAAACCCTAATACTGACCCCCTCACCCTAGCCCCCAACCCTAGAACCGGGCCCTGAACCCTAGAACCGAGGCCTGAACCCTAGAACTGAGCCCTAAACCCTAATACCTACCCCCTCACCCTAGCCCCTGACCCTAGAACCGCGCCCTGAACCCTAGAACCGGGCCCTAAACCCTAGAACCTAGAACTGAGCCCTAAACCCTAATACTGACCCATTCACCCTAGCCCCTGACCCTAGAACCGGGCCCTGAACCCTAGAACCGAGCCCTAAACCCTAGAACCTAGAACTGAGCCCTAAACCCTAATACTGACCCATTCACCCTAGCCCCTGACCCTAGAACCGGGCCCTGAACCCTAGAACCGAGCCCTAAACCCTAGAACCTTGAACTGAGCCCTAAACCCTAATACCTACCCCCTCACCCTAGCCCCTGACCCTAGAACCACGCCCTGAACCCTAGAACCTAGAACTGAGCCCTAAACCCTAATACCAACCCATTCACCCTAGCCCTCAACCCTAGAACCGGGCCCTGAACCCTAGAACCGAGGCCTGAACCCTAGAACTGAGCCCTAAACCCTAATACCTACCCCCTCACCCTAGCCCCTGACCCTAGAACCGGGCCCTGAACCCTAGAACCGAGCCCTAAACCCTAGAACCTAGAACTGAGCCCTAAACCCTAATACTGACCCATTCACCCTAGCCCCTGACCCTAGAACCGGGCCCTGAACCCTAGAACCGAGCCCTAAACCCTAGAACCTTGAACTGAGCCCTAAACCCTAATACCTACCCCCTCACCCTAGCCCCTGACCCTAGAACCACGCCCTGAACCCTAGAACCTAGAACTGAGCCCTAAACCCTAATACCAACCCATTCACCCTAGCCCTCAACCCTAGAACCGGGCCCTGAACCCTAGAACCGAGGCCTGAACCCTAGAACTGAGCCCTAAACCCTAATACCTACCCCCTCACCCTAGCCCCTGACCCTAGAACCGCGCCCTGAACCCTAGAACCGAGCCCTAAACCCTAGAACCTAGAACTGAGCCCTAAACCCTAATACCGACCCCCTCACCCTAGCCCCTTAACCCTAGAACCGCGCCTTGAACCCTAGAACCGAGCCCTAAACCCTAGAACCTTGAACTGAGCCCTAAACCCTAATACCGACCCCCCTCACCCTAGCCCCCAACCCTAGAACCGGGCCCTGAACCCTAGAACCGAGCCCTTAACCCTAGAACTGAGCCCTAAACCCTAATACTGACCCCCTCACCCTAGCCCCTGACCCTAGAACCGGGCCCTGAACCCTAGAACCGAGCCCTAAACCCTAGAACCTAGAACTGAGCCCTAAACCCTAATACCGACCCCCTCACCCTAGCCCCTTAACCCTAGAACCGCGCCTTGAACCCTAGAACCGAGCCCTAAACCCTAGAACCTAGAACTGAGCCCTAAACCCTAATACTGACCCATTCACCCTAGCCCCTGACCCTAGAACCGGGCCCTGAACCCTAGAACCGAGCCCTAAACCCTAGAACCTTGAACTGAGCCCTAAACCCTAATACCTACCCCCTCACCCTAGCCCCTGACCCTAGAACCACGCCCTGAACCCTAGAACCTAGAACTGAGCCCTAAACCCTAATACCAACCCATTCACCCTAGCCCTCAACCCTAGAACCGGGCCCTGAACCCTAGAACCGAGGCCTGAACCCTAGAACTGAGCCCTAAACCCTAATACCTACCCCCTCACCCTAGCCCCTGACCCTAGAACCGCGCCCTGAACCCTAGAACCGAGCCCTAAACCCTAGAACCTAGAACTGAGCCCTAAACCCTAATACCGACCCCCTCACCCTAGCCCCTTAACCCTAGAACCGCGCCTTGAACCCTAGAACCGAGCCCTAAACCCTAGAACCTAGAACTGAGCCCTAAACCCTAATACTGACCCCCTCACCCTAGCCCCCAACCCTAGAACCGGGCCCTGAACCCTAGAACCGAGGCCTGAACCCTAGAACTGAGCCCTAAACCCTAATACCTACCCCCTCACCCTAGCCCCTGACCCTAGAACCGCGCCCTGAACCCTAGAACCGGGCCCTAAACCCTAGAACCTAGAACTGAGCCCTAAACCCTAATACTGACCCATTCACCCTAGCCCCTGACCCTAGAACCGGGCCCTGAACCCTAGAACCGAGCCCTAAACCCTAGAACCTAGAACTGAGCCCTAAACCCTAATACTGACCCATTCACCCTAGCCCCTGACCCTAGAACCGGGCCCTGAACCCTAGAACCGAGCCCTAAACCCTAGAACCTTGAACTGAGCCCTAAACCCTAATACCTACCCCCTCACCCTAGCCCCTGACCCTAGAACCACGCCCTGAACCCTAGAACCTAGAACTGAGCCCTAAACCCTAATACCAACCCATTCACCCTAGCCCTCAACCCTAGAACCGGGCCCTGAACCCTAGAACCGAGGCCTGAACCCTAGAACTGAGCCCTAAACCCTAATACCTACCCCCTCACCCTAGCCCCTGACCCTAGAACCGGGCCCTGAACCCTAGAACCGAGCCCTAAACCCTAGAACCTAGAACTGAGCCCTAAACCCTAATACTGACCCATTCACCCTAGCCCCTGACCCTAGAACCGGGCCCTGAACCCTAGAACCGAGCCCTAAACCCTAGAACCTTGAACTGAGCCCTAAACCCTAATACCTACCCCCTCACCCTAGCCCCTGACCCTAGAACCACGCCCTGAACCCTAGAACCTAGAACTGAGCCCTAAACCCTAATACCAACCCATTCACCCTAGCCCTCAACCCTAGAACCGGGCCCTGAACCCTAGAACCGAGGCCTGAACCCTAGAACTGAGCCCTAAACCCTAATACCTACCCCCTCACCCTAGCCCCTGACCCTAGAACCGCGCCCTGAACCCTAGAACCGAGCCCTAAACCCTAGAACCTAGAACTGAGCCCTAAACCCTAATACCGACCCCCTCACCCTAGCCCCTTAACCCTAGAACCGCGCCTTGAACCCTAGAACCGAGCCCTAAACCCTAGAACCTAGAACTGAGCCCTAAACCCTAATACTGACCCCCTCACCCTAGCCCCCAACCCTAGAACCGGGCCCTGAACCCTAGAACCGAGGCCTGAACCCTAGAACTGAGCCCTAAACCCTAATACCTACCCCCTCACCCTAGCCCCTGACCCTAGAACCGCGCCCTGAACCCTAGAACCGGGCCCTAAACCCTAGAACCTAGAACTGAGCCCTAAACCCTAATACTGACCCATTCACCCTAGCCCCTGACCCTAGAACCGGGCCCTGAACCCTAGAACCGAGCCCTAAACCCTAGAACCTAGAACTGAGCCCTAAACCCTAATACTGACCCATTCACCCTAGCCCCTGACCCTAGAACCGGGCCCTGAACCCTAGAACCGAGCCCTAAACCCTAGAACCTAGAACTGAGCCCTAAACCCTAATACCGACCCCCTCACCCTAGCCCCTGACCCTAGAACCGGGCCCTGAACCCTAGAACCGAGCCCTAAACCCTAGAACCTAGAACTGAGCCCTAAACCCTAATACTGACCCATTCACCCTAGCCCCTGACCCTAGAACCGGGCCCTGAACCCTAGAACCGAGCCCTAAACCCTAGAACCTTGAACTGAGCCCTAAACCCTAATACCTACCCCCTCACCCTAGCCCCTGACCCTAGAACCACGCCCTGAACCCTAGAACCTAGAACTGAGCCCTAAACCCTAATACCAACCCATTCACCCTAGCCCTCAACCCTAGAACCGGGCCCTGAACCCTAGAACCGAGGCCTGAACCCTAGAACTGAGCCCTAAACCCTAATACCTACCCCCTCACCCTAGCCCCTGACCCTAGAACCGCGCCCTGAACCCTAGAACCGAGCCCTAAACCCTAGAACCTAGAACTGAGCCCTAAACCCTAATACCGACCCCCTCACCCTAGCCCCTTAACCCTAGAACCGCGCCTTGAACCCTAGAACCGAGCCCTAAACCCTAGAACCTAGAACTGAGCCCTAAACCCTAATACTGACCCCCTCACCCTAGCCCCCAACCCTAGAACCGGGCCCTGAACCCTAGAACCGAGGCCTGAACCCTAGAACTGAGCCCTAAACCCTAATACCTACCCCCTCACCCTAGCCCCTGACCCTAGAACCGCGCCCTGAACCCTAGAACCGGGCCCTAAACCCTAGAACCTAGAACTGAGCCCTAAACCCTAATACTGACCCATTCACCCTAGCCCCTGACCCTAGAACCGGGCCCTGAACCCTAGAACCGAGCCCTAAACCCTAGAACCTAGAACTGAGCCCTAAACCCTAATACTGACCCATTCACCCTAGCCCCTGACCCTAGAACCGGGCCCTGAACCCTAGAACCGAGCCCTAAACCCTAGAACCTTGAACTGAGCCCTAAACCCTAATACCTACCCCCTCACCCTAGCCCCTGACCCTAGAACCACGCCCTGAACCCTAGAACCTAGAACTGAGCCCTAAACCCTAATACCAACCCATTCACCCTAGCCCTCAACCCTAGAACCGGGCCCTGAACCCTAGAACCGAGGCCTGAACCCTAGAACTGAGCCCTAAACCCTAATACCTACCCCCTCACCCTAGCCCCTGACCCTAGAACCGGGCCCTGAACCCTAGAACCGAGCCCTAAACCCTAGAACCTAGAACTGAGCCCTAAACCCTAATACTGACCCATTCACCCTAGCCCCTGACCCTAGAACCGGGCCCTGAACCCTAGAACCGAGCCCTAAACCCTAGAACCTTGAACTGAGCCCTAAACCCTAATACCTACCCCCTCACCCTAGCCCCTGACCCTAGAACCACGCCCTGAACCCTAGAACCTAGAACTGAGCCCTAAACCCTAATACCAACCCATTCACCCTAGCCCTCAACCCTAGAACCGGGCCCTGAACCCTAGAACCGAGGCCTGAACCCTAGAACTGAGCCCTAAACCCTAATACCTACCCCCTCACCCTAGCCCCTGACCCTAGAACCGCGCCCTGAACCCTAGAACCGAGCCCTAAACCCTAGAACCTAGAACTGAGCCCTAAACCCTAATACCGACCCCCTCACCCTAGCCCCTTAACCCTAGAACCGCGCCTTGAACCCTAGAACCGAGCCCTAAACCCTAGAACCTTGAACTGAGCCCTAAACCCTAATACCGACCCCCCTCACCCTAGCCCCCAACCCTAGAACCGGGCCCTGAACCCTAGAACCGAGCCCTTAACCCTAGAACTGAGCCCTAAACCCTAATACTGACCCCCTCACCCTAGCCCCTGACCCTAGAACCGGGCCCTGAACCCTAGAACCGAGCCCTAAACCCTAGAACCTAGAACTGAGCCCTAAACCCTAATACCGACCCCCTCACCCTAGCCCCTTAACCCTAGAACCGCGCCTTGAACCCTAGAACCGAGCCCTAAACCCTAGAACCTAGAACTGAGCCCTAAACCCTAATACTGACCCATTCACCCTAGCCCCTGACCCTAGAACCGGGCCCTGAACCCTAGAACCGAGCCCTAAACCCTAGAACCTAGAACTGAGCCCTAAACCCTAATACCGACCCCCTCACCCTAGCCCCTGACCCTAGAACCGGGCCCTGAACCCTAGAACCGAGCCCTAAACCCTAGAACCTAGAACTGAGCCCTAAACCCTAATACTGACCCATTCACCCTAGCCCCTGACCCTAGAACCGGGCCCTGAACCCTAGAACCGAGCCCTAAACCCTAGAACCTTGAACTGAGCCCTAAACCCTAATACCTACCCCCTCACCCTAGCCCCTGACCCTAGAACCACGCCCTGAACCCTAGAACCTAGAACTGAGCCCTAAACCCTAATACCAACCCATTCACCCTAGCCCTCAACCCTAGAACCGGGCCCTGAACCCTAGAACCGAGGCCTGAACCCTAGAACTGAGCCCTAAACCCTAATACCTACCCCCTCACCCTAGCCCCTGACCCTAGAACCGCGCCCTGAACCCTAGAACCGAGCCCTAAACCCTAGAACCTAGAACTGAGCCCTAAACCCTAATACCGACCCCCTCACCCTAGCCCCTTAACCCTAGAACCGCGCCTTGAACCCTAGAACCGAGCCCTAAACCCTAGAACCTAGAACTGAGCCCTAAACCCTAATACTGACCCCCTCACCCTAGCCCCCAACCCTAGAACCGGGCCCTGAACCCTAGAACCGAGGCCTGAACCCTAGAACTGAGCCCTAAACCCTAATACCTACCCCCTCACCCTAGCCCCTGACCCTAGAACCGCGCCCTGAACCCTAGAACCGGGCCCTAAACCCTAGAACCTAGAACTGAGCCCTAAACCCTAATACTGACCCATTCACCCTAGCCCCTGACCCTAGAACCGGGCCCTGAACCCTAGAACCGAGCCCTAAACCCTAGAACCTAGAACTGAGCCCTAAACCCTAATACTGACCCATTCACCCTAGCCCCTGACCCTAGAACCGGGCCCTGAACCCTAGAACCGAGCCCTAAACCCTAGAACCTTGAACTGAGCCCTAAACCCTAATACCTACCCCCTCACCCTAGCCCCTGACCCTAGAACCACGCCCTGAACCCTAGAACCTAGAACTGAGCCCTAAACCCTAATACCAACCCATTCACCCTAGCCCTCAACCCTAGAACCGGGCCCTGAACCCTAGAACCGAGGCCTGAACCCTAGAACTGAGCCCTAAACCCTAATACCTACCCCCTCACCCTAGCCCCTGACCCTAGAACCGGGCCCTGAACCCTAGAACCGAGCCCTAAACCCTAGAACCTAGAACTGAGCCCTAAACCCTAATACTGACCCATTCACCCTAGCCCCTGACCCTAGAACCGGGCCCTGAACCCTAGAACCGAGCCCTAAACCCTAGAACCTTGAACTGAGCCCTAAACCCTAATACCTACCCCCTCACCCTAGCCCCTGACCCTAGAACCACGCCCTGAACCCTAGAACCTAGAACTGAGCCCTAAACCCTAATACCAACCCATTCACCCTAGCCCTCAACCCTAGAACCGGGCCCTGAACCCTAGAACCGAGGCCTGAACCCTAGAACTGAGCCCTAAACCCTAATACCTACCCCCTCACCCTAGCCCCTGACCCTAGAACCGCGCCCTGAACCCTAGAACCGAGCCCTAAACCCTAGAACCTAGAACTGAGCCCTAAACCCTAATACCGACCCCCTCACCCTAGCCCCTTAACCCTAGAACCGCGCCTTGAACCCTAGAACCGAGCCCTAAACCCTAGAACCTTGAACTGAGCCCTAAACCCTAATACCGACCCCCCTCACCCTAGCCCCCAACCCTAGAACCGGGCCCTGAACCCTAGAACCGAGCCCTTAACCCTAGAACTGAGCCCTAAACCCTAATACTGACCCCCTCACCCTAGCCCCTGACCCTAGAACCGGGCCCTGAACCCTAGAACCGAGCCCTAAACCCTAGAACCTAGAACTGAGCCCTAAACCCTAATACCGACCCCCTCACCCTAGCCCCTTAACCCTAGAACCGCGCCTTGAACCCTAGAACCGAGCCCTAAACCCTAGAACCTAGAACTGAGCCCTAAACCCTAATACTGACCCATTCACCCTAGCCCCTGACCCTAGAACCGGGCCCTGAACCCTAGAACCGAGCCCTAAACCCTAGAACCTTGAACTGAGCCCTAAACCCTAATACCTACCCCCTCACCCTAGCCCCTGACCCTAGAACCACGCCCTGAACCCTAGAACCTAGAACTGAGCCCTAAACCCTAATACCAACCCATTCACCCTAGCCCTCAACCCTAGAACCGGGCCCTGAACCCTAGAACCGAGGCCTGAACCCTAGAACTGAGCCCTAAACCCTAATACCTACCCCCTCACCCTAGCCCCTGACCCTAGAACCGCGCCCTGAACCCTAGAACCGAGCCCTAAACCCTAGAACCTAGAACTGAGCCCTAAACCCTAATACCGACCCCCTCACCCTAGCCCCTTAACCCTAGAACCGCGCCTTGAACCCTAGAACCGAGCCCTAAACCCTAGAACCTAGAACTGAGCCCTAAACCCTAATACTGACCCCCTCACCCTAGCCCCCAACCCTAGAACCGGGCCCTGAACCCTAGAACCGAGGCCTGAACCCTAGAACTGAGCCCTAAACCCTAATACCTACCCCCTCACCCTAGCCCCTGACCCTAGAACCGCGCCCTGAACCCTAGAACCGGGCCCTAAACCCTAGAACCTAGAACTGAGCCCTAAACCCTAATACTGACCCATTCACCCTAGCCCCTGACCCTAGAACCGGGCCCTGAACCCTAGAACCGAGCCCTAAACCCTAGAACCTAGAACTGAGCCCTAAACCCTAATACTGACCCATTCACCCTAGCCCCTGACCCTAGAACCGGGCCCTGAACCCTAGAACCGAGCCCTAAACCCTAGAACCTAGAACTGAGCCCTAAACCCTAATACCGACCCCCTCACCCTAGCCCCTGACCCTAGAACCGGGCCCTGAACCCTAGAACCGAGCCCTAAACCCTAGAACCTAGAACTGAGCCCTAAACCCTAATACTGACCCATTCACCCTAGCCCCTGACCCTAGAACCGGGCCCTGAACCCTAGAACCGAGCCCTAAACCCTAGAACCTTGAACTGAGCCCTAAACCCTAATACCTACCCCCTCACCCTAGCCCCTGACCCTAGAACCACGCCCTGAACCCTAGAACCTAGAACTGAGCCCTAAACCCTAATACCAACCCATTCACCCTAGCCCTCAACCCTAGAACCGGGCCCTGAACCCTAGAACCGAGGCCTGAACCCTAGAACTGAGCCCTAAACCCTAATACCTACCCCCTCACCCTAGCCCCTGACCCTAGAACCGCGCCCTGAACCCTAGAACCGAGCCCTAAACCCTAGAACCTAGAACTGAGCCCTAAACCCTAATACCGACCCCCTCACCCTAGCCCCTTAACCCTAGAACCGCGCCTTGAACCCTAGAACCGAGCCCTAAACCCTAGAACCTAGAACTGAGCCCTAAACCCTAATACTGACCCCCTCACCCTAGCCCCCAACCCTAGAACCGGGCCCTGAACCCTAGAACCGAGGCCTGAACCCTAGAACTGAGCCCTAAACCCTAATACCTACCCCCTCACCCTAGCCCCTGACCCTAGAACCGCGCCCTGAACCCTAGAACCGGGCCCTAAACCCTAGAACCTAGAACTGAGCCCTAAACCCTAATACTGACCCATTCACCCTAGCCCCTGACCCTAGAACCGGGCCCTGAACCCTAGAACCGAGCCCTAAACCCTAGAACCTAGAACTGAGCCCTAAACCCTAATACTGACCCATTCACCCTAGCCCCTGACCCTAGAACCGGGCCCTGAACCCTAGAACCGAGCCCTAAACCCTAGAACCTTGAACTGAGCCCTAAACCCTAATACCTACCCCCTCACCCTAGCCCCTGACCCTAGAACCACGCCCTGAACCCTAGAACCTAGAACTGAGCCCTAAACCCTAATACCAACCCATTCACCCTAGCCCTCAACCCTAGAACCGGGCCCTGAACCCTAGAACCGAGGCCTGAACCCTAGAACTGAGCCCTAAACCCTAATACCTACCCCCTCACCCTAGCCCCTGACCCTAGAACCGGGCCCTGAACCCTAGAACCGAGCCCTAAACCCTAGAACCTAGAACTGAGCCCTAAACCCTAATACTGACCCATTCACCCTAGCCCCTGACCCTAGAACCGGGCCCTGAACCCTAGAACCGAGCCCTAAACCCTAGAACCTTGAACTGAGCCCTAAACCCTAATACCTACCCCCTCACCCTAGCCCCTGACCCTAGAACCACGCCCTGAACCCTAGAACCTAGAACTGAGCCCTAAACCCTAATACCAACCCATTCACCCTAGCCCTCAACCCTAGAACCGGGCCCTGAACCCTAGAACCGAGGCCTGAACCCTAGAACTGAGCCCTAAACCCTAATACCTACCCCCTCACCCTAGCCCCTGACCCTAGAACCGCGCCCTGAACCCTAGAACCGAGCCCTAAACCCTAGAACCTAGAACTGAGCCCTAAACCCTAATACCGACCCCCTCACCCTAGCCCCTTAACCCTAGAACCGCGCCTTGAACCCTAGAACCGAGCCCTAAACCCTAGAACCTTGAACTGAGCCCTAAACCCTAATACCGACCCCCCTCACCCTAGCCCCCAACCCTAGAACCGGGCCCTGAACCCTAGAACCGAGCCCTTAACCCTAGAACTGAGCCCTAAACCCTAATACTGACCCCCTCACCCTAGCCCCTGACCCTAGAACCGGGCCCTGAACCCTAGAACCGAGCCCTAAACCCTAGAACCTAGAACTGAGCCCTAAACCCTAATACCGACCCCCTCACCCTAGCCCCTTAACCCTAGAACCGCGCCTTGAACCCTAGAACCGAGCCCTAAACCCTAGAACCTAGAACTGAGCCCTAAACCCTAATACTGACCCATTCACCCTAGCCCCTGACCCTAGAACCGGGCCCTGAACCCTAGAACCGAGCCCTAAACCCTAGAACCTTGAACTGAGCCCTAAACCCTAATACCTACCCCCTCACCCTAGCCCCTGACCCTAGAACCACGCCCTGAACCCTAGAACCTAGAACTGAGCCCTAAACCCTAATACCAACCCATTCACCCTAGCCCTCAACCCTAGAACCGGGCCCTGAACCCTAGAACCGAGGCCTGAACCCTAGAACTGAGCCCTAAACCCTAATACCTACCCCCTCACCCTAGCCCCTGACCCTAGAACCGCGCCCTGAACCCTAGAACCGAGCCCTAAACCCTAGAACCTAGAACTGAGCCCTAAACCCTAATACCGACCCCCTCACCCTAGCCCCTTAACCCTAGAACCGCGCCTTGAACCCTAGAACCGAGCCCTAAACCCTAGAACCTAGAACTGAGCCCTAAACCCTAATACTGACCCCCTCACCCTAGCCCCCAACCCTAGAACCGGGCCCTGAACCCTAGAACCGAGGCCTGAACCCTAGAACTGAGCCCTAAACCCTAATACCTACCCCCTCACCCTAGCCCCTGACCCTAGAACCGCGCCCTGAACCCTAGAACCGGGCCCTAAACCCTAGAACCTAGAACTGAGCCCTAAACCCTAATACTGACCCATTCACCCTAGCCCCTGACCCTAGAACCGGGCCCTGAACCCTAGAACCGAGCCCTAAACCCTAGAACCTAGAACTGAGCCCTAAACCCTAATACTGACCCATTCACCCTAGCCCCTGACCCTAGAACCGGGCCCTGAACCCTAGAACCGAGCCCTAAACCCTAGAACCTTGAACTGAGCCCTAAACCCTAATACCTACCCCCTCACCCTAGCCCCTGACCCTAGAACCACGCCCTGAACCCTAGAACCTAGAACTGAGCCCTAAACCCTAATACCAACCCATTCACCCTAGCCCTCAACCCTAGAACCGGGCCCTGAACCCTAGAACCGAGGCCTGAACCCTAGAACTGAGCCCTAAACCCTAATACCTACCCCCTCACCCTAGCCCCTGACCCTAGAACCGGGCCCTGAACCCTAGAACCGAGCCCTAAACCCTAGAACCTAGAACTGAGCCCTAAACCCTAATACTGACCCATTCACCCTAGCCCCTGACCCTAGAACCGGGCCCTGAACCCTAGAACCGAGCCCTAAACCCTAGAACCTTGAACTGAGCCCTAAACCCTAATACCTACCCCCTCACCCTAGCCCCTGACCCTAGAACCACGCCCTGAACCCTAGAACCTAGAACTGAGCCCTAAACCCTAATACCAACCCATTCACCCTAGCCCTCAACCCTAGAACCGGGCCCTGAACCCTAGAACCGAGGCCTGAACCCTAGAACTGAGCCCTAAACCCTAATACCTACCCCCTCACCCTAGCCCCTGACCCTAGAACCGCGCCCTGAACCCTAGAACCGAGCCCTAAACCCTAGAACCTAGAACTGAGCCCTAAACCCTAATACCGACCCCCTCACCCTAGCCCCTTAACCCTAGAACCGCGCCTTGAACCCTAGAACCGAGCCCTAAACCCTAGAACCTAGAACTGAGCCCTAAACCCTAATACTGACCCCCTCACCCTAGCCCCCAACCCTAGAACCGGGCCCTGAACCCTAGAACCGAGGCCTGAACCCTAGAACTGAGCCCTAAACCCTAATACCTACCCCCTCACCCTAGCCCCTGACCCTAGAACCGCGCCCTGAACCCTAGAACCGGGCCCTAAACCCTAGAACCTAGAACTGAGCCCTAAACCCTAATACTGACCCATTCACCCTAGCCCCTGACCCTAGAACCGGGCCCTGAACCCTAGAACCGAGCCCTAAACCCTAGAACCTAGAACTGAGCCCTAAACCCTAATACTGACCCATTCACCCTAGCCCCTGACCCTAGAACCGGGCCCTGAACCCTAGAACCGAGCCCTAAACCCTAGAACCTAGAACTGAGCCCTAAACCCTAATACCGACCCCCTCACCCTAGCCCCTGACCCTAGAACCGGGCCCTGAACCCTAGAACCGAGCCCTAAACCCTAGAACCTAGAACTGAGCCCTAAACCCTAATACTGACCCATTCACCCTAGCCCCTGACCCTAGAACCGGGCCCTGAACCCTAGAACCGAGCCCTAAACCCTAGAACCTTGAACTGAGCCCTAAACCCTAATACCTACCCCCTCACCCTAGCCCCTGACCCTAGAACCACGCCCTGAACCCTAGAACCTAGAACTGAGCCCTAAACCCTAATACCAACCCATTCACCCTAGCCCTCAACCCTAGAACCGGGCCCTGAACCCTAGAACCGAGGCCTGAACCCTAGAACTGAGCCCTAAACCCTAATACCTACCCCCTCACCCTAGCCCCTGACCCTAGAACCGCGCCCTGAACCCTAGAACCGAGCCCTAAACCCTAGAACCTAGAACTGAGCCCTAAACCCTAATACCGACCCCCTCACCCTAGCCCCTTAACCCTAGAACCGCGCCTTGAACCCTAGAACCGAGCCCTAAACCCTAGAACCTAGAACTGAGCCCTAAACCCTAATACTGACCCCCTCACCCTAGCCCCCAACCCTAGAACCGGGCCCTGAACCCTAGAACCGAGGCCTGAACCCTAGAACTGAGCCCTAAACCCTAATACCTACCCCCTCACCCTAGCCCCTGACCCTAGAACCGCGCCCTGAACCCTAGAACCGGGCCCTAAACCCTAGAACCTAGAACTGAGCCCTAAACCCTAATACTGACCCATTCACCCTAGCCCCTGACCCTAGAACCGGGCCCTGAACCCTAGAACCGAGCCCTAAACCCTAGAACCTAGAACTGAGCCCTAAACCCTAATACTGACCCATTCACCCTAGCCCCTGACCCTAGAACCGGGCCCTGAACCCTAGAACCGAGCCCTAAACCCTAGAACCTTGAACTGAGCCCTAAACCCTAATACCTACCCCCTCACCCTAGCCCCTGACCCTAGAACCACGCCCTGAACCCTAGAACCTAGAACTGAGCCCTAAACCCTAATACCAACCCATTCACCCTAGCCCTCAACCCTAGAACCGGGCCCTGAACCCTAGAACCGAGGCCTGAACCCTAGAACTGAGCCCTAAACCCTAATACCTACCCCCTCACCCTAGCCCCTGACCCTAGAACCGGGCCCTGAACCCTAGAACCGAGCCCTAAACCCTAGAACCTAGAACTGAGCCCTAAACCCTAATACTGACCCATTCACCCTAGCCCCTGACCCTAGAACCGGGCCCTGAACCCTAGAACCGAGCCCTAAACCCTAGAACCTTGAACTGAGCCCTAAACCCTAATACCTACCCCCTCACCCTAGCCCCTGACCCTAGAACCACGCCCTGAACCCTAGAACCTAGAACTGAGCCCTAAACCCTAATACCAACCCATTCACCCTAGCCCTCAACCCTAGAACCGGGCCCTGAACCCTAGAACCGAGGCCTGAACCCTAGAACTGAGCCCTAAACCCTAATACCTACCCCCTCACCCTAGCCCCTGACCCTAGAACCGCGCCCTGAACCCTAGAACCGAGCCCTAAACCCTAGAACCTAGAACTGAGCCCTAAACCCTAATACCGACCCCCTCACCCTAGCCCCTTAACCCTAGAACCGCGCCTTGAACCCTAGAACCGAGCCCTAAACCCTAGAACCTTGAACTGAGCCCTAAACCCTAATACCGACCCCCCTCACCCTAGCCCCCAACCCTAGAACCGGGCCCTGAACCCTAGAACCGAGCCCTTAACCCTAGAACTGAGCCCTAAACCCTAATACTGACCCCCTCACCCTAGCCCCTGACCCTAGAACCGGGCCCTGAACCCTAGAACCGAGCCCTAAACCCTAGAACCTAGAACTGAGCCCTAAACCCTAATACCGACCCCCTCACCCTAGCCCCTTAACCCTAGAACCGCGCCTTGAACCCTAGAACCGAGCCCTAAACCCTAGAACCTAGAACTGAGCCCTAAACCCTAATACTGACCCATTCACCCTAGCCCCTGACCCTAGAACCGGGCCCTGAACCCTAGAACCGAGCCCTAAACCCTAGAACCTTGAACTGAGCCCTAAACCCTAATACCTACCCCCTCACCCTAGCCCCTGACCCTAGAACCACGCCCTGAACCCTAGAACCTAGAACTGAGCCCTAAACCCTAATACCAACCCATTCACCCTAGCCCTCAACCCTAGAACCGGGCCCTGAACCCTAGAACCGAGGCCTGAACCCTAGAACTGAGCCCTAAACCCTAATACCTACCCCCTCACCCTAGCCCCTGACCCTAGAACCGGGCCCTGAACCCTAGAACCGAGCCCTAAACCCTAGAACCTAGAACTGAGCCCTAAACCCTAATACCGACCCCCTCACCCTAGCCCCTGACCCTAGAACCGGGCCCTGAACCCTAGAACCGAGCCCTAAACCCTAGAACCTAGAACTGAGCCCTAAACCCTAATACTGACCCATTCACCCTAGCCCCTGACCCTAGAACCGGGCCCTGAACCCTAGAACCGAGCCCTAAACCCTAGAACCTTGAACTGAGCCCTAAACCCTAATACCTACCCCCTCACCCTAGCCCCTGACCCTAGAACCACGCCCTGAACCCTAGAACCTAGAACTGAGCCCTAAACCCTAATACCAACCCATTCACCCTAGCCCTCAACCCTAGAACCGGGCCCTGAACCCTAGAACCGAGGCCTGAACCCTAGAACTGAGCCCTAAACCCTAATACCTACCCCCTCACCCTAGCCCCTGACCCTAGAACCGCGCCCTGAACCCTAGAACCGAGCCCTAAACCCTAGAACCTAGAACTGAGCCCTAAACCCTAATACCGACCCCCTCACCCTAGCCCCTTAACCCTAGAACCGCGCCTTGAACCCTAGAACCGAGCCCTAAACCCTAGAACCTAGAACTGAGCCCTAAACCCTAATACTGACCCCCTCACCCTAGCCCCCAACCCTAGAACCGGGCCCTGAACCCTAGAACCGAGGCCTGAACCCTAGAACTGAGCCCTAAACCCTAATACCTACCCCCTCACCCTAGCCCCTGACCCTAGAACCGCGCCCTGAACCCTAGAACCGGGCCCTAAACCCTAGAACCTAGAACTGAGCCCTAAACCCTAATACTGACCCATTCACCCTAGCCCCTGACCCTAGAACCGGGCCCTGAACCCTAGAACCGAGCCCTAAACCCTAGAACCTAGAACTGAGCCCTAAACCCTAATACTGACCCATTCACCCTAGCCCCTGACCCTAGAACCGGGCCCTGAACCCTAGAACCGAGCCCTAAACCCTAGAACCTTGAACTGAGCCCTAAACCCTAATACCTACCCCCTCACCCTAGCCCCTGACCCTAGAACCACGCCCTGAACCCTAGAACCTAGAACTGAGCCCTAAACCCTAATACCAACCCATTCACCCTAGCCCTCAACCCTAGAACCGGGCCCTGAACCCTAGAACCGAGGCCTGAACCCTAGAACTGAGCCCTAAACCCTAATACCTACCCCCTCACCCTAGCCCCTGACCCTAGAACCGGGCCCTGAACCCTAGAACCGAGCCCTAAACCCTAGAACCTAGAACTGAGCCCTAAACCCTAATACTGACCCATTCACCCTAGCCCCTGACCCTAGAACCGGGCCCTGAACCCTAGAACCGAGCCCTAAACCCTAGAACCTTGAACTGAGCCCTAAACCCTAATACCTACCCCCTCACCCTAGCCCCTGACCCTAGAACCACGCCCTGAACCCTAGAACCTAGAACTGAGCCCTAAACCCTAATACCAACCCATTCACCCTAGCCCTCAACCCTAGAACCGGGCCCTGAACCCTAGAACCGAGGCCTGAACCCTAGAACTGAGCCCTAAACCCTAATACCTACCCCCTCACCCTAGCCCCTGACCCTAGAACCGCGCCCTGAACCCTAGAACCGAGCCCTAAACCCTAGAACCTAGAACTGAGCCCTAAACCCTAATACCGACCCCCTCACCCTAGCCCCTTAACCCTAGAACCGCGCCTTGAACCCTAGAACCGAGCCCTAAACCCTAGAACCTTGAACTGAGCCCTAAACCCTAATACCGACCCCCCTCACCCTAGCCCCCAACCCTAGAACCGGGCCCTGAACCCTAGAACCGAGCCCTTAACCCTAGAACTGAGCCCTAAACCCTAATACTGACCCCCTCACCCTAGCCCCTGACCCTAGAACCGGGCCCTGAACCCTAGAACCGAGCCCTAAACCCTAGAACCTAGAACTGAGCCCTAAACCCTAATACCGACCCCCTCACCCTAGCCCCTTAACCCTAGAACCGCGCCTTGAACCCTAGAACCGAGCCCTAAACCCTAGAACCTAGAACTGAGCCCTAAACCCTAATACTGACCCATTCACCCTAGCCCCTGACCCTAGAACCGGGCCCTGAACCCTAGAACCGAGCCCTAAACCCTAGAACCTTGAACTGAGCCCTAAACCCTAATACCTACCCCCTCACCCTAGCCCCTGACCCTAGAACCACGCCCTGAACCCTAGAACCTAGAACTGAGCCCTAAACCCTAATACCAACCCATTCACCCTAGCCCTCAACCCTAGAACCGGGCCCTGAACCCTAGAACCGAGGCCTGAACCCTAGAACTGAGCCCTAAACCCTAATACCTACCCCCTCACCCTAGCCCCTGACCCTAGAACCGCGCCCTGAACCCTAGAACCGAGCCCTAAACCCTAGAACCTAGAACTGAGCCCTAAACCCTAATACCGACCCCCTCACCCTAGCCCCTTAACCCTAGAACCGCGCCTTGAACCCTAGAACCGAGCCCTAAACCCTAGAACCTAGAACTGAGCCCTAAACCCTAATACTGACCCCCTCACCCTAGCCCCCAACCCTAGAACCGGGCCCTGAACCCTAGAACCGAGGCCTGAACCCTAGAACTGAGCCCTAAACCCTAATACCTACCCCCTCACCCTAGCCCCTGACCCTAGAACCGCGCCCTGAACCCTAGAACCGGGCCCTAAACCCTAGAACCTAGAACTGAGCCCTAAACCCTAATACTGACCCATTCACCCTAGCCCCTGACCCTAGAACCGGGCCCTGAACCCTAGAACCGAGCCCTAAACCCTAGAACCTAGAACTGAGCCCTAAACCCTAATACTGACCCATTCACCCTAGCCCCTGACCCTAGAACCGGGCCCTGAACCCTAGAACCGAGCCCTAAACCCTAGAACCTAGAACTGAGCCCTAAACCCTAATACCGACCCCCTCACCCTAGCCCCTGACCCTAGAACCGGGCCCTGAACCCTAGAACCGAGCCCTAAACCCTAGAACCTAGAACTGAGCCCTAAACCCTAATACTGACCCATTCACCCTAGCCCCTGACCCTAGAACCGGGCCCTGAACCCTAGAACCGAGCCCTAAACCCTAGAACCTTGAACTGAGCCCTAAACCCTAATACCTACCCCCTCACCCTAGCCCCTGACCCTAGAACCACGCCCTGAACCCTAGAACCTAGAACTGAGCCCTAAACCCTAATACCAACCCATTCACCCTAGCCCTCAACCCTAGAACCGGGCCCTGAACCCTAGAACCGAGGCCTGAACCCTAGAACTGAGCCCTAAACCCTAATACCTACCCCCTCACCCTAGCCCCTGACCCTAGAACCGCGCCCTGAACCCTAGAACCGAGCCCTAAACCCTAGAACCTAGAACTGAGCCCTAAACCCTAATACCGACCCCCTCACCCTAGCCCCTTAACCCTAGAACCGCGCCTTGAACCCTAGAACCGAGCCCTAAACCCTAGAACCTAGAACTGAGCCCTAAACCCTAATACTGACCCCCTCACCCTAGCCCCCAACCCTAGAACCGGGCCCTGAACCCTAGAACCGAGGCCTGAACCCTAGAACTGAGCCCTAAACCCTAATACCTACCCCCTCACCCTAGCCCCTGACCCTAGAACCGCGCCCTGAACCCTAGAACCGGGCCCTAAACCCTAGAACCTAGAACTGAGCCCTAAACCCTAATACTGACCCATTCACCCTAGCCCCTGACCCTAGAACCGGGCCCTGAACCCTAGAACCGAGCCCTAAACCCTAGAACCTAGAACTGAGCCCTAAACCCTAATACTGACCCATTCACCCTAGCCCCTGACCCTAGAACCGGGCCCTGAACCCTAGAACCGAGCCCTAAACCCTAGAACCTTGAACTGAGCCCTAAACCCTAATACCTACCCCCTCACCCTAGCCCCTGACCCTAGAACCACGCCCTGAACCCTAGAACCTAGAACTGAGCCCTAAACCCTAATACCAACCCATTCACCCTAGCCCTCAACCCTAGAACCGGGCCCTGAACCCTAGAACCGAGGCCTGAACCCTAGAACTGAGCCCTAAACCCTAATACCTACCCCCTCACCCTAGCCCCTGACCCTAGAACCGGGCCCTGAACCCTAGAACCGAGCCCTAAACCCTAGAACCTAGAACTGAGCCCTAAACCCTAATACTGACCCATTCACCCTAGCCCCTGACCCTAGAACCGGGCCCTGAACCCTAGAACCGAGCCCTAAACCCTAGAACCTTGAACTGAGCCCTAAACCCTAATACCTACCCCCTCACCCTAGCCCCTGACCCTAGAACCACGCCCTGAACCCTAGAACCTAGAACTGAGCCCTAAACCCTAATACCAACCCATTCACCCTAGCCCTCAACCCTAGAACCGGGCCCTGAACCCTAGAACCGAGGCCTGAACCCTAGAACTGAGCCCTAAACCCTAATACCTACCCCCTCACCCTAGCCCCTGACCCTAGAACCGCGCCCTGAACCCTAGAACCGAGCCCTAAACCCTAGAACCTAGAACTGAGCCCTAAACCCTAATACCGACCCCCTCACCCTAGCCCCTTAACCCTAGAACCGCGCCTTGAACCCTAGAACCGAGCCCTAAACCCTAGAACCTTGAACTGAGCCCTAAACCCTAATACCGACCCCCCTCACCCTAGCCCCCAACCCTAGAACCGGGCCCTGAACCCTAGAACCGAGCCCTTAACCCTAGAACTGAGCCCTAAACCCTAATACTGACCCCCTCACCCTAGCCCCTGACCCTAGAACCGGGCCCTGAACCCTAGAACCGAGCCCTAAACCCTAGAACCTAGAACTGAGCCCTAAACCCTAATACCGACCCCCTCACCCTAGCCCCTTAACCCTAGAACCGCGCCTTGAACCCTAGAACCGAGCCCTAAACCCTAGAACCTAGAACTGAGCCCTAAACCCTAATACTGACCCATTCACCCTAGCCCCTGACCCTAGAACCGGGCCCTGAACCCTAGAACCGAGCCCTAAACCCTAGAACCTTGAACTGAGCCCTAAACCCTAATACCTACCCCCTCACCCTAGCCCCTGACCCTAGAACCACGCCCTGAACCCTAGAACCTAGAACTGAGCCCTAAACCCTAATACCAACCCATTCACCCTAGCCCTCAACCCTAGAACCGGGCCCTGAACCCTAGAACCGAGGCCTGAACCCTAGAACTGAGCCCTAAACCCTAATACCTACCCCCTCACCCTAGCCCCTGACCCTAGAACCGCGCCCTGAACCCTAGAACCGAGCCCTAAACCCTAGAACCTAGAACTGAGCCCTAAACCCTAATACCGACCCCCTCACCCTAGCCCCTTAACCCTAGAACCGCGCCTTGAACCCTAGAACCGAGCCCTAAACCCTAGAACCTAGAACTGAGCCCTAAACCCTAATACTGACCCCCTCACCCTAGCCCCCAACCCTAGAACCGGGCCCTGAACCCTAGAACCGAGGCCTGAACCCTAGAACTGAGCCCTAAACCCTAATACCTACCCCCTCACCCTAGCCCCTGACCCTAGAACCGCGCCCTGAACCCTAGAACCGGGCCCTAAACCCTAGAACCTAGAACTGAGCCCTAAACCCTAATACTGACCCATTCACCCTAGCCCCTGACCCTAGAACCGGGCCCTGAACCCTAGAACCGAGCCCTAAACCCTAGAACCTAGAACTGAGCCCTAAACCCTAATACTGACCCATTCACCCTAGCCCCTGACCCTAGAACCGGGCCCTGAACCCTAGAACCGAGCCCTAAACCCTAGAACCTTGAACTGAGCCCTAAACCCTAATACCTACCCCCTCACCCTAGCCCCTGACCCTAGAACCACGCCCTGAACCCTAGAACCTAGAACTGAGCCCTAAACCCTAATACCAACCCATTCACCCTAGCCCTCAACCCTAGAACCGGGCCCTGAACCCTAGAACCGAGGCCTGAACCCTAGAACTGAGCCCTAAACCCTAATACCTACCCCCTCACCCTAGCCCCTGACCCTAGAACCGCGCCCTGAACCCTAGAACCGAGCCCTAAACCCTAGAACCTAGAACTGAGCCCTAAACCCTAATACCGACCCCCTCACCCTAGCCCCTGACCCTAGAACCGGGCCCTGAACCCTAGAACCGAGCCCTAAACCCTAGAACCTAGAACTGAGCCCTAAACCCTAATACCGACCCCCTCACCCTAGCCCCTTAACCCTAGAACCGCGCCTTGAACCCTAGAACCGAGCCCTAAACCCTAGAACCTAGAACTGAGCCCTAAACCCTAATACTGACCCATTCACCCTAGCCCCTGACCCTAGAACCGGGCCCTGAACCCTAGAACCGAGCCCTAAACCCTAGAACCTTGAACTGAGCCCTAAACCCTAATACCTACCCCCTCACCCTAGCCCCTGACCCTAGAACCACGCCCTGAACCCTAGAACCTAGAACTGAGCCCTAAACCCTAATACCAACCCATTCACCCTAGCCCTCAACCCTAGAACCGGGCCCTGAACCCTAGAACCGAGGCCTGAACCCTAGAACTGAGCCCTAAACCCTAATACCTACCCCCTCACCCTAGCCCCTGACCCTAGAACCGCGCCCTGAACCCTAGAACCGAGCCCTAAACCCTAGAACCTAGAACTGAGCCCTAAACCCTAATACCGACCCCCTCACCCTAGCCCCTTAACCCTAGAACCGCGCCTTGAACCCTAGAACCGAGCCCTAAACCCTAGAACCTAGAACTGAGCCCTAAACCCTAATACTGACCCCCTCACCCTAGCCCCCAACCCTAGAACCGGGCCCTGAACCCTAGAACCGAGGCCTGAACCCTAGAACTGAGCCCTAAACCCTAATACCTACCCCCTCACCCTAGCCCCTGACCCTAGAACCGCGCCCTGAACCCTAGAACCGGGCCCTAAACCCTAGAACCTAGAACTGAGCCCTAAACCCTAATACTGACCCATTCACCCTAGCCCCTGACCCTAGAACCGGGCCCTGAACCCTAGAACCGAGCCCTAAACCCTAGAACCTAGAACTGAGCCCTAAACCCTAATACTGACCCATTCACCCTAGCCCCTGACCCTAGAACCGGGCCCTGAACCCTAGAACCGAGCCCTAAACCCTAGAACCTTGAACTGAGCCCTAAACCCTAATACCTACCCCCTCACCCTAGCCCCTGACCCTAGAACCACGCCCTGAACCCTAGAACCTAGAACTGAGCCCTAAACCCTAATACCAACCCATTCACCCTAGCCCTCAACCCTAGAACCGGGCCCTGAACCCTAGAACCGAGGCCTGAACCCTAGAACTGAGCCCTAAACCCTAATACCTACCCCCTCACCCTAGCCCCTGACCCTAGAACCGCGCCCTGAACCCTAGAACCGAGCCCTAAACCCTAGAACCTAGAACTGAGCCCTAAACCCTAATACCGACCCCCTCACCCTAGCCCCTTAACCCTAGAACCGCGCCTTGAACCCTAGAACCGAGCCCTAAACCCTAGAACCTAGAACTGAGCCCTAAACCCTAATACTGACCCCCTCACCCTAGCCCCCAACCCTAGAACCGGGCCCTGAACCCTAGAACCGAGGCCTGAACCCTAGAACTGAGCCCTAAACCCTAATACCTACCCCCTCACCCTAGCCCCTGACCCTAGAACCGCGCCCTGAACCCTAGAACCGGGCCCTAAACCCTAGAACCTAGAACTGAGCCCTAAACCCTAATACTGACCCATTCACCCTAGCCCCTGACCCTAGAACCGGGCCCTGAACCCTAGAACCGAGCCCTAAACCCTAGAACCTTGAACTGAGCCCTAAACCCTAATACCTACCCCCTCACCCTAGCCCCTGACCCTAGAACCACGCCCTGAACCCTAGAACCTAGAACTGAGCCCTAAACCCTAATACCAACCCATTCACCCTAGCCCTCAACCCTAGAACCGGGCCCTGAACCCTAGAACCGAGGCCTGAACCCTAGAACTGAGCCCTAAACCCTAATACCTACCCCCTCACCCTAGCCCCTGACCCTAGAACCGCGCCCTGAACCCTAGAACCGAGCCCTAAACCCTAGAACCTAGAACTGAGCCCTAAACCCTAATACTGACCCCCTCACCCTAGCCCCCAACCCTAGAACCGGGCCCTGAACCCTAGAACCGAGGCCTGAACCCTAGAACTGAGCCCTAAACCCTAATACCTACCCCCTCACCCTAGCCCCTGACCCTAGAACCGCGCCCTGAACCCTAGAACCGGGCCCTAAACCCTAGAACCTAGAACTGAGCCCTAAACCCTAATACTGACCCATTCACCCTAGCCCCTGACCCTAGAACCGGGCCCTGAACCCTAGAACCGAGCCCTAAACCCTAGAACCTAGAACTGAGCCCTAAACCCTAATACTGACCCATTCACCCTAGCCCCTGACCCTAGAACCGGGCCCTGAACCCTAGAACCGAGCCCTAAACCCTAGAACCTTGAACTGAGCCCTAAACCCTAATACCTACCCCCTCACCCTAGCCCCTGACCCTAGAACCACGCCCTGAACCCTAGAACCTAGAACTGAGCCCTAAACCCTAATACCAACCCATTCACCCTAGCCCTCAACCCTAGAACCGGGCCCTGAACCCTAGAACCGAGGCCTGAACCCTAGAACTGAGCCCTAAACCCTAATACCTACCCCCTCACCCTAGCCCCTGACCCTAGAACCGCGCCCTGAACCCTAGAACCGAGCCCTAAACCCTAGAACCTAGAACTGAGCCCTAAACCCTAATACCGACCCCCTCACCCTAGCCCCTTAACCCTAGAACCGCGCCTTGAACCCTAGAACCGAGCCCTAAACCCTAGAACCTAGAACTGAGCCCTAAACCCTAATACTGACCCCCTCACCCTAGCCCCCAACCCTAGAACCGGGCCCTGAACCCTAGAACCGAGGCCTGAACCCTAGAACTGAGCCCTAAACCCTAATACCGACCCCCTCACCCTAGCCCCTGACCCTAGAACCGTGCCCTGAACCCTAGAACCGAGCCCTAAACCCTAGAACCTAGAACTGAGCCCTAAACCCTAATACTGACCCCCTCACCCTAGCCCCCAACCCTAGAACCGGGCCCTGAACCCTAGAACCGAGGCCTGAACCCTAGAACCGAGCCCTAAACCCTAGAACCTAGAACTGAGCCCTAAACCCTAATACCAACCCATTCACCCTAGCCCTCAACCCTAGAACCGGGCCCTGAACCCTAGAACCGAGGCCTGAACCCTAGAACTGAGCCCTAAACCCTAATACCTACCCCCTCACCCTAGCCCCTGACCCTAGAACCGCGCCCTGAACCCTAGAACCGAGCCCTAAACCCTAGAACCTAGAACTGAGCCCTAAACCCTAATACCGACCCCCTCACCCTAGCCCCTTAACCCTAGAACCGCGCCTTGAACCCTAGAACCGAGCCCTAAACCCTAGAACCTTGAACTGAGCCCTAAACCCTAATACCGACCCCCCTCACCCTAGCCCCCAACCCTAGAACCGGGCCCTGAACCCTAGAACCGAGCCCTTAACCCTAGAACTGAGCCCTAAACCCTAATACTGACCCCCTCACCCTAGCCCCTGACCCTAGAACCGGGCCCTGAACCCTAGAACCGAGCCCTAAACCCTAGAACCTAGAACTGAGCCCTAAACCCTAATACCGACCCCCTCACCCTAGCCCCTTAACCCTAGAACCGCGCCTTGAACCCTAGAACCGAGCCCTAAACCCTAGAACCTAGAACTGAGCCCTAAACCCTAATACTGACCCATTCACCCTAGCCCCTGACCCTAGAACCGGGCCCTGAACCCTAGAACCGAGCCCTAAACCCTAGAACCTTGAACTGAGCCCTAAACCCTAATACCTACCCCCTCACCCTAGCCCCTGACCCTAGAACCACGCCCTGAACCCTAGAACCTAGAACTGAGCCCTAAACCCTAATACCAACCCATTCACCCTAGCCCTCAACCCTAGAACCGGGCCCTGAACCCTAGAACCGAGGCCTGAACCCTAGAACTGAGCCCTAAACCCTAATACCTACCCCCTCACCCTAGCCCCTGACCCTAGAACCGCGCCCTGAACCCTAGAACCGAGCCCTAAACCCTAGAACCTAGAACTGAGCCCTAAACCCTAATACCGACCCCCTCACCCTAGCCCCTTAACCCTAGAACCGCGCCTTGAACCCTAGAACCGAGCCCTAAACCCTAGAACCTAGAACTGAGCCCTAAACCCTAATACTGACCCCCTCACCCTAGCCCCCAACCCTAGAACCGGGCCCTGAACCCTAGAACCGAGGCCTGAACCCTAGAACTGAGCCCTAAACCCTAATACCTACCCCCTCACCCTAGCCCCTGACCCTAGAACCGCGCCCTGAACCCTAGAACCGGGCCCTAAACCCTAGAACCTAGAACTGAGCCCTAAACCCTAATACTGACCCATTCACCCTAGCCCCTGACCCTAGAACCGGGCCCTGAACCCTAGAACCGAGCCCTAAACCCTAGAACCTAGAACTGAGCCCTAAACCCTAATACTGACCCATTCACCCTAGCCCCTGACCCTAGAACCGGGCCCTGAACCCTAGAACCGAGCCCTAAACCCTAGAACCTTGAACTGAGCCCTAAACCCTAATACCTACCCCCTCACCCTAGCCCCTGACCCTAGAACCACGCCCTGAACCCTAGAACCTAGAACTGAGCCCTAAACCCTAATACCAACCCATTCACCCTAGCCCTCAACCCTAGAACCGGGCCCTGAACCCTAGAACCGAGGCCTGAACCCTAGAACTGAGCCCTAAACCCTAATACCTACCCCCTCACCCTAGCCCCTGACCCTAGAACCGCGCCCTGAACCCTAGAACCGAGCCCTAAACCCTAGAACCTAGAACTGAGCCCTAAACCCTAATACCGACCCCCTCACCCTAGCCCCTGACCCTAGAACCGGGCCCTGAACCCTAGAACCGAGCCCTAAACCCTAGAACCTAGAACTGAGCCCTAAACCCTAATACCGACCCCCTCACCCTAGCCCCTTAACCCTAGAACCGCGCCTTGAACCCTAGAACCGAGCCCTAAACCCTAGAACCTAGAACTGAGCCCTAAACCCTAATACTGACCCATTCACCCTAGCCCCTGACCCTAGAACCGGGCCCTGAACCCTAGAACCGAGCCCTAAACCCTAGAACCTTGAACTGAGCCCTAAACCCTAATACCTACCCCCTCACCCTAGCCCCTGACCCTAGAACCACGCCCTGAACCCTAGAACCTAGAACTGAGCCCTAAACCCTAATACCAACCCATTCACCCTAGCCCTCAACCCTAGAACCGGGCCCTGAACCCTAGAACCGAGGCCTGAACCCTAGAACTGAGCCCTAAACCCTAATACCTACCCCCTCACCCTAGCCCCTGACCCTAGAACCGCGCCCTGAACCCTAGAACCGAGCCCTAAACCCTAGAACCTAGAACTGAGCCCTAAACCCTAATACCGACCCCCTCACCCTAGCCCCTTAACCCTAGAACCGCGCCTTGAACCCTAGAACCGAGCCCTAAACCCTAGAACCTAGAACTGAGCCCTAAACCCTAATACTGACCCCCTCACCCTAGCCCCCAACCCTAGAACCGGGCCCTGAACCCTAGAACCGAGGCCTGAACCCTAGAACTGAGCCCTAAACCCTAATACCTACCCCCTCACCCTAGCCCCTGACCCTAGAACCGCGCCCTGAACCCTAGAACCGGGCCCTAAACCCTAGAACCTAGAACTGAGCCCTAAACCCTAATACTGACCCATTCACCCTAGCCCCTGACCCTAGAACCGGGCCCTGAACCCTAGAACCGAGCCCTAAACCCTAGAACCTAGAACTGAGCCCTAAACCCTAATACTGACCCATTCACCCTAGCCCCTGACCCTAGAACCGGGCCCTGAACCCTAGAACCGAGCCCTAAACCCTAGAACCTTGAACTGAGCCCTAAACCCTAATACCTACCCCCTCACCCTAGCCCCTGACCCTAGAACCACGCCCTGAACCCTAGAACCTAGAACTGAGCCCTAAACCCTAATACCAACCCATTCACCCTAGCCCTCAACCCTAGAACCGGGCCCTGAACCCTAGAACCGAGGCCTGAACCCTAGAACTGAGCCCTAAACCCTAATACCTACCCCCTCACCCTAGCCCCTGACCCTAGAACCGCGCCCTGAACCCTAGAACCGAGCCCTAAACCCTAGAACCTAGAACTGAGCCCTAAACCCTAATACCGACCCCCTCACCCTAGCCCCTTAACCCTAGAACCGCGCCTTGAACCCTAGAACCGAGCCCTAAACCCTAGAACCTAGAACTGAGCCCTAAACCCTAATACTGACCCCCTCACCCTAGCCCCCAACCCTAGAACCGGGCCCTGAACCCTAGAACCGAGGCCTGAACCCTAGAACTGAGCCCTAAACCCTAATACCTACCCCCTCACCCTAGCCCCTGACCCTAGAACCGCGCCCTGAACCCTAGAACCGGGCCCTAAACCCTAGAACCTAGAACTGAGCCCTAAACCCTAATACTGACCCATTCACCCTAGCCCCTGACCCTAGAACCGGGCCCTGAACCCTAGAACCGAGCCCTAAACCCTAGAACCTTGAACTGAGCCCTAAACCCTAATACCTACCCCCTCACCCTAGCCCCTGACCCTAGAACCACGCCCTGAACCCTAGAACCTAGAACTGAGCCCTAAACCCTAATACCAACCCATTCACCCTAGCCCTCAACCCTAGAACCGGGCCCTGAACCCTAGAACCGAGGCCTGAACCCTAGAACTGAGCCCTAAACCCTAATACCTACCCCCTCACCCTAGCCCCTGACCCTAGAACCGCGCCCTGAACCCTAGAACCGAGCCCTAAACCCTAGAACCTAGAACTGAGCCCTAAACCCTAATACTGACCCCCTCACCCTAGCCCCCAACCCTAGAACCGGGCCCTGAACCCTAGAACCGAGGCCTGAACCCTAGAACTGAGCCCTAAACCCTAATACCTACCCCCTCACCCTAGCCCCTGACCCTAGAACCGCGCCCTGAACCCTAGAACCGGGCCCTAAACCCTAGAACCTAGAACTGAGCCCTAAACCCTAATACTGACCCATTCACCCTAGCCCCTGACCCTAGAACCGGGCCCTGAACCCTAGAACCGAGCCCTAAACCCTAGAACCTAGAACTGAGCCCTAAACCCTAATACTGACCCATTCACCCTAGCCCCTGACCCTAGAACCGGGCCCTGAACCCTAGAACCGAGCCCTAAACCCTAGAACCTTGAACTGAGCCCTAAACCCTAATACCTACCCCCTCACCCTAGCCCCTGACCCTAGAACCACGCCCTGAACCCTAGAACCTAGAACTGAGCCCTAAACCCTAATACCAACCCATTCACCCTAGCCCTCAACCCTAGAACCGGGCCCTGAACCCTAGAACCGAGGCCTGAACCCTAGAACTGAGCCCTAAACCCTAATACCTACCCCCTCACCCTAGCCCCTGACCCTAGAACCGCGCCCTGAACCCTAGAACCGAGCCCTAAACCCTAGAACCTAGAACTGAGCCCTAAACCCTAATACCGACCCCCTCACCCTAGCCCCTTAACCCTAGAACCGCGCCTTGAACCCTAGAACCGAGCCCTAAACCCTAGAACCTAGAACTGAGCCCTAAACCCTAATACTGACCCCCTCACCCTAGCCCCCAACCCTAGAACCGGGCCCTGAACCCTAGAACCGAGGCCTGAACCCTAGAACTGAGCCCTAAACCCTAATACCGACCCCCTCACCCTAGCCCCTGACCCTAGAACCGTGCCCTGAACCCTAGAACCGAGCCCTAAACCCTAGAACCTAGAACTGAGCCCTAAACCCTAATACTGACCCCCTCACCCTAGCCCCCAACCCTAGAACCGGGCCCTGAACCCTAGAACCGAGGCCTGAACCCTAGAACCGAGCCCTAAACCCTAGAACCTAGAACTGAGCCCTAAACCCTAATACCAACCCATTCACCCTAGCCCTCAACCCTAGAACCGGGCCCTGAACCCTAGAACCGAGGCCTGAACCCTAGAACTGAGCCCTAAACCCTAATACCTACCCCCTCACCCTAGCCCCTGACCCTAGAACCGCGCCCTGAACCCTAGAACCGAGCCCTAAACCCTAGAACCTAGAACTGAGCCCTAAACCCTAATACCGACCCCCTCACCCTAGCCCCTTAACCCTAGAACCGCGCCTTGAACCCTAGAACCGAGCCCTAAACCCTAGAACCTAGAACTGAGCCCTAAACCCTAATACTGACCCCCTCACCCTAGCCCCCAACCCTAGAACCGGGCCCTGAACCCTAGAACCGAGGCCTGAACCCTAGAACTGAGCCCTAAACCCTAATACCTACCCCCTCACCCTAGCCCCTGACCCTAGAACCGCGCCCTGAACCCTAGAACCGGGCCCTAAACCCTAGAACCTAGAACTGAGCCCTAAACCCTAATACTGACCCATTCACCCTAGCCCCTGACCCTAGAACCGGGCCCTGAACCCTAGAACCGAGCCCTAAACCCTAGAACCTAGAACTGAGCCCTAAACCCTAATACTGACCCATTCACCCTAGCCCCTGACCCTAGAACCGGGCCCTGAACCCTAGAACCGAGCCCTAAACCCTAGAACCTTGAACTGAGCCCTAAACCCTAATACCTACCCCCTCACCCTAGCCCCTGACCCTAGAACCACGCCCTGAACCCTAGAACCTAGAACTGAGCCCTAAACCCTAATACCAACCCATTCACCCTAGCCCTCAACCCTAGAACCGGGCCCTGAACCCTAGAACCGAGGCCTGAACCCTAGAACTGAGCCCTAAACCCTAATACCTACCCCCTCACCCTAGCCCCTGACCCTAGAACCGCGCCCTGAACCCTAGAACCGAGCCCTAAACCCTAGAACCTAGAACTGAGCCCTAAACCCTAATACCGACCCCCTCACCCTAGCCCCTTAACCCTAGAACCGCGCCTTGAACCCTAGAACCGAGCCCTAAACCCTAGAACCTAGAACTGAGCCCTAAACCCTAATACTGACCCCCTCACCCTAGCCCCCAACCCTAGAACCGGGCCCTGAACCCTAGAACCGAGGCCTGAACCCTAGAACTGAGCCCTAAACCCTAATACCGACCCCCTCACCCTAGCCCCTGACCCTAGAACCGTGCCCTGAACCCTAGAACCGAGCCCTAAACCCTAGAACCTAGAACTGAGCCCTAAACCCTAATACTGACCCCCTCACCCTAGCCCCCAACCCTAGAACCGGGCCCTGAACCCTAGAACCGAGGCCTGAACCCTAGAACCGAGCCCTAAACCCTAGAACCTAGAACTGAGCCCTAAACCCTAATACCAACCCATTCACCCTAGCCCTCAACCCTAGAACCGGGCCCTGAACCCTAGAACCGAGGCCTGAACCCTAGAACTGAGCCCTAAACCCTAATACCTACCCCCTCACCCTAGCCCCTGACCCTAGAACCGCGCCCTGAACCCTAGAACCGAGCCCTAAACCCTAGAACCTAGAACTGAGCCCTAAACCCTAATACCGACCCCCTCACCCTAGCCCCTTAACCCTAGAACCGCGCCTTGAACCCTAGAACCGAGCCCTAAACCCTAGAACCTAGAACTGAGCCCTAAACCCTAATACTGACCCCCTCACCCTAGCCCCCAACCCTAGAACCGGGCCCTGAACCCTAGAACCGAGGCCTGAACCCTAGAACTGAGCCCTAAACCCTAATACCTACCCCCTCACCCTAGCCCCTGACCCTAGAACCGCGCCCTGAACCCTAGAACCGGGCCCTAAACCCTAGAACCTAGAACTGAGCCCTAAACCCTAATACTGACCCATTCACCCTAGCCCCTGACCCTAGAACCGGGCCCTGAACCCTAGAACCGAGCCCTAAACCCTAGAACCTAGAACTGAGCCCTAAACCCTAATACTGACCCATTCACCCTAGCCCCTGACCCTAGAACCGGGCCCTGAACCCTAGAACCGAGCCCTAAACCCTAGAACCTTGAACTGAGCCCTAAACCCTAATACCTACCCCCTCACCCTAGCCCCTGACCCTAGAACCACGCCCTGAACCCTAGAACCTAGAACTGAGCCCTAAACCCTAATACCAACCCATTCACCCTAGCCCTCAACCCTAGAACCGGGCCCTGAACCCTAGAACCGAGGCCTGAACCCTAGAACTGAGCCCTAAACCCTAATACCTACCCCCTCACCCTAGCCCCTGACCCTAGAACCGCGCCCTGAACCCTAGAACCGAGCCCTAAACCCTAGAACCTAGAACTGAGCCCTAAACCCTAATACCGACCCCCTCACCCTAGCCCCTTAACCCTAGAACCGCGCCTTGAACCCTAGAACCGAGCCCTAAACCCTAGAACCTAGAACTGAGCCCTAAACCCTAATACTGACCCCCTCACCCTAGCCCCCAACCCTAGAACCGGGCCCTGAACCCTAGAACCGAGGCCTGAACCCTAGAACTGAGCCCTAAACCCTAATACCGACCCCCTCACCCTAGCCCCTGACCCTAGAACCGTGCCCTGAACCCTAGAACCGAGCCCTAAACCCTAGAACCTAGAACTGAGCCCTAAACCCTAATACTGACCCCCTCACCCTAGCCCCCAACCCTAGAACCGGGCCCTGAACCCTAGAACCGAGGCCTGAACCCTAGAACCGAGCCCTAAACCCTAGAACCTAGAACTGAGCCCTAAACCCTAATACCAACCCATTCACCCTAGCCCTCAACCCTAGAACCGGGCCCTGAACCCTAGAACCGAGGCCTGAACCCTAGAACTGAGCCCTAAACCCTAATACCTACCCCCTCACCCTAGCCCCTGACCCTAGAACCGCGCCCTGAACCCTAGAACCGAGCCCTAAACCCTAGAACCTAGAACTGAGCCCTAAACCCTAATACCGACCCCCTCACCCTAGCCCCTTAACCCTAGAACCGCGCCTTGAACCCTAGAACCGAGCCCTAAACCCTAGAACCTAGAACTGAGCCCTAAACCCTAATACTGACCCCCTCACCCTAGCCCCCAACCCTAGAACCGGGCCCTGAACCCTAGAACCGAGGCCTGAACCCTAGAACTGAGCCCTAAACCCTAATACCTACCCCCTCACCCTAGCCCCTGACCCTAGAACCGCGCCCTGAACCCTAGAACCGGGCCCTAAACCCTAGAACCTAGAACTGAGCCCTAAACCCTAATACTGACCCATTCACCCTAGCCCCTGACCCTAGAACCGGGCCCTGAACCCTAGAACCGAGCCCTAAACCCTAGAACCTAGAACTGAGCCCTAAACCCTAATACTGACCCATTCACCCTAGCCCCTGACCCTAGAACCGGGCCCTGAACCCTAGAACCGAGCCCTAAACCCTAGAACCTTGAACTGAGCCCTAAACCCTAATACCTACCCCCTCACCCTAGCCCCTGACCCTAGAACCACGCCCTGAACCCTAGAACCTAGAACTGAGCCCTAAACCCTAATACCAACCCATTCACCCTAGCCCTCAACCCTAGAACCGGGCCCTGAACCCTAGAACCGAGGCCTGAACCCTAGAACTGAGCCCTAAACCCTAATACCTACCCCCTCACCCTAGCCCCTGACCCTAGAACCGCGCCCTGAACCCTAGAACCGAGCCCTAAACCCTAGAACCTAGAACTGAGCCCTAAACCCTAATACCGACCCCCTCACCCTAGCCCCTTAACCCTAGAACCGCGCCTTGAACCCTAGAACCGAGCCCTAAACCCTAGAACCTAGAACTGAGCCCTAAACCCTAATACTGACCCCCTCACCCTAGCCCCCAACCCTAGAACCGGGCCCTGAACCCTAGAACCGAGGCCTGAACCCTAGAACTGAGCCCTAAACCCTAATACCGACCCCCTCACCCTAGCCCCTGACCCTAGAACCGTGCCCTGAACCCTAGAACCGAGCCCTAAACCCTAGAACCTAGAACTGAGCCCTAAACCCTAATACTGACCCCCTCACCCTAGCCCCCAACCCTAGAACCGGGCCCTGAACCCTAGAACCGAGGCCTGAACCCTAGAACCGAGCCCTAAACCCTAGAACCTAGAACTGAGCCCTAAACCCTAATACCAACCCATTCACCCTAGCCCTCAACCCTAGAACCGGGCCCTGAACCCTAGAACCGAGGCCTGAACCCTAGAACTGAGCCCTAAACCCTAATACCTACCCCCTCACCCTAGCCCCTGACCCTAGAACCGCGCCCTGAACCCTAGAACCGAGCCCTAAACCCTAGAACCTAGAACTGAGCCCTAAACCCTAATACCGACCCCCTCACCCTAGCCCCTTAACCCTAGAACCGCGCCTTGAACCCTAGAACCGAGCCCTAAACCCTAGAACCTAGAACTGAGCCCTAAACCCTAATACTGACCCCCTCACCCTAGCCCCCAACCCTAGAACCGGGCCCTGAACCCTAGAACCGAGGCCTGAACCCTAGAACTGAGCCCTAAACCCTAATACCTACCCCCTCACCCTAGCCCCTGACCCTAGAACCGCGCCCTGAACCCTAGAACCGGGCCCTAAACCCTAGAACCTAGAACTGAGCCCTAAACCCTAATACTGACCCATTCACCCTAGCCCCTGACCCTAGAACCGGGCCCTGAACCCTAGAACCGAGCCCTAAACCCTAGAACCTAGAACTGAGCCCTAAACCCTAATACTGACCCATTCACCCTAGCCCCTGACCCTAGAACCGGGCCCTGAACCCTAGAACCGAGCCCTAAACCCTAGAACCTTGAACTGAGCCCTAAACCCTAATACCTACCCCCTCACCCTAGCCCCTGACCCTAGAACCACGCCCTGAACCCTAGAACCTAGAACTGAGCCCTAAACCCTAATACCAACCCATTCACCCTAGCCCTCAACCCTAGAACCGGGCCCTGAACCCTAGAACCGAGGCCTGAACCCTAGAACTGAGCCCTAAACCCTAATACCTACCCCCTCACCCTAGCCCCTGACCCTAGAACCGCGCCCTGAACCCTAGAACCGAGCCCTAAACCCTAGAACCTAGAACTGAGCCCTAAACCCTAATACCGACCCCCTCACCCTAGCCCCTTAACCCTAGAACCGCGCCTTGAACCCTAGAACCGAGCCCTAAACCCTAGAACCTAGAACTGAGCCCTAAACCCTAATACTGACCCCCTCACCCTAGCCCCCAACCCTAGAACCGGGCCCTGAACCCTAGAACCGAGGCCTGAACCCTAGAACTGAGCCCTAAACCCTAATACCGACCCCCTCACCCTAGCCCCTGACCCTAGAACCGTGCCCTGAACCCTAGAACCGAGCCCTAAACCCTAGAACCTAGAACTGAGCCCTAAACCCTAATACTGACCCCCTCACCCTAGCCCCCAACCCTAGAACCGGGCCCTGAACCCTAGAACCGAGGCCTGAACCCTAGAACCGAGCCCTAAACCCTAGAACCTAGAACTGAGCCCTAAACCCTAATACCAACCCATTCACCCTAGCCCTCAACCCTAGAACCGGGCCCTGAACCCTAGAACCGAGGCCTGAACCCTAGAACTGAGCCCTAAACCCTAATACCTACCCCCTCACCCTAGCCCCTGACCCTAGAACCGCGCCCTGAACCCTAGAACCGAGCCCTAAACCCTAGAACCTAGAACTGAGCCCTAAACCCTAATACCGACCCCCTCACCCTAGCCCCTTAACCCTAGAACCGCGCCTTGAACCCTAGAACCGAGCCCTAAACCCTAGAACCTAGAACTGAGCCCTAAACCCTAATACTGACCCCCTCACCCTAGCCCCCAACCCTAGAACCGGGCCCTGAACCCTAGAACCGAGGCCTGAACCCTAGAACTGAGCCCTAAACCCTAATACCTACCCCCTCACCCTAGCCCCTGACCCTAGAACCGCGCCCTGAACCCTAGAACCGGGCCCTAAACCCTAGAACCTAGAACTGAGCCCTAAACCCTAATACTGACCCATTCACCCTAGCCCCTGACCCTAGAACCGGGCCCTGAACCCTAGAACCGAGCCCTAAACCCTAGAACCTAGAACTGAGCCCTAAACCCTAATACTGACCCATTCACCCTAGCCCCTGACCCTAGAACCGGGCCCTGAACCCTAGAACCGAGCCCTAAACCCTAGAACCTTGAACTGAGCCCTAAACCCTAATACCTACCCCCTCACCCTAGCCCCTGACCCTAGAACCACGCCCTGAACCCTAGAACCTAGAACTGAGCCCTAAACCCTAATACCAACCCATTCACCCTAGCCCTCAACCCTAGAACCGGGCCCTGAACCCTAGAACCGAGGCCTGAACCCTAGAACTGAGCCCTAAACCCTAATACCTACCCCCTCACCCTAGCCCCTGACCCTAGAACCGCGCCCTGAACCCTAGAACCGAGCCCTAAACCCTAGAACCTAGAACTGAGCCCTAAACCCTAATACCGACCCCCTCACCCTAGCCCCTTAACCCTAGAACCGCGCCTTGAACCCTAGAACCGAGCCCTAAACCCTAGAACCTAGAACTGAGCCCTAAACCCTAATACTGACCCCCTCACCCTAGCCCCCAACCCTAGAACCGGGCCCTGAACCCTAGAACCGAGGCCTGAACCCTAGAACTGAGCCCTAAACCCTAATACCGACCCCCTCACCCTAGCCCCTGACCCTAGAACCGTGCCCTGAACCCTAGAACCGAGCCCTAAACCCTAGAACCTAGAACTGAGCCCTAAACCCTAATACTGACCCCCTCACCCTAGCCCCCAACCCTAGAACCGGGCCCTGAACCCTAGAACCGAGGCCTGAACCCTAGAACTGAGCCCTAAACCCTAATACCGACCCCCTCACCCTAGCCCCTGACCCTAGAACCGTGCCCTGAACCCTAGAACCGAGCCCTAAACCCTAGAACCTAGAACTGAGCCCTAAACCCTAATACTGACCCATTCACCCTAGCCCCTGACCCTAGAACCGGGCCCTGAACCCTAGAACCGAGCCCTAAACCCTAGAACCTAGAACTGAGCCCTAAACCCTAATACTGACCCATTCACCCTAGCCCCTGACCCTAGAACCGGGCCCTGAACCCTAGAACCGAGCCCTAAACCCTAGAACCTTGAACTGAGCCCTAAACCCTAATACCTACCCCCTCACCCTAGCCCCTGACCCTAGAACCACGCCCTGAACCCTAGAACCTAGAACTGAGCCCTAAACCCTAATACCAACCCATTCACCCTAGCCCTCAACCCTAGAACCGGGCCCTGAACCCTAGAACCGAGGCCTGAACCCTAGAACTGAGCCCTAAACCCTAATACCTACCCCCTCACCCTAGCCCCTGACCCTAGAACCGCGCCCTGAACCCTAGAACCGAGCCCTAAACCCTAGAACCTAGAACTGAGCCCTAAACCCTAATACCGACCCCCTCACCCTAGCCCCTTAACCCTAGAACCGCGCCTTGAACCCTAGAACCGAGCCCTAAACCCTAGAACCTAGAACTGAGCCCTAAACCCTAATACTGACCCCCTCACCCTAGCCCCCAACCCTAGAACCGGGCCCTGAACCCTAGAACCGAGGCCTGAACCCTAGAACTGAGCCCTAAACCCTAATACCTACCCCCTCACCCTAGCCCCTGACCCTAGAACCGCGCCCTGAACCCTAGAACCGGGCCCTAAACCCTAGAACCTAGAACTGAGCCCTAAACCCTAATACTGACCCATTCACCCTAGCCCCTGACCCTAGAACCGGGCCCTGAACCCTAGAACCGAGCCCTAAACCCTAGAACCTAGAACTGAGCCCTAAACCCTAATACCGACCCCCTCACCCTAGCCCCTGACCCTAGAACCGGGCCCTGAACCCTAGAACCGAGCCCTAAACCCTAGAACCTAGAACTGAGCCCTAAACCCTAATACCAACCCATTCACCCTAGCCCCCAACCCTAGAACCGTGCCCTGAACCCTAGAACCGAGCCCTAAACCCTAGAACCTTGAACTGAGCCCTAAACCCTAATACCTACCCCCTCACCCTAGCCCCTGACCCTAGAACCACGCCCTAAACCCTAGAACCTAGAACTGAGCCCTAAACCCTAATACCGACCCCCTCACCCTAGCCCCCAACCCTAGAACCAGGCCCTGAACCCTAGAACCGAGCCCTAAACCCTAGAACCTAGAACTGAGCCCTAAACCCTAATACCGACCCCCTCACCCTAGCCCCTGACCCTAGAACCGGGCCCTGAACCCTAGAACCGAGCCCTAAACCCTAGAACCTAGAACTGAGCCCTAAACCCTAATACCAACCCATTCACCCTAGCCCTCAACCCTAGAACCGGGCCCTGAACCCTAGAACCGAGGCCTGAACCCTAGAACTGAGCCCTAAACCCTAATACCTACCCCCTCACCCTAGCCCCTGACCCTAGAACCGCGCCCTGAACCCTAGAACCGAGCCCTAAACCCTAGAACCTTGAACTGAGCCCTAAACCCTAATACCGACCCCCCTCACCCTAGCCCCCAACCCTAGAACCGGGCCCTGAACCCTAGAACCGAGCCCTAAACCCTAGAACTGAGCCCTAAACCCTAATACCGACCCCCTCACCCTAGCCCCTGACCCTAGAACCGTGCCCTGAACCCTAGAACCGAGCCCTAAACCCTAGAACCTAGAACTGAGCCCTAAACCCTAATACCGACCCCCTCACCCTAGCCCCTGACCCTAGAACCGGGCCCTGAACCCTAGAACCGAGCCCTAAACCCTAGAACCTAGAACTGAGCCCTAAACCCTAATACCGACCCCCTCACCCTAGCCCCTTAACCCTAGAACCGCGCCTTGAACCCTAGAACCGAGCCCTAAACCCTAGAACCTAGAACTGAGCCCTAAACCCTAATACTGACCCCCTCACCCTAGCCCCCAACCCTAGAACCGGGCCCTGAACCCTAGAACCGAGGCCTGAACCCTAGAACTGAGCCCTAAACCCTAATACCTACCCCCTCACCCTAGCCCCTGACCCTAGAACCGCGCCCTGAACCCTAGAACCGGGCCCTAAACCCTAGAACCTAGAACTGAGCCCTAAACCCTAATACCAACCCATTCACCCTAGCCCTCAACCCTAGAACCGGGCCCTGAACCCTAGAACCGAGGCCTGAACCCTAGAACTGAGCCCTAAACCCTAATACCTACCCCCTCACCCTAGCCCCTGACCCTAGAACCGCGCCCTGAACCCTAGAACCGGGCCCTAAACCCTAGAACCTAGAACTGAGCCCTAAACCCTAATACCAACCCATTCACCCTAGCCCTCAACCCTAGAACCGGGCCCTGAACCCTAGAACCGAGGCCTGAACCCTAGAACTGAGCCCTAAACCCTAATACCTACCCCCTCACCCTAGCCCCTGACCCTAGAACCGCGCCCTGAACCCTAGAACCGAGCCCTAAACCCTAGAACCTTGAACTGAGCCCTAAACCCTAATACCGACCCCCCTCACCCTAGCCCCCAACCCTAGAACCGGGCCCTGAACCCTAGAACCGAGCCCTAAACCCTAGAACTGAGCCCTAAACCCTAATACCGACCCCCTCACCCTAGCCCCTGACCCTAGAACCGGGCCCTGAACCCTAGAACCGAGCCCTAAACCCTAGAACCTAGAACTGAGCCCTAAACCCTAATACCGACCCCCTCACCCTAGCCCCTTAACCCTAGAACCGCGCCTTGAACCCTAGAACCGAGCCCTAAACCCTAGAACCTAGAACTGAGCCCTAAACCCTAATACTGACCCATTCACCCTAGCCCCTGACCCTAGAACCGGGCCCTGAACCCTAGAACCGAGCCCTAAACCCTAGAACCTTGAACTGAGCCCTAAACCCTAATACCTACCCCCTCACCCTAGCCCCTGACCCTAGAACCACGCCCTGAACCCTAGAACCTAGAACTGAGCCCTAAACCCTAATACCAACCCATTCACCCTAGCCCTCAACCCTAGAACCGGGCCCTGAACCCTAGAACCGAGGCCTGAACCCTAGAACTGAGCCCTAAACCCTAATACCTACCCCCTCACCCTAGCCCCTGACCCTAGAACCGCGCCCTGAACCCTAGAACCGAGCCCTAAACCCTAGAACCTAGAACTGAGCCCTAAACCCTAATACCGACCCCCTCACCCTAGCCCCTTAACCCTAGAACCGCGCCTTGAACCCTAGAACCGAGCCCTAAACCCTAGAACCTAGAACTGAGCCCTAAACCCTAATACTGACCCCCTCACCCTAGCCCCCAACCCTAGAACCGGGCCCTGAACCCTAGAACCGAGGCCTGAACCCTAGAACTGAGCCCTAAACCCTAATACCTACCCCCTCACCCTAGCCCCTGACCCTAGAACCGCGCCCTGAACCCTAGAACCGGGCCCTAAACCCTAGAACCTAGAACTGAGCCCTAAACCCTAATACTGACCCATTCACCCTAGCCCCTGACCCTAGAACCGGGCCCTGAACCCTAGAACCGAGCCCTAAACCCTAGAACCTAGAACTGAGCCCTAAACCCTAATACTGACCCATTCACCCTAGCCCCTGACCCTAGAACCGGGCCCTGAACCCTAGAACCGAGCCCTAAACCCTAGAACCTTGAACTGAGCCCTAAACCCTAATACCTACCCCCTCACCCTAGCCCCTGACCCTAGAACCACGCCCTGAACCCTAGAACCTAGAACTGAGCCCTAAACCCTAATACCAACCCATTCACCCTAGCCCTCAACCCTAGAACCGGGCCCTGAACCCTAGAACCGAGGCCTGAACCCTAGAACTGAGCCCTAAACCCTAATACCTACCCCCTCACCCTAGCCCCTGACCCTAGAACCGCGCCCTGAACCCTAGAACCGAGCCCTAAACCCTAGAACCTAGAACTGAGCCCTAAACCCTAATACCGACCCCCTCACCCTAGCCCCTTAACCCTAGAACCGCGCCTTGAACCCTAGAACCGAGCCCTAAACCCTAGAACCTAGAACTGAGCCCTAAACCCTAATACTGACCCCCTCACCCTAGCCCCCAACCCTAGAACCGGGCCCTGAACCCTAGAACCGAGGCCTGAACCCTAGAACTGAGCCCTAAACCCTAATACCTACCCCCTCACCCTAGCCCCTGACCCTAGAACCGCGCCCTGAACCCTAGAACCGGGCCCTAAACCCTAGAACCTAGAACTGAGCCCTAAACCCTAATACTGACCCATTCACCCTAGCCCCTGACCCTAGAACCGGGCCCTGAACCCTAGAACCGAGCCCTAAACCCTAGAACCTTGAACTGAGCCCTAAACCCTAATACCTACCCCCTCACCCTAGCCCCTGACCCTAGAACCACGCCCTGAACCCTAGAACCTAGAACTGAGCCCTAAACCCTAATACCAACCCATTCACCCTAGCCCTCAACCCTAGAACCGGGCCCTGAACCCTAGAACCGAGGCCTGAACCCTAGAACTGAGCCCTAAACCCTAATACCTACCCCCTCACCCTAGCCCCTGACCCTAGAACCGCGCCCTGAACCCTAGAACCGAGCCCTAAACCCTAGAACCTAGAACTGAGCCCTAAACCCTAATACCGACCCCCTCACCCTAGCCCCTTAACCCTAGAACCGCGCCTTGAACCCTAGAACCGAGCCCTAAACCCTAGAACCTAGAACTGAGCCCTAAACCCTAATACTGACCCCCTCACCCTAGCCCCCAACCCTAGAACCGGGCCCTGAACCCTAGAACCGAGGCCTGAACCCTAGAACTGAGCCCTAAACCCTAATACCTACCCCCTCACCCTAGCCCCTGACCCTAGAACCGCGCCCTGAACCCTAGAACCGGGCCCTAAACCCTAGAACCTAGAACTGAGCCCTAAACCCTAATACTGACCCATTCACCCTAGCCCCTGACCCTAGAACCGGGCCCTGAACCCTAGAACCGAGCCCTAAACCCTAGAACCTAGAACTGAGCCCTAAACCCTAATACTGACCCATTCACCCTAGCCCCTGACCCTAGAACCGGGCCCTGAACCCTAGAACCGAGCCCTAAACCCTAGAACCTTGAACTGAGCCCTAAACCCTAATACCTACCCCCTCACCCTAGCCCCTGACCCTAGAACCACGCCCTGAACCCTAGAACCTAGAACTGAGCCCTAAACCCTAATACCAACCCATTCACCCTAGCCCTCAACCCTAGAACCGGGCCCTGAACCCTAGAACCGAGGCCTGAACCCTAGAACTGAGCCCTAAACCCTAATACCTACCCCCTCACCCTAGCCCCTGACCCTAGAACCGCGCCCTGAACCCTAGAACCGAGCCCTAAACCCTAGAACCTAGAACTGAGCCCTAAACCCTAATACCGACCCCCTCACCCTAGCCCCTTAACCCTAGAACCGCGCCTTGAACCCTAGAACCGAGCCCTAAACCCTAGAACCTAGAACTGAGCCCTAAACCCTAATACTGACCCCCTCACCCTAGCCCCCAACCCTAGAACCGGGCCCTGAACCCTAGAACCGAGGCCTGAACCCTAGAACTGAGCCCTAAACCCTAATACCGACCCCCTCACCCTAGCCCCTGACCCTAGAACCGTGCCCTGAACCCTAGAACCGAGCCCTAAACCCTAGAACCTAGAACTGAGCCCTAAACCCTAATACTGACCCATTCACCCTAGCCCCTGACCCTAGAACCGGGCCCTGAACCCTAGAACCGAGCCCTAAACCCTAGAACCTAGAACTGAGCCCTAAACCCTAATACTGACCCATTCACCCTAGCCCCTGACCCTAGAACCGGGCCCTGAACCCTAGAACCGAGCCCTAAACCCTAGAACCTTGAACTGAGCCCTAAACCCTAATACCTACCCCCTCACCCTAGCCCCTGACCCTAGAACCACGCCCTGAACCCTAGAACCTAGAACTGAGCCCTAAACCCTAATACCGACCCCCCTCACCCTAGCCCCCAACCCTAGAACCGGGCCCTGAACCCTAGAACCGAGCCCTAAACCCTAGAACTGAGCCCTAAACCCTAATACCGACCCCCTCACCCTAGCCCCTGACCCTAGAACCGTGCCCTGAACCCTAGAACCGAGCCCTAAACCCTAGAACCTAGAACTGAGCCCTAAACCCTAATACCGACCCCCTCACCCTAGCCCCTGACCCTAGAACCGGGCCCTGAACCCTAGAACCGAGCCCTAAACCCTAGAACCTAGAACTGAGCCCTAAACCCTAATACCGACCCCCTCACCCTAGCCCCTTAACCCTAGAACCGCGCCTTGAACCCTAGAACCGAGCCCTAAACCCTAGAACCTAGAACTGAGCCCTAAACCCTAATACTGACCCCCTCACCCTAGCCCCCAACCCTAGAACCGGGCCCTGAACCCTAGAACCGAGGCCTGAACCCTAGAACTGAGCCCTAAACCCTAATACCTACCCCCTCACCCTAGCCCCTGACCCTAGAACCGCGCCCTGAACCCTAGAACCGAGCCCTAAACCCTAGAACCTAGAACTGAGCCCTAAACCCTAATACCGACCCCCTCACCCTAGCCCCTTAACCCTAGAACCGCGCCTTGAACCCTAGAACCGAGCCCTAAACCCTAGAACCTAGAACTGAGCCCTAAACCCTAATACTGACCCCCTCACCCTAGCCCCCAACCCTAGAACCGGGCCCTGAACCCTAGAACCGAGGCCTGAACCCTAGAACTGAGCCCTAAACCCTAATACCTACCCCCTCACCCTAGCCCCTGACCCTAGAACCGCGCCCTGAACCCTAGAACCGGGCCCTAAACCCTAGAACCTAGAACTGAGCCCTAAACCCTAATACTGACCCATTCACCCTAGCCCCTGACCCTAGAACCGGGCCCTGAACCCTAGAACCGAGCCCTAAACCCTAGAACCTAGAACTGAGCCCTAAACCCTAATACTGACCCATTCACCCTAGCCCCTGACCCTAGAACCGGGCCCTGAACCCTAGAACCGAGCCCTAAACCCTAGAACCTTGAACTGAGCCCTAAACCCTAATACCTACCCCCTCACCCTAGCCCCTGACCCTAGAACCACGCCCTGAACCCTAGAACCTAGAACTGAGCCCTAAACCCTAATACCAACCCATTCACCCTAGCCCTCAACCCTAGAACCGGGCCCTGAACCCTAGAACCGAGGCCTGAACCCTAGAACTGAGCCCTAAACCCTAATACCTACCCCCTCACCCTAGCCCCTGACCCTAGAACCGCGCCCTGAACCCTAGAACCGAGCCCTAAACCCTAGAACCTAGAACTGAGCCCTAAACCCTAATACCGACCCCCTCACCCTAGCCCCTTAACCCTAGAACCGCGCCTTGAACCCTAGAACCGAGCCCTAAACCCTAGAACCTAGAACTGAGCCCTAAACCCTAATACTGACCCCCTCACCCTAGCCCCCAACCCTAGAACCGGGCCCTGAACCCTAGAACCGAGGCCTGAACCCTAGAACTGAGCCCTAAACCCTAATACCTACCCCCTCACCCTAGCCCCTGACCCTAGAACCGCGCCCTGAACCCTAGAACCGGGCCCTAAACCCTAGAACCTAGAACTGAGCCCTAAACCCTAATACTGACCCATTCACCCTAGCCCCTGACCCTAGAACCGGGCCCTGAACCCTAGAACCGAGCCCTAAACCCTAGAACCTAGAACTGAGCCCTAAACCCTAATACTGACCCATTCACCCTAGCCCCTGACCCTAGAACCGGGCCCTGAACCCTAGAACCGAGCCCTAAACCCTAGAACCTAGAACTGAGCCCTAAACCCTAATACTGACCCATTCACCCTAGCCCCTGACCCTAGAACCGGGCCCTGAACCCTAGAACCGAGCCCTAAACCCTAGAACCTTGAACTGAGCCCTAAACCCTAATACCTACCCCCTCACCCTAGCCCCTGACCCTAGAACCACGCCCTGAACCCTAGAACCTAGAACTGAGCCCTAAACCCTAATACCAACCCATTCACCCTAGCCCTCAACCCTAGAACCGGGCCCTGAACCCTAGAACCGAGGCCTGAACCCTAGAACTGAGCCCTAAACCCTAATACCTACCCCCTCACCCTAGCCCCTGACCCTAGAACCGCGCCCTGAACCCTAGAACCGAGCCCTAAACCCTAGAACCTAGAACTGAGCCCTAAACCCTAATACCGACCCCCTCACCCTAGCCCCTTAACCCTAGAACCGCGCCTTGAACCCTAGAACCGAGCCCTAAACCCTAGAACCTAGAACTGAGCCCTAAACCCTAATACTGACCCCCTCACCCTAGCCCCCAACCCTAGAACCGGGCCCTGAACCCTAGAACCGAGGCCTGAACCCTAGAACTGAGCCCTAAACCCTAATACCTACCCCCTCACCCTAGCCCCTGACCCTAGAACCGCGCCCTGAACCCTAGAACCGGGCCCTAAACCCTAGAACCTAGAACTGAGCCCTAAACCCTAATACTGACCCATTCACCCTAGCCCCTGACCCTAGAACCGGGCCCTGAACCCTAGAACCGAGCCCTAAACCCTAGAACCTAGAACTGAGCCCTAAACCCTAATACTGACCCATTCACCCTAGCCCCTGACCCTAGAACCGGGCCCTGAACCCTAGAACCGAGCCCTAAACCCTAGAACCTTGAACTGAGCCCTAAACCCTAATACCTACCCCCTCACCCTAGCCCCTGACCCTAGAACCACGCCCTGAACCCTAGAACCTAGAACTGAGCCCTAAACCCTAATACCAACCCATTCACCCTAGCCCTCAACCCTAGAACCGGGCCCTGAACCCTAGAACCGAGGCCTGAACCCTAGAACTGAGCCCTAAACCCTAATACCTACCCCCTCACCCTAGCCCCTGACCCTAGAACCGCGCCCTGAACCCTAGAACCGAGCCCTAAACCCTAGAACCTAGAACTGAGCCCTAAACCCTAATACCGACCCCCTCACCCTAGCCCCTTAACCCTAGAACCGCGCCTTGAACCCTAGAACCGAGCCCTAAACCCTAGAACCTAGAACTGAGCCCTAAACCCTAATACTGACCCCCTCACCCTAGCCCCCAACCCTAGAACCGGGCCCTGAACCCTAGAACCGAGGCCTGAACCCTAGAACTGAGCCCTAAACCCTAATACCTACCCCCTCACCCTAGCCCCTGACCCTAGAACCGCGCCCTGAACCCTAGAACCGGGCCCTAAACCCTAGAACCTAGAACTGAGCCCTAAACCCTAATACTGACCCATTCACCCTAGCCCCTGACCCTAGAACCGGGCCCTGAACCCTAGAACCGAGCCCTAAACCCTAGAACCTAGAACTGAGCCCTAAACCCTAATACTGACCCATTCACCCTAGCCCCTGACCCTAGAACCGGGCCCTGAACCCTAGAACCGAGCCCTAAACCCTAGAACCTTGAACTGAGCCCTAAACCCTAATACCTACCCCCTCACCCTAGCCCCTGACCCTAGAACCACGCCCTGAACCCTAGAACCTAGAACTGAGCCCTAAACCCTAATACCAACCCATTCACCCTAGCCCTCAACCCTAGAACCGGGCCCTGAACCCTAGAACCGAGGCCTGAACCCTAGAACTGAGCCCTAAACCCTAATACCTACCCCCTCACCCTAGCCCCTGACCCTAGAACCGCGCCCTGAACCCTAGAACCGAGCCCTAAACCCTAGAACCTAGAACTGAGCCCTAAACCCTAATACCGACCCCCTCACCCTAGCCCCTTAACCCTAGAACCGCGCCTTGAACCCTAGAACCGAGCCCTAAACCCTAGAACCTAGAACTGAGCCCTAAACCCTAATACTGACCCCCTCACCCTAGCCCCCAACCCTAGAACCGGGCCCTGAACCCTAGAACCGAGGCCTGAACCCTAGAACTGAGCCCTAAACCCTAATACCTACCCCCTCACCCTAGCCCCTGACCCTAGAACCGCGCCCTGAACCCTAGAACCGGGCCCTAAACCCTAGAACCTAGAACTGAGCCCTAAACCCTAATACTGACCCATTCACCCTAGCCCCTGACCCTAGAACCGGGCCCTGAACCCTAGAACCGAGCCCTAAACCCTAGAACCTAGAACTGAGCCCTAAACCCTAATACTGACCCATTCACCCTAGCCCCTGACCCTAGAACCGGGCCCTGAACCCTAGAACCGAGCCCTAAACCCTAGAACCTTGAACTGAGCCCTAAACCCTAATACCTACCCCCTCACCCTAGCCCCTGACCCTAGAACCACGCCCTGAACCCTAGAACCTAGAACTGAGCCCTAAACCCTAATACCAACCCATTCACCCTAGCCCTCAACCCTAGAACCGGGCCCTGAACCCTAGAACCGAGGCCTGAACCCTAGAACTGAGCCCTAAACCCTAATACCTACCCCCTCACCCTAGCCCCTGACCCTAGAACCGGGCCCTGAACCCTAGAACCGAGCCCTAAACCCTAGAACCTAGAACTGAGCCCTAAACCCTAATACTGACCCATTCACCCTAGCCCCTGACCCTAGAACCGGGCCCTGAACCCTAGAACCGAGCCCTAAACCCTAGAACCTTGAACTGAGCCCTAAACCCTAATACCTACCCCCTCACCCTAGCCCCTGACCCTAGAACCACGCCCTGAACCCTAGAACCTAGAACTGAGCCCTAAACCCTAATACCAACCCATTCACCCTAGCCCTCAACCCTAGAACCGGGCCCTGAACCCTAGAACCGAGGCCTGAACCCTAGAACTGAGCCCTAAACCCTAATACCTACCCCCTCACCCTAGCCCCTGACCCTAGAACCGCGCCCTGAACCCTAGAACCGAGCCCTAAACCCTAGAACCTAGAACTGAGCCCTAAACCCTAATACCGACCCCCTCACCCTAGCCCCTTAACCCTAGAACCGCGCCTTGAACCCTAGAACCGAGCCCTAAACCCTAGAACCTAGAACTGAGCCCTAAACCCTAATACTGACCCCCTCACCCTAGCCCCCAACCCTAGAACCGGGCCCTGAACCCTAGAACCGAGGCCTGAACCCTAGAACTGAGCCCTAAACCCTAATACCTACCCCCTCACCCTAGCCCCTGACCCTAGAACCGCGCCCTGAACCCTAGAACCGGGCCCTAAACCCTAGAACCTAGAACTGAGCCCTAAACCCTAATACTGACCCATTCACCCTAGCCCCTGACCCTAGAACCGGGCCCTGAACCCTAGAACCGAGCCCTAAACCCTAGAACCTAGAACTGAGCCCTAAACCCTAATACTGACCCATTCACCCTAGCCCCTGACCCTAGAACCGGGCCCTGAACCCTAGAACCGAGCCCTAAACCCTAGAACCTTGAACTGAGCCCTAAACCCTAATACCTACCCCCTCACCCTAGCCCCTGACCCTAGAACCACGCCCTGAACCCTAGAACCTAGAACTGAGCCCTAAACCCTAATACCAACCCATTCACCCTAGCCCTCAACCCTAGAACCGGGCCCTGAACCCTAGAACCGAGGCCTGAACCCTAGAACTGAGCCCTAAACCCTAATACCTACCCCCTCACCCTAGCCCCTGACCCTAGAACCGCGCCCTGAACCCTAGAACCGAGCCCTAAACCCTAGAACCTAGAACTGAGCCCTAAACCCTAATACCGACCCCCTCACCCTAGCCCCTTAACCCTAGAACCGCGCCTTGAACCCTAGAACCGAGCCCTAAACCCTAGAACCTAGAACTGAGCCCTAAACCCTAATACTGACCCCCTCACCCTAGCCCCCAACCCTAGAACCGGGCCCTGAACCCTAGAACCGAGGCCTGAACCCTAGAACTGAGCCCTAAACCCTAATACCTACCCCCTCACCCTAGCCCCTGACCCTAGAACCGCGCCCTGAACCCTAGAACCGGGCCCTAAACCCTAGAACCTAGAACTGAGCCCTAAACCCTAATACTGACCCATTCACCCTAGCCCCTGACCCTAGAACCGGGCCCTGAACCCTAGAACCGAGCCCTAAACCCTAGAACCTAGAACTGAGCCCTAAACCCTAATACTGACCCATTCACCCTAGCCCCTGACCCTAGAACCGGGCCCTGAACCCTAGAACCGAGCCCTAAACCCTAGAACCTTGAACTGAGCCCTAAACCCTAATACCTACCCCCTCACCCTAGCCCCTGACCCTAGAACCACGCCCTGAACCCTAGAACCTAGAACTGAGCCCTAAACCCTAATACCAACCCATTCACCCTAGCCCTCAACCCTAGAACCGGGCCCTGAACCCTAGAACCGAGGCCTGAACCCTAGAACTGAGCCCTAAACCCTAATACCTACCCCCTCACCCTAGCCCCTGACCCTAGAACCGCGCCCTGAACCCTAGAACCGAGCCCTAAACCCTAGAACCTAGAACTGAGCCCTAAACCCTAATACCGACCCCCTCACCCTAGCCCCTTAACCCTAGAACCGCGCCTTGAACCCTAGAACCGAGCCCTAAACCCTAGAACCTAGAACTGAGCCCTAAACCCTAATACTGACCCCCTCACCCTAGCCCCCAACCCTAGAACCGGGCCCTGAACCCTAGAACCGAGGCCTGAACCCTAGAACTGAGCCCTAAACCCTAATACCTACCCCCTCACCCTAGCCCCTGACCCTAGAACCGCGCCCTGAACCCTAGAACCGGGCCCTAAACCCTAGAACCTAGAACTGAGCCCTAAACCCTAATACTGACCCATTCACCCTAGCCCCTGACCCTAGAACCGGGCCCTGAACCCTAGAACCGAGCCCTAAACCCTAGAACCTAGAACTGAGCCCTAAACCCTAATACTGACCCATTCACCCTAGCCCCTGACCCTAGAACCGGGCCCTGAACCCTAGAACCGAGCCCTAAACCCTAGAACCTTGAACTGAGCCCTAAACCCTAATACCTACCCCCTCACCCTAGCCCCTGACCCTAGAACCACGCCCTGAACCCTAGAACCTAGAACTGAGCCCTAAACCCTAATACCAACCCATTCACCCTAGCCCTCAACCCTAGAACCGGGCCCTGAACCCTAGAACCGAGGCCTGAACCCTAGAACTGAGCCCTAAACCCTAATACCTACCCCCTCACCCTAGCCCCTGACCCTAGAACCGCGCCCTGAACCCTAGAACCGAGCCCTAAACCCTAGAACCTAGAACTGAGCCCTAAACCCTAATACCGACCCCCTCACCCTAGCCCCTTAACCCTAGAACCGCGCCTTGAACCCTAGAACCGAGCCCTAAACCCTAGAACCTAGAACTGAGCCCTAAACCCTAATACTGACCCCCTCACCCTAGCCCCCAACCCTAGAACCGGGCCCTGAACCCTAGAACCGAGGCCTGAACCCTAGAACTGAGCCCTAAACCCTAATACCTACCCCCTCACCCTAGCCCCTGACCCTAGAACCGCGCCCTGAACCCTAGAACCGGGCCCTAAACCCTAGAACCTAGAACTGAGCCCTAAACCCTAATACTGACCCATTCACCCTAGCCCCTGACCCTAGAACCGGGCCCTGAACCCTAGAACCGAGCCCTAAACCCTAGAACCTAGAACTGAGCCCTAAACCCTAATACTGACCCATTCACCCTAGCCCCTGACCCTAGAACCGGGCCCTGAACCCTAGAACCGAGCCCTAAACCCTAGAACCTTGAACTGAGCCCTAAACCCTAATACCTACCCCCTCACCCTAGCCCCTGACCCTAGAACCACGCCCTGAACCCTAGAACCTAGAACTGAGCCCTAAACCCTAATACCAACCCATTCACCCTAGCCCTCAACCCTAGAACCGGGCCCTGAACCCTAGAACCGAGGCCTGAACCCTAGAACTGAGCCCTAAACCCTAATACCTACCCCCTCACCCTAGCCCCTGACCCTAGAACCGCGCCCTGAACCCTAGAACCGAGCCCTAAACCCTAGAACCTAGAACTGAGCCCTAAACCCTAATACCGACCCCCTCACCCTAGCCCCTTAACCCTAGAACCGCGCCTTGAACCCTAGAACCGAGCCCTAAACCCTAGAACCTAGAACTGAGCCCTAAACCCTAATACTGACCCCCTCACCCTAGCCCCCAACCCTAGAACCGGGCCCTGAACCCTAGAACCGAGGCCTGAACCCTAGAACTGAGCCCTAAACCCTAATACCTACCCCCTCACCCTAGCCCCTGACCCTAGAACCGCGCCCTGAACCCTAGAACCGGGCCCTAAACCCTAGAACCTAGAACTGAGCCCTAAACCCTAATACTGACCCATTCACCCTAGCCCCTGACCCTAGAACCGGGCCCTGAACCCTAGAACCGAGCCCTAAACCCTAGAACCTAGAACTGAGCCCTAAACCCTAATACTGACCCATTCACCCTAGCCCCTGACCCTAGAACCGGGCCCTGAACCCTAGAACCGAGCCCTAAACCCTAGAACCTTGAACTGAGCCCTAAACCCTAATACCTACCCCCTCACCCTAGCCCCTGACCCTAGAACCACGCCCTGAACCCTAGAACCTAGAACTGAGCCCTAAACCCTAATACCAACCCATTCACCCTAGCCCTCAACCCTAGAACCGGGCCCTGAACCCTAGAACCGAGGCCTGAACCCTAGAACTGAGCCCTAAACCCTAATACCTACCCCCTCACCCTAGCCCCTGACCCTAGAACCGGGCCCTGAACCCTAGAACCGAGCCCTAAACCCTAGAACCTAGAACTGAGCCCTAAACCCTAATACTGACCCATTCACCCTAGCCCCTGACCCTAGAACCGGGCCCTGAACCCTAGAACCGAGCCCTAAACCCTAGAACCTTGAACTGAGCCCTAAACCCTAATACCTACCCCCTCACCCTAGCCCCTGACCCTAGAACCACGCCCTGAACCCTAGAACCTAGAACTGAGCCCTAAACCCTAATACCAACCCATTCACCCTAGCCCTCAACCCTAGAACCGGGCCCTGAACCCTAGAACCGAGGCCTGAACCCTAGAACTGAGCCCTAAACCCTAATACCTACCCCCTCACCCTAGCCCCTGACCCTAGAACCGCGCCCTGAACCCTAGAACCGAGCCCTAAACCCTAGAACCTAGAACTGAGCCCTAAACCCTAATACCGACCCCCTCACCCTAGCCCCTTAACCCTAGAACCGCGCCTTGAACCCTAGAACCGAGCCCTAAACCCTAGAACCTAGAACTGAGCCCTAAACCCTAATACTGACCCCCTCACCCTAGCCCCCAACCCTAGAACCGGGCCCTGAACCCTAGAACCGAGGCCTGAACCCTAGAACTGAGCCCTAAACCCTAATACCTACCCCCTCACCCTAGCCCCTGACCCTAGAACCGCGCCCTGAACCCTAGAACCGGGCCCTAAACCCTAGAACCTAGAACTGAGCCCTAAACCCTAATACTGACCCATTCACCCTAGCCCCTGACCCTAGAACCGGGCCCTGAACCCTAGAACCGAGCCCTAAACCCTAGAACCTAGAACTGAGCCCTAAACCCTAATACTGACCCATTCACCCTAGCCCCTGACCCTAGAACCGGGCCCTGAACCCTAGAACCGAGCCCTAAACCCTAGAACCTTGAACTGAGCCCTAAACCCTAATACCTACCCCCTCACCCTAGCCCCTGACCCTAGAACCACGCCCTGAACCCTAGAACCTAGAACTGAGCCCTAAACCCTAATACCAACCCATTCACCCTAGCCCTCAACCCTAGAACCGGGCCCTGAACCCTAGAACCGAGGCCTGAACCCTAGAACTGAGCCCTAAACCCTAATACCTACCCCCTCACCCTAGCCCCTGACCCTAGAACCGCGCCCTGAACCCTAGAACCGAGCCCTAAACCCTAGAACCTAGAACTGAGCCCTAAACCCTAATACCGACCCCCTCACCCTAGCCCCTTAACCCTAGAACCGCGCCTTGAACCCTAGAACCGAGCCCTAAACCCTAGAACCTAGAACTGAGCCCTAAACCCTAATACTGACCCCCTCACCCTAGCCCCCAACCCTAGAACCGGGCCCTGAACCCTAGAACCGAGGCCTGAACCCTAGAACTGAGCCCTAAACCCTAATACCTACCCCCTCACCCTAGCCCCTGACCCTAGAACCGCGCCCTGAACCCTAGAACCGGGCCCTAAACCCTAGAACCTAGAACTGAGCCCTAAACCCTAATACTGACCCATTCACCCTAGCCCCTGACCCTAGAACCGGGCCCTGAACCCTAGAACCGAGCCCTAAACCCTAGAACCTAGAACTGAGCCCTAAACCCTAATACTGACCCATTCACCCTAGCCCCTGACCCTAGAACCGGGCCCTGAACCCTAGAACCGAGCCCTAAACCCTAGAACCTTGAACTGAGCCCTAAACCCTAATACCTACCCCCTCACCCTAGCCCCTGACCCTAGAACCACGCCCTGAACCCTAGAACCTAGAACTGAGCCCTAAACCCTAATACCAACCCATTCACCCTAGCCCTCAACCCTAGAACCGGGCCCTGAACCCTAGAACCGAGGCCTGAACCCTAGAACTGAGCCCTAAACCCTAATACCTACCCCCTCACCCTAGCCCCTGACCCTAGAACCGCGCCCTGAACCCTAGAACCGAGCCCTAAACCCTAGAACCTAGAACTGAGCCCTAAACCCTAATACCGACCCCCTCACCCTAGCCCCTTAACCCTAGAACCGCGCCTTGAACCCTAGAACCGAGCCCTAAACCCTAGAACCTAGAACTGAGCCCTAAACCCTAATACTGACCCCCTCACCCTAGCCCCCAACCCTAGAACCGGGCCCTGAACCCTAGAACCGAGGCCTGAACCCTAGAACTGAGCCCTAAACCCTAATACCTACCCCCTCACCCTAGCCCCTGACCCTAGAACCGCGCCCTGAACCCTAGAACCGGGCCCTAAACCCTAGAACCTAGAACTGAGCCCTAAACCCTAATACTGACCCATTCACCCTAGCCCCTGACCCTAGAACCGGGCCCTGAACCCTAGAACCGAGCCCTAAACCCTAGAACCTAGAACTGAGCCCTAAACCCTAATACTGACCCATTCACCCTAGCCCCTGACCCTAGAACCGGGCCCTGAACCCTAGAACCGAGCCCTAAACCCTAGAACCTTGAACTGAGCCCTAAACCCTAATACCTACCCCCTCACCCTAGCCCCTGACCCTAGAACCACGCCCTGAACCCTAGAACCTAGAACTGAGCCCTAAACCCTAATACCAACCCATTCACCCTAGCCCTCAACCCTAGAACCGGGCCCTGAACCCTAGAACCGAGGCCTGAACCCTAGAACTGAGCCCTAAACCCTAATACCTACCCCCTCACCCTAGCCCCTGACCCTAGAACCGCGCCCTGAACCCTAGAACCGAGCCCTAAACCCTAGAACCTAGAACTGAGCCCTAAACCCTAATACCGACCCCCTCACCCTAGCCCCTTAACCCTAGAACCGCGCCTTGAACCCTAGAACCGAGCCCTAAACCCTAGAACCTAGAACTGAGCCCTAAACCCTAATACTGACCCCCTCACCCTAGCCCCCAACCCTAGAACCGGGCCCTGAACCCTAGAACCGAGGCCTGAACCCTAGAACTGAGCCCTAAACCCTAATACCTACCCCCTCACCCTAGCCCCTGACCCTAGAACCGCGCCCTGAACCCTAGAACCGGGCCCTAAACCCTAGAACCTAGAACTGAGCCCTAAACCCTAATACTGACCCATTCACCCTAGCCCCTGACCCTAGAACCGGGCCCTGAACCCTAGAACCGAGCCCTAAACCCTAGAACCTAGAACTGAGCCCTAAACCCTAATACTGACCCATTCACCCTAGCCCCTGACCCTAGAACCGGGCCCTGAACCCTAGAACCGAGCCCTAAACCCTAGAACCTTGAACTGAGCCCTAAACCCTAATACCTACCCCCTCACCCTAGCCCCTGACCCTAGAACCACGCCCTGAACCCTAGAACCTAGAACTGAGCCCTAAACCCTAATACCAACCCATTCACCCTAGCCCTCAACCCTAGAACCGGGCCCTGAACCCTAGAACCGAGGCCTGAACCCTAGAACTGAGCCCTAAACCCTAATACCTACCCCCTCACCCTAGCCCCTGACCCTAGAACCGCGCCCTGAACCCTAGAACCGAGCCCTAAACCCTAGAACCTAGAACTGAGCCCTAAACCCTAATACCGACCCCCTCACCCTAGCCCCTTAACCCTAGAACCGCGCCTTGAACCCTAGAACCGAGCCCTAAACCCTAGAACCTAGAACTGAGCCCTAAACCCTAATACTGACCCCCTCACCCTAGCCCCCAACCCTAGAACCGGGCCCTGAACCCTAGAACCGAGGCCTGAACCCTAGAACTGAGCCCTAAACCCTAATACCTACCCCCTCACCCTAGCCCCTGACCCTAGAACCGCGCCCTGAACCCTAGAACCGGGCCCTAAACCCTAGAACCTAGAACTGAGCCCTAAACCCTAATACTGACCCATTCACCCTAGCCCCTGACCCTAGAACCGGGCCCTGAACCCTAGAACCGAGCCCTAAACCCTAGAACCTAGAACTGAGCCCTAAACCCTAATACTGACCCATTCACCCTAGCCCCTGACCCTAGAACCGGGCCCTGAACCCTAGAACCGAGCCCTAAACCCTAGAACCTTGAACTGAGCCCTAAACCCTAATACCTACCCCCTCACCCTAGCCCCTGACCCTAGAACCACGCCCTGAACCCTAGAACCTAGAACTGAGCCCTAAACCCTAATACCAACCCATTCACCCTAGCCCTCAACCCTAGAACCGGGCCCTGAACCCTAGAACCGAGGCCTGAACCCTAGAACTGAGCCCTAAACCCTAATACCTACCCCCTCACCCTAGCCCCTGACCCTAGAACCGGGCCCTGAACCCTAGAACCGAGCCCTAAACCCTAGAACCTAGAACTGAGCCCTAAACCCTAATACTGACCCATTCACCCTAGCCCCTGACCCTAGAACCGGGCCCTGAACCCTAGAACCGAGCCCTAAACCCTAGAACCTTGAACTGAGCCCTAAACCCTAATACCTACCCCCTCACCCTAGCCCCTGACCCTAGAACCACGCCCTGAACCCTAGAACCTAGAACTGAGCCCTAAACCCTAATACCAACCCATTCACCCTAGCCCTCAACCCTAGAACCGGGCCCTGAACCCTAGAACCGAGGCCTGAACCCTAGAACTGAGCCCTAAACCCTAATACCTACCCCCTCACCCTAGCCCCTGACCCTAGAACCGCGCCCTGAACCCTAGAACCGAGCCCTAAACCCTAGAACCTAGAACTGAGCCCTAAACCCTAATACCGACCCCCTCACCCTAGCCCCTTAACCCTAGAACCGCGCCTTGAACCCTAGAACCGAGCCCTAAACCCTAGAACCTAGAACTGAGCCCTAAACCCTAATACTGACCCCCTCACCCTAGCCCCCAACCCTAGAACCGGGCCCTGAACCCTAGAACCGAGGCCTGAACCCTAGAACTGAGCCCTAAACCCTAATACCTACCCCCTCACCCTAGCCCCTGACCCTAGAACCGCGCCCTGAACCCTAGAACCGGGCCCTAAACCCTAGAACCTAGAACTGAGCCCTAAACCCTAATACTGACCCATTCACCCTAGCCCCTGACCCTAGAACCGGGCCCTGAACCCTAGAACCGAGCCCTAAACCCTAGAACCTAGAACTGAGCCCTAAACCCTAATACTGACCCATTCACCCTAGCCCCTGACCCTAGAACCGGGCCCTGAACCCTAGAACCGAGCCCTAAACCCTAGAACCTTGAACTGAGCCCTAAACCCTAATACCTACCCCCTCACCCTAGCCCCTGACCCTAGAACCACGCCCTGAACCCTAGAACCTAGAACTGAGCCCTAAACCCTAATACCAACCCATTCACCCTAGCCCTCAACCCTAGAACCGGGCCCTGAACCCTAGAACCGAGGCCTGAACCCTAGAACTGAGCCCTAAACCCTAATACCTACCCCCTCACCCTAGCCCCTGACCCTAGAACCGCGCCCTGAACCCTAGAACCGAGCCCTAAACCCTAGAACCTAGAACTGAGCCCTAAACCCTAATACCGACCCCCTCACCCTAGCCCCTTAACCCTAGAACCGCGCCTTGAACCCTAGAACCGAGCCCTAAACCCTAGAACCTAGAACTGAGCCCTAAACCCTAATACTGACCCCCTCACCCTAGCCCCCAACCCTAGAACCGGGCCCTGAACCCTAGAACCGAGGCCTGAACCCTAGAACTGAGCCCTAAACCCTAATACCTACCCCCTCACCCTAGCCCCTGACCCTAGAACCGCGCCCTGAACCCTAGAACCGGGCCCTAAACCCTAGAACCTAGAACTGAGCCCTAAACCCTAATACTGACCCATTCACCCTAGCCCCTGACCCTAGAACCGGGCCCTGAACCCTAGAACCGAGCCCTAAACCCTAGAACCTAGAACTGAGCCCTAAACCCTAATACTGACCCATTCACCCTAGCCCCTGACCCTAGAACCGGGCCCTGAACCCTAGAACCGAGCCCTAAACCCTAGAACCTTGAACTGAGCCCTAAACCCTAATACCTACCCCCTCACCCTAGCCCCTGACCCTAGAACCACGCCCTGAACCCTAGAACCTAGAACTGAGCCCTAAACCCTAATACCAACCCATTCACCCTAGCCCTCAACCCTAGAACCGGGCCCTGAACCCTAGAACCGAGGCCTGAACCCTAGAACTGAGCCCTAAACCCTAATACCTACCCCCTCACCCTAGCCCCTGACCCTAGAACCGCGCCCTGAACCCTAGAACCGAGCCCTAAACCCTAGAACCTAGAACTGAGCCCTAAACCCTAATACCGACCCCCTCACCCTAGCCCCTTAACCCTAGAACCGCGCCTTGAACCCTAGAACCGAGCCCTAAACCCTAGAACCTAGAACTGAGCCCTAAACCCTAATACTGACCCCCTCACCCTAGCCCCCAACCCTAGAACCGGGCCCTGAACCCTAGAACCGAGGCCTGAACCCTAGAACTGAGCCCTAAACCCTAATACCTACCCCCTCACCCTAGCCCCTGACCCTAGAACCGCGCCCTGAACCCTAGAACCGGGCCCTAAACCCTAGAACCTAGAACTGAGCCCTAAACCCTAATACTGACCCATTCACCCTAGCCCCTGACCCTAGAACCGGGCCCTGAACCCTAGAACCGAGCCCTAAACCCTAGAACCTAGAACTGAGCCCTAAACCCTAATACTGACCCATTCACCCTAGCCCCTGACCCTAGAACCGGGCCCTGAACCCTAGAACCGAGCCCTAAACCCTAGAACCTTGAACTGAGCCCTAAACCCTAATACCTACCCCCTCACCCTAGCCCCTGACCCTAGAACCACGCCCTGAACCCTAGAACCTAGAACTGAGCCCTAAACCCTAATACCAACCCATTCACCCTAGCCCTCAACCCTAGAACCGGGCCCTGAACCCTAGAACCGAGGCCTGAACCCTAGAACTGAGCCCTAAACCCTAATACCTACCCCCTCACCCTAGCCCCTGACCCTAGAACCGCGCCCTGAACCCTAGAACCGAGCCCTAAACCCTAGAACCTAGAACTGAGCCCTAAACCCTAATACCGACCCCCTCACCCTAGCCCCTTAACCCTAGAACCGCGCCTTGAACCCTAGAACCGAGCCCTAAACCCTAGAACCTAGAACTGAGCCCTAAACCCTAATACTGACCCCCTCACCCTAGCCCCCAACCCTAGAACCGGGCCCTGAACCCTAGAACCGAGGCCTGAACCCTAGAACTGAGCCCTAAACCCTAATACCTACCCCCTCACCCTAGCCCCTGACCCTAGAACCGCGCCCTGAACCCTAGAACCGGGCCCTAAACCCTAGAACCTAGAACTGAGCCCTAAACCCTAATACTGACCCATTCACCCTAGCCCCTGACCCTAGAACCGGGCCCTGAACCCTAGAACCGAGCCCTAAACCCTAGAACCTAGAACTGAGCCCTAAACCCTAATACTGACCCATTCACCCTAGCCCCTGACCCTAGAACCGGGCCCTGAACCCTAGAACCGAGCCCTAAACCCTAGAACCTTGAACTGAGCCCTAAACCCTAATACCTACCCCCTCACCCTAGCCCCTGACCCTAGAACCACGCCCTGAACCCTAGAACCTAGAACTGAGCCCTAAACCCTAATACCAACCCATTCACCCTAGCCCTCAACCCTAGAACCGGGCCCTGAACCCTAGAACCGAGGCCTGAACCCTAGAACTGAGCCCTAAACCCTAATACCTACCCCCTCACCCTAGCCCCTGACCCTAGAACCGCGCCCTGAACCCTAGAACCGAGCCCTAAACCCTAGAACCTAGAACTGAGCCCTAAACCCTAATACCGACCCCCTCACCCTAGCCCCTTAACCCTAGAACCGCGCCTTGAACCCTAGAACCGAGCCCTAAACCCTAGAACCTAGAACTGAGCCCTAAACCCTAATACTGACCCCCTCACCCTAGCCCCCAACCCTAGAACCGGGCCCTGAACCCTAGAACCGAGGCCTGAACCCTAGAACTGAGCCCTAAACCCTAATACCTACCCCCTCACCCTAGCCCCTGACCCTAGAACCGCGCCCTGAACCCTAGAACCGGGCCCTAAACCCTAGAACCTAGAACTGAGCCCTAAACCCTAATACTGACCCATTCACCCTAGCCCCTGACCCTAGAACCGGGCCCTGAACCCTAGAACCGAGCCCTAAACCCTAGAACCTAGAACTGAGCCCTAAACCCTAATACTGACCCATTCACCCTAGCCCCTGACCCTAGAACCGGGCCCTGAACCCTAGAACCGAGCCCTAAACCCTAGAACCTTGAACTGAGCCCTAAACCCTAATACCTACCCCCTCACCCTAGCCCCTGACCCTAGAACCACGCCCTGAACCCTAGAACCTAGAACTGAGCCCTAAACCCTAATACCAACCCATTCACCCTAGCCCTCAACCCTAGAACCGGGCCCTGAACCCTAGAACCGAGGCCTGAACCCTAGAACTGAGCCCTAAACCCTAATACCTACCCCCTCACCCTAGCCCCTGACCCTAGAACCGGGCCCTGAACCCTAGAACCGAGCCCTAAACCCTAGAACCTAGAACTGAGCCCTAAACCCTAATACTGACCCATTCACCCTAGCCCCTGACCCTAGAACCGGGCCCTGAACCCTAGAACCGAGCCCTAAACCCTAGAACCTTGAACTGAGCCCTAAACCCTAATACCTACCCCCTCACCCTAGCCCCTGACCCTAGAACCACGCCCTGAACCCTAGAACCTAGAACTGAGCCCTAAACCCTAATACCAACCCATTCACCCTAGCCCTCAACCCTAGAACCGGGCCCTGAACCCTAGAACCGAGGCCTGAACCCTAGAACTGAGCCCTAAACCCTAATACCTACCCCCTCACCCTAGCCCCTGACCCTAGAACCGCGCCCTGAACCCTAGAACCGAGCCCTAAACCCTAGAACCTAGAACTGAGCCCTAAACCCTAATACCGACCCCCTCACCCTAGCCCCTTAACCCTAGAACCGCGCCTTGAACCCTAGAACCGAGCCCTAAACCCTAGAACCTAGAACTGAGCCCTAAACCCTAATACTGACCCCCTCACCCTAGCCCCCAACCCTAGAACCGGGCCCTGAACCCTAGAACCGAGGCCTGAACCCTAGAACTGAGCCCTAAACCCTAATACCTACCCCCTCACCCTAGCCCCTGACCCTAGAACCGCGCCCTGAACCCTAGAACCGGGCCCTAAACCCTAGAACCTAGAACTGAGCCCTAAACCCTAATACTGACCCATTCACCCTAGCCCCTGACCCTAGAACCGGGCCCTGAACCCTAGAACCGAGCCCTAAACCCTAGAACCTAGAACTGAGCCCTAAACCCTAATACTGACCCATTCACCCTAGCCCCTGACCCTAGAACCGGGCCCTGAACCCTAGAACCGAGCCCTAAACCCTAGAACCTTGAACTGAGCCCTAAACCCTAATACCTACCCCCTCACCCTAGCCCCTGACCCTAGAACCACGCCCTGAACCCTAGAACCTAGAACTGAGCCCTAAACCCTAATACCAACCCATTCACCCTAGCCCTCAACCCTAGAACCGGGCCCTGAACCCTAGAACCGAGGCCTGAACCCTAGAACTGAGCCCTAAACCCTAATACCTACCCCCTCACCCTAGCCCCTGACCCTAGAACCGCGCCCTGAACCCTAGAACCGAGCCCTAAACCCTAGAACCTAGAACTGAGCCCTAAACCCTAATACCGACCCCCTCACCCTAGCCCCTTAACCCTAGAACCGCGCCTTGAACCCTAGAACCGAGCCCTAAACCCTAGAACCTAGAACTGAGCCCTAAACCCTAATACTGACCCCCTCACCCTAGCCCCCAACCCTAGAACCGGGCCCTGAACCCTAGAACCGAGGCCTGAACCCTAGAACTGAGCCCTAAACCCTAATACCTACCCCCTCACCCTAGCCCCTGACCCTAGAACCGCGCCCTGAACCCTAGAACCGGGCCCTAAACCCTAGAACCTAGAACTGAGCCCTAAACCCTAATACTGACCCATTCACCCTAGCCCCTGACCCTAGAACCGGGCCCTGAACCCTAGAACCGAGCCCTAAACCCTAGAACCTAGAACTGAGCCCTAAACCCTAATACTGACCCATTCACCCTAGCCCCTGACCCTAGAACCGGGCCCTGAACCCTAGAACCGAGCCCTAAACCCTAGAACCTTGAACTGAGCCCTAAACCCTAATACCTACCCCCTCACCCTAGCCCCTGACCCTAGAACCACGCCCTGAACCCTAGAACCTAGAACTGAGCCCTAAACCCTAATACCAACCCATTCACCCTAGCCCTCAACCCTAGAACCGGGCCCTGAACCCTAGAACCGAGGCCTGAACCCTAGAACTGAGCCCTAAACCCTAATACCTACCCCCTCACCCTAGCCCCTGACCCTAGAACCGCGCCCTGAACCCTAGAACCGAGCCCTAAACCCTAGAACCTAGAACTGAGCCCTAAACCCTAATACCGACCCCCTCACCCTAGCCCCTTAACCCTAGAACCGCGCCTTGAACCCTAGAACCGAGCCCTAAACCCTAGAACCTAGAACTGAGCCCTAAACCCTAATACTGACCCCCTCACCCTAGCCCCCAACCCTAGAACCGGGCCCTGAACCCTAGAACCGAGGCCTGAACCCTAGAACTGAGCCCTAAACCCTAATACCTACCCCCTCACCCTAGCCCCTGACCCTAGAACCGCGCCCTGAACCCTAGAACCGGGCCCTAAACCCTAGAACCTAGAACTGAGCCCTAAACCCTAATACTGACCCATTCACCCTAGCCCCTGACCCTAGAACCGGGCCCTGAACCCTAGAACCGAGCCCTAAACCCTAGAACCTAGAACTGAGCCCTAAACCCTAATACTGACCCATTCACCCTAGCCCCTGACCCTAGAACCGGGCCCTGAACCCTAGAACCGAGCCCTAAACCCTAGAACCTTGAACTGAGCCCTAAACCCTAATACCTACCCCCTCACCCTAGCCCCTGACCCTAGAACCACGCCCTGAACCCTAGAACCTAGAACTGAGCCCTAAACCCTAATACCAACCCATTCACCCTAGCCCTCAACCCTAGAACCGGGCCCTGAACCCTAGAACCGAGGCCTGAACCCTAGAACTGAGCCCTAAACCCTAATACCTACCCCCTCACCCTAGCCCCTGACCCTAGAACCGCGCCCTGAACCCTAGAACCGAGCCCTAAACCCTAGAACCTAGAACTGAGCCCTAAACCCTAATACCGACCCCCTCACCCTAGCCCCTTAACCCTAGAACCGCGCCTTGAACCCTAGAACCGAGCCCTAAACCCTAGAACCTAGAACTGAGCCCTAAACCCTAATACTGACCCCCTCACCCTAGCCCCCAACCCTAGAACCGGGCCCTGAACCCTAGAACCGAGGCCTGAACCCTAGAACTGAGCCCTAAACCCTAATACCTACCCCCTCACCCTAGCCCCTGACCCTAGAACCGCGCCCTGAACCCTAGAACCGGGCCCTAAACCCTAGAACCTAGAACTGAGCCCTAAACCCTAATACTGACCCATTCACCCTAGCCCCTGACCCTAGAACCGGGCCCTGAACCCTAGAACCGAGCCCTAAACCCTAGAACCTAGAACTGAGCCCTAAACCCTAATACTGACCCATTCACCCTAGCCCCTGACCCTAGAACCGGGCCCTGAACCCTAGAACCGAGCCCTAAACCCTAGAACCTTGAACTGAGCCCTAAACCCTAATACCTACCCCCTCACCCTAGCCCCTGACCCTAGAACCACGCCCTGAACCCTAGAACCTAGAACTGAGCCCTAAACCCTAATACCAACCCATTCACCCTAGCCCTCAACCCTAGAACCGGGCCCTGAACCCTAGAACCGAGGCCTGAACCCTAGAACTGAGCCCTAAACCCTAATACCTACCCCCTCACCCTAGCCCCTGACCCTAGAACCGCGCCCTGAACCCTAGAACCGAGCCCTAAACCCTAGAACCTAGAACTGAGCCCTAAACCCTAATACCGACCCCCTCACCCTAGCCCCTTAACCCTAGAACCGCGCCTTGAACCCTAGAACCGAGCCCTAAACCCTAGAACCTAGAACTGAGCCCTAAACCCTAATACTGACCCCCTCACCCTAGCCCCCAACCCTAGAACCGGGCCCTGAACCCTAGAACCGAGGCCTGAACCCTAGAACTGAGCCCTAAACCCTAATACCTACCCCCTCACCCTAGCCCCTGACCCTAGAACCGCGCCCTGAACCCTAGAACCGGGCCCTAAACCCTAGAACCTAGAACTGAGCCCTAAACCCTAATACTGACCCATTCACCCTAGCCCCTGACCCTAGAACCGGGCCCTGAACCCTAGAACCGAGCCCTAAACCCTAGAACCTAGAACTGAGCCCTAAACCCTAATACTGACCCATTCACCCTAGCCCCTGACCCTAGAACCGGGCCCTGAACCCTAGAACCGAGCCCTAAACCCTAGAACCTTGAACTGAGCCCTAAACCCTAATACCTACCCCCTCACCCTAGCCCCTGACCCTAGAACCACGCCCTGAACCCTAGAACCTAGAACTGAGCCCTAAACCCTAATACCAACCCATTCACCCTAGCCCTCAACCCTAGAACCGGGCCCTGAACCCTAGAACCGAGGCCTGAACCCTAGAACTGAGCCCTAAACCCTAATACCTACCCCCTCACCCTAGCCCCTGACCCTAGAACCGCGCCCTGAACCCTAGAACCGAGCCCTAAACCCTAGAACCTAGAACTGAGCCCTAAACCCTAATACCGACCCCCTCACCCTAGCCCCTTAACCCTAGAACCGCGCCTTGAACCCTAGAACCGAGCCCTAAACCCTAGAACCTAGAACTGAGCCCTAAACCCTAATACTGACCCCCTCACCCTAGCCCCCAACCCTAGAACCGGGCCCTGAACCCTAGAACCGAGGCCTGAACCCTAGAACTGAGCCCTAAACCCTAATACCTACCCCCTCACCCTAGCCCCTGACCCTAGAACCGCGCCCTGAACCCTAGAACCGGGCCCTAAACCCTAGAACCTAGAACTGAGCCCTAAACCCTAATACTGACCCATTCACCCTAGCCCCTGACCCTAGAACCGGGCCCTGAACCCTAGAACCGAGCCCTAAACCCTAGAACCTAGAACTGAGCCCTAAACCCTAATACTGACCCATTCACCCTAGCCCCTGACCCTAGAACCGGGCCCTGAACCCTAGAACCGAGCCCTAAACCCTAGAACCTTGAACTGAGCCCTAAACCCTAATACCTACCCCCTCACCCTAGCCCCTGACCCTAGAACCACGCCCTGAACCCTAGAACCTAGAACTGAGCCCTAAACCCTAATACCAACCCATTCACCCTAGCCCTCAACCCTAGAACCGGGCCCTGAACCCTAGAACCGAGGCCTGAACCCTAGAACTGAGCCCTAAACCCTAATACCTACCCCCTCACCCTAGCCCCTGACCCTAGAACCGCGCCCTGAACCCTAGAACCGAGCCCTAAACCCTAGAACCTAGAACTGAGCCCTAAACCCTAATACCGACCCCCTCACCCTAGCCCCTTAACCCTAGAACCGCGCCTTGAACCCTAGAACCGAGCCCTAAACCCTAGAACCTAGAACTGAGCCCTAAACCCTAATACTGACCCCCTCACCCTAGCCCCCAACCCTAGAACCGGGCCCTGAACCCTAGAACCGAGGCCTGAACCCTAGAACTGAGCCCTAAACCCTAATACCTACCCCCTCACCCTAGCCCCTGACCCTAGAACCGCGCCCTGAACCCTAGAACCGGGCCCTAAACCCTAGAACCTAGAACTGAGCCCTAAACCCTAATACTGACCCATTCACCCTAGCCCCTGACCCTAGAACCGGGCCCTGAACCCTAGAACCGAGCCCTAAACCCTAGAACCTAGAACTGAGCCCTAAACCCTAATACTGACCCATTCACCCTAGCCCCTGACCCTAGAACCGGGCCCTGAACCCTAGAACCGAGCCCTAAACCCTAGAACCTTGAACTGAGCCCTAAACCCTAATACCTACCCCCTCACCCTAGCCCCTGACCCTAGAACCACGCCCTGAACCCTAGAACCTAGAACTGAGCCCTAAACCCTAATACCAACCCATTCACCCTAGCCCTCAACCCTAGAACCGGGCCCTGAACCCTAGAACCGAGGCCTGAACCCTAGAACTGAGCCCTAAACCCTAATACCTACCCCCTCACCCTAGCCCCTGACCCTAGAACCGCGCCCTGAACCCTAGAACCGAGCCCTAAACCCTAGAACCTAGAACTGAGCCCTAAACCCTAATACCGACCCCCTCACCCTAGCCCCTTAACCCTAGAACCGCGCCTTGAACCCTAGAACCGAGCCCTAAACCCTAGAACCTAGAACTGAGCCCTAAACCCTAATACTGACCCCCTCACCCTAGCCCCCAACCCTAGAACCGGGCCCTGAACCCTAGAACCGAGGCCTGAACCCTAGAACTGAGCCCTAAACCCTAATACCTACCCCCTCACCCTAGCCCCTGACCCTAGAACCGCGCCCTGAACCCTAGAACCGGGCCCTAAACCCTAGAACCTAGAACTGAGCCCTAAACCCTAATACTGACCCATTCACCCTAGCCCCTGACCCTAGAACCGGGCCCTGAACCCTAGAACCGAGCCCTAAACCCTAGAACCTAGAACTGAGCCCTAAACCCTAATACTGACCCATTCACCCTAGCCCCTGACCCTAGAACCGGGCCCTGAACCCTAGAACCGAGCCCTAAACCCTAGAACCTTGAACTGAGCCCTAAACCCTAATACCTACCCCCTCACCCTAGCCCCTGACCCTAGAACCACGCCCTGAACCCTAGAACCTAGAACTGAGCCCTAAACCCTAATACCAACCCATTCACCCTAGCCCTCAACCCTAGAACCGGGCCCTGAACCCTAGAACCGAGGCCTGAACCCTAGAACTGAGCCCTAAACCCTAATACCTACCCCCTCACCCTAGCCCCTGACCCTAGAACCGCGCCCTGAACCCTAGAACCGAGCCCTAAACCCTAGAACCTAGAACTGAGCCCTAAACCCTAATACCGACCCCCTCACCCTAGCCCCTTAACCCTAGAACCGCGCCTTGAACCCTAGAACCGAGCCCTAAACCCTAGAACCTAGAACTGAGCCCTAAACCCTAATACTGACCCCCTCACCCTAGCCCCCAACCCTAGAACCGGGCCCTGAACCCTAGAACCGAGGCCTGAACCCTAGAACTGAGCCCTAAACCCTAATACCTACCCCCTCACCCTAGCCCCTGACCCTAGAACCGCGCCCTGAACCCTAGAACCGGGCCCTAAACCCTAGAACCTAGAACTGAGCCCTAAACCCTAATACTGACCCATTCACCCTAGCCCCTGACCCTAGAACCGGGCCCTGAACCCTAGAACCGAGCCCTAAACCCTAGAACCTAGAACTGAGCCCTAAACCCTAATACTGACCCATTCACCCTAGCCCCTGACCCTAGAACCGGGCCCTGAACCCTAGAACCGAGCCCTAAACCCTAGAACCTTGAACTGAGCCCTAAACCCTAATACCTACCCCCTCACCCTAGCCCCTGACCCTAGAACCACGCCCTGAACCCTAGAACCTAGAACTGAGCCCTAAACCCTAATACCAACCCATTCACCCTAGCCCTCAACCCTAGAACCGGGCCCTGAACCCTAGAACCGAGGCCTGAACCCTAGAACTGAGCCCTAAACCCTAATACCTACCCCCTCACCCTAGCCCCTGACCCTAGAACCGCGCCCTGAACCCTAGAACCGAGCCCTAAACCCTAGAACCTAGAACTGAGCCCTAAACCCTAATACCGACCCCCTCACCCTAGCCCCTTAACCCTAGAACCGCGCCTTGAACCCTAGAACCGAGCCCTAAACCCTAGAACCTAGAACTGAGCCCTAAACCCTAATACTGACCCCCTCACCCTAGCCCCCAACCCTAGAACCGGGCCCTGAACCCTAGAACCGAGGCCTGAACCCTAGAACTGAGCCCTAAACCCTAATACCTACCCCCTCACCCTAGCCCCTGACCCTAGAACCGCGCCCTGAACCCTAGAACCGGGCCCTAAACCCTAGAACCTAGAACTGAGCCCTAAACCCTAATACTGACCCATTCACCCTAGCCCCTGACCCTAGAACCGGGCCCTGAACCCTAGAACCGAGCCCTAAACCCTAGAACCTAGAACTGAGCCCTAAACCCTAATACTGACCCATTCACCCTAGCCCCTGACCCTAGAACCGGGCCCTGAACCCTAGAACCGAGCCCTAAACCCTAGAACCTTGAACTGAGCCCTAAACCCTAATACCTACCCCCTCACCCTAGCCCCTGACCCTAGAACCACGCCCTGAACCCTAGAACCTAGAACTGAGCCCTAAACCCTAATACCAACCCATTCACCCTAGCCCTCAACCCTAGAACCGGGCCCTGAACCCTAGAACCGAGGCCTGAACCCTAGAACTGAGCCCTAAACCCTAATACCTACCCCCTCACCCTAGCCCCTGACCCTAGAACCGCGCCCTGAACCCTAGAACCGAGCCCTAAACCCTAGAACCTAGAACTGAGCCCTAAACCCTAATACCGACCCCCTCACCCTAGCCCCTTAACCCTAGAACCGCGCCTTGAACCCTAGAACCGAGCCCTAAACCCTAGAACCTAGAACTGAGCCCTAAACCCTAATACTGACCCCCTCACCCTAGCCCCCAACCCTAGAACCGGGCCCTGAACCCTAGAACCGAGGCCTGAACCCTAGAACTGAGCCCTAAACCCTAATACCTACCCCCTCACCCTAGCCCCTGACCCTAGAACCGCGCCCTGAACCCTAGAACCGGGCCCTAAACCCTAGAACCTAGAACTGAGCCCTAAACCCTAATACTGACCCATTCACCCTAGCCCCTGACCCTAGAACCGGGCCCTGAACCCTAGAACCGAGCCCTAAACCCTAGAACCTAGAACTGAGCCCTAAACCCTAATACTGACCCATTCACCCTAGCCCCTGACCCTAGAACCGGGCCCTGAACCCTAGAACCGAGCCCTAAACCCTAGAACCTTGAACTGAGCCCTAAACCCTAATACCTACCCCCTCACCCTAGCCCCTGACCCTAGAACCACGCCCTGAACCCTAGAACCTAGAACTGAGCCCTAAACCCTAATACCAACCCATTCACCCTAGCCCTCAACCCTAGAACCGGGCCCTGAACCCTAGAACCGAGGCCTGAACCCTAGAACTGAGCCCTAAACCCTAATACCTACCCCCTCACCCTAGCCCCTGACCCTAGAACCGCGCCCTGAACCCTAGAACCGAGCCCTAAACCCTAGAACCTAGAACTGAGCCCTAAACCCTAATACCGACCCCCTCACCCTAGCCCCTTAACCCTAGAACCGCGCCTTGAACCCTAGAACCGAGCCCTAAACCCTAGAACCTAGAACTGAGCCCTAAACCCTAATACTGACCCCCTCACCCTAGCCCCCAACCCTAGAACCGGGCCCTGAACCCTAGAACCGAGGCCTGAACCCTAGAACTGAGCCCTAAACCCTAATACCTACCCCCTCACCCTAGCCCCTGACCCTAGAACCGCGCCCTGAACCCTAGAACCGGGCCCTAAACCCTAGAACCTAGAACTGAGCCCTAAACCCTAATACTGACCCATTCACCCTAGCCCCTGACCCTAGAACCGGGCCCTGAACCCTAGAACCGAGCCCTAAACCCTAGAACCTAGAACTGAGCCCTAAACCCTAATACTGACCCATTCACCCTAGCCCCTGACCCTAGAACCGGGCCCTGAACCCTAGAACCGAGCCCTAAACCCTAGAACCTTGAACTGAGCCCTAAACCCTAATACCTACCCCCTCACCCTAGCCCCTGACCCTAGAACCACGCCCTGAACCCTAGAACCTAGAACTGAGCCCTAAACCCTAATACCAACCCATTCACCCTAGCCCTCAACCCTAGAACCGGGCCCTGAACCCTAGAACCGAGGCCTGAACCCTAGAACTGAGCCCTAAACCCTAATACCTACCCCCTCACCCTAGCCCCTGACCCTAGAACCGCGCCCTGAACCCTAGAACCGAGCCCTAAACCCTAGAACCTAGAACTGAGCCCTAAACCCTAATACCGACCCCCTCACCCTAGCCCCTTAACCCTAGAACCGCGCCTTGAACCCTAGAACCGAGCCCTAAACCCTAGAACCTAGAACTGAGCCCTAAACCCTAATACTGACCCCCTCACCCTAGCCCCCAACCCTAGAACCGGGCCCTGAACCCTAGAACCGAGGCCTGAACCCTAGAACTGAGCCCTAAACCCTAATACCTACCCCCTCACCCTAGCCCCTGACCCTAGAACCGCGCCCTGAACCCTAGAACCGGGCCCTAAACCCTAGAACCTAGAACTGAGCCCTAAACCCTAATACTGACCCATTCACCCTAGCCCCTGACCCTAGAACCGGGCCCTGAACCCTAGAACCGAGCCCTAAACCCTAGAACCTAGAACTGAGCCCTAAACCCTAATACTGACCCATTCACCCTAGCCCCTGACCCTAGAACCGGGCCCTGAACCCTAGAACCGAGCCCTAAACCCTAGAACCTTGAACTGAGCCCTAAACCCTAATACCTACCCCCTCACCCTAGCCCCTGACCCTAGAACCACGCCCTGAACCCTAGAACCTAGAACTGAGCCCTAAACCCTAATACCAACCCATTCACCCTAGCCCTCAACCCTAGAACCGGGCCCTGAACCCTAGAACCGAGGCCTGAACCCTAGAACTGAGCCCTAAACCCTAATACCTACCCCCTCACCCTAGCCCCTGACCCTAGAACCGCGCCCTGAACCCTAGAACCGAGCCCTAAACCCTAGAACCTAGAACTGAGCCCTAAACCCTAATACCGACCCCCTCACCCTAGCCCCTTAACCCTAGAACCGCGCCTTGAACCCTAGAACCGAGCCCTAAACCCTAGAACCTAGAACTGAGCCCTAAACCCTAATACTGACCCCCTCACCCTAGCCCCCAACCCTAGAACCGGGCCCTGAACCCTAGAACCGAGGCCTGAACCCTAGAACTGAGCCCTAAACCCTAATACCTACCCCCTCACCCTAGCCCCTGACCCTAGAACCGCGCCCTGAACCCTAGAACCGGGCCCTAAACCCTAGAACCTAGAACTGAGCCCTAAACCCTAATACTGACCCATTCACCCTAGCCCCTGACCCTAGAACCGGGCCCTGAACCCTAGAACCGAGCCCTAAACCCTAGAACCTAGAACTGAGCCCTAAACCCTAATACTGACCCATTCACCCTAGCCCCTGACCCTAGAACCGGGCCCTGAACCCTAGAACCGAGCCCTAAACCCTAGAACCTTGAACTGAGCCCTAAACCCTAATACCTACCCCCTCACCCTAGCCCCTGACCCTAGAACCACGCCCTGAACCCTAGAACCTAGAACTGAGCCCTAAACCCTAATACCAACCCATTCACCCTAGCCCTCAACCCTAGAACCGGGCCCTGAACCCTAGAACCGAGGCCTGAACCCTAGAACTGAGCCCTAAACCCTAATACCTACCCCCTCACCCTAGCCCCTGACCCTAGAACCGCGCCCTGAACCCTAGAACCGAGCCCTAAACCCTAGAACCTAGAACTGAGCCCTAAACCCTAATACCGACCCCCTCACCCTAGCCCCTTAACCCTAGAACCGCGCCTTGAACCCTAGAACCGAGCCCTAAACCCTAGAACCTAGAACTGAGCCCTAAACCCTAATACTGACCCCCTCACCCTAGCCCCCAACCCTAGAACCGGGCCCTGAACCCTAGAACCGAGGCCTGAACCCTAGAACTGAGCCCTAAACCCTAATACCTACCCCCTCACCCTAGCCCCTGACCCTAGAACCGCGCCCTGAACCCTAGAACCGGGCCCTAAACCCTAGAACCTAGAACTGAGCCCTAAACCCTAATACTGACCCATTCACCCTAGCCCCTGACCCTAGAACCGGGCCCTGAACCCTAGAACCGAGCCCTAAACCCTAGAACCTAGAACTGAGCCCTAAACCCTAATACTGACCCATTCACCCTAGCCCCTGACCCTAGAACCGGGCCCTGAACCCTAGAACCGAGCCCTAAACCCTAGAACCTTGAACTGAGCCCTAAACCCTAATACCTACCCCCTCACCCTAGCCCCTGACCCTAGAACCACGCCCTGAACCCTAGAACCTAGAACTGAGCCCTAAACCCTAATACCAACCCATTCACCCTAGCCCTCAACCCTAGAACCGGGCCCTGAACCCTAGAACCGAGGCCTGAACCCTAGAACTGAGCCCTAAACCCTAATACCTACCCCCTCACCCTAGCCCCTGACCCTAGAACCGCGCCCTGAACCCTAGAACCGAGCCCTAAACCCTAGAACCTAGAACTGAGCCCTAAACCCTAATACCGACCCCCTCACCCTAGCCCCTTAACCCTAGAACCGCGCCTTGAACCCTAGAACCGAGCCCTAAACCCTAGAACCTAGAACTGAGCCCTAAACCCTAATACTGACCCCCTCACCCTAGCCCCCAACCCTAGAACCGGGCCCTGAACCCTAGAACCGAGGCCTGAACCCTAGAACTGAGCCCTAAACCCTAATACCTACCCCCTCACCCTAGCCCCTGACCCTAGAACCGCGCCCTGAACCCTAGAACCGGGCCCTAAACCCTAGAACCTAGAACTGAGCCCTAAACCCTAATACTGACCCATTCACCCTAGCCCCTGACCCTAGAACCGGGCCCTGAACCCTAGAACCGAGCCCTAAACCCTAGAACCTAGAACTGAGCCCTAAACCCTAATACTGACCCATTCACCCTAGCCCCTGACCCTAGAACCGGGCCCTGAACCCTAGAACCGAGCCCTAAACCCTAGAACCTTGAACTGAGCCCTAAACCCTAATACCTACCCCCTCACCCTAGCCCCTGACCCTAGAACCACGCCCTGAACCCTAGAACCTAGAACTGAGCCCTAAACCCTAATACCAACCCATTCACCCTAGCCCTCAACCCTAGAACCGGGCCCTGAACCCTAGAACCGAGGCCTGAACCCTAGAACTGAGCCCTAAACCCTAATACCTACCCCCTCACCCTAGCCCCTGACCCTAGAACCGCGCCCTGAACCCTAGAACCGAGCCCTAAACCCTAGAACCTAGAACTGAGCCCTAAACCCTAATACCGACCCCCTCACCCTAGCCCCTTAACCCTAGAACCGCGCCTTGAACCCTAGAACCGAGCCCTAAACCCTAGAACCTAGAACTGAGCCCTAAACCCTAATACTGACCCCCTCACCCTAGCCCCCAACCCTAGAACCGGGCCCTGAACCCTAGAACCGAGGCCTGAACCCTAGAACTGAGCCCTAAACCCTAATACCTACCCCCTCACCCTAGCCCCTGACCCTAGAACCGCGCCCTGAACCCTAGAACCGGGCCCTAAACCCTAGAACCTAGAACTGAGCCCTAAACCCTAATACTGACCCATTCACCCTAGCCCCTGACCCTAGAACCGGGCCCTGAACCCTAGAACCGAGCCCTAAACCCTAGAACCTAGAACTGAGCCCTAAACCCTAATACTGACCCATTCACCCTAGCCCCTGACCCTAGAACCGGGCCCTGAACCCTAGAACCGAGCCCTAAACCCTAGAACCTTGAACTGAGCCCTAAACCCTAATACCTACCCCCTCACCCTAGCCCCTGACCCTAGAACCACGCCCTGAACCCTAGAACCTAGAACTGAGCCCTAAACCCTAATACCAACCCATTCACCCTAGCCCTCAACCCTAGAACCGGGCCCTGAACCCTAGAACCGAGGCCTGAACCCTAGAACTGAGCCCTAAACCCTAATACCTACCCCCTCACCCTAGCCCCTGACCCTAGAACCGCGCCCTGAACCCTAGAACCGAGCCCTAAACCCTAGAACCTAGAACTGAGCCCTAAACCCTAATACCGACCCCCTCACCCTAGCCCCTTAACCCTAGAACCGCGCCTTGAACCCTAGAACCGAGCCCTAAACCCTAGAACCTAGAACTGAGCCCTAAACCCTAATACTGACCCCCTCACCCTAGCCCCCAACCCTAGAACCGGGCCCTGAACCCTAGAACCGAGGCCTGAACCCTAGAACTGAGCCCTAAACCCTAATACCTACCCCCTCACCCTAGCCCCTGACCCTAGAACCGCGCCCTGAACCCTAGAACCGGGCCCTAAACCCTAGAACCTAGAACTGAGCCCTAAACCCTAATACTGACCCATTCACCCTAGCCCCTGACCCTAGAACCGGGCCCTGAACCCTAGAACCGAGCCCTAAACCCTAGAACCTAGAACTGAGCCCTAAACCCTAATACTACCCATTCACCCTAGCCCCTGACCCTAGAACCGGGCCCTGAACCCTAGAACCGAGCCCTAAACCCTAGAACCTTGAACTGAGCCCTAAACCCTAATACCTACCCCCTCACCCTAGCCCCTGACCCTAGAACCACGCCCTGAACCCTAGAACCTAGAACTGAGCCCTAAACCCCTAATACCAACCCATTCACCCTAGCCCTCAACCCTAGAACCGGGCCCTGAACCCTAGAACCGAGGCCTGAACCCTAGAACTGAGCCCTAAACCCTAATACCTACCCCCTCACCCTAGCCCCTGACCCTAGAACCGCGCCCTGAACCCTAGAACCGAGCCCTAAACCCTAGAACCTAGAACTGAGCCCTAAACCCTAATACCGACCCCCTCACCCTAGCCCCTTAACCCTAGAACCGCGCCTTGAACCCTAGAACCGAGCCCTAAACCCTAGAACCTAGAACTGAGCCCTAAACCCTAATACTGACCCCCTCACCCTAGCCCCCAACCCTAGAACCGGGCCCTGAACCCTAGAACCGAGGCCTGAACCCTAGAACTGAGCCCTAAACCCTAATACCTACCCCCTCACCCTAGCCCCTGACCCTAGAACCGCGCCCTGAACCCTAGAACCGGGCCCTAAACCCTAGAACCTAGAACTGAGCCCTAAACCCTAATACTGACCCATTCACCCTAGCCCCTGACCCTAGAACCGGGCCCTGAACCCTAGAAACGAGCCCTAAACCCTAGAACCTAGAACTGAGCCCTAAACCCTAATACTGACCCATTCACCCTAGCCCCTGACCCTAGAACCGGGCCCTGAACCCTAGAACCGAGCCCTAAACCCTAGAACCTTGAACTGAGCCCTAAACCCTAATACCTACCCCCTCACCCTAGCCCCTGACCCTAGAACCACGCCCTGAACCCTAGAACCTAGAACTGAGCCCTAAACCCTAATACCAACCCATTCACCCTAGCCCTCAACCCTAGAACCGGGCCCTGAACCCTAGAACCGAGGCCTGAACCCTAGAACTGAGCCCTAAACCCTAATACCTACCCCCTCACCCTAGCCCCTGACCCTAGAACCGCGCCCTGAACCCTAGAACCGAGCCCTAAACCCTAGAACCTAGAACTGAGCCCTAAACCCTAATACCGACCCCCTCACCCTAGCCCCTTAACCCTAGAACCGCGCCTTGAACCCTAGAACCGAGCCCTAAACCCTAGAACCTAGAACTGAGCCCTAAACCCTAATACTGACCCCCTCACCCTAGCCCCCAACCCTAGAACCGGGCCCTGAACCCTAGAACCGAGGCCTGAACCCTAGAACTGAGCCCTAAACCCTAATACCTACCCCCTCACCCTAGCCCCTGACCCTAGAACCGCGCCCTGAACCCTAGAACCGGGCCCTAAACCCTAGAACCTAGAACTGAGCCCTAAACCCTAATACTGACCCATTCACCCTAGCCCCTGACCCTAGAACCGGGCCCTGAACCCTAGAACCGAGCCCTAAACCCTAGAACCTAGAACTGAGCCCTAAACCCTAATACTGACCCATTCACCCTAGCCCCTGACCCTAGAACCGGGCCCTGAACCCTAGAACCGAGCCCTAAACCCTAGAACCTAGAACTGAGCCCTAAACCCTAATACTGACCCATTCACCCTAGCCCCTGACCCTAGAACCGGGCCCTGAACCCTAGAACCGAGCCCTAAACCCTAGAACCTTGAACTGAGCCCTAAACCCTAATACCTACCCCCTCACCCTAGCCCCTGACCCTAGAACCACGCCCTGAACCCTAGAACCTAGAACTGAGCCCTAAACCCTAATACCAACCCATTCACCCTAGCCCTCAACCCTAGAACCGGGCCCTGAACCCTAGAACCGAGGCCTGAACCCTAGAACTGAGCCCTAAACCCTAATACCTACCCCCTCACCCTAGCCCCTGACCCTAGAACCGCGCCCTGAACCCTAGAACCGAGCCCTAAACCCTAGAACCTAGAACTGAGCCCTAAACCCTAATACCGACCCCCTCACCCTAGCCCCTTAACCCTAGAACCGCGCCTTGAACCCTAGAACCGAGCCCTAAACCCTAGAACCTAGAACTGAGCCCTAAACCCTAATACTGACCCCCTCACCCTAGCCCCCAACCCTAGAACCGGGCCCTGAACCCTAGAACCGAGGCCTGAACCCTAGAACTGAGCCCTAAACCCTAATACCTACCCCCTCACCCTAGCCCCTGACCCTAGAACCGCGCCCTGAACCCTAGAACCGGGCCCTAAACCCTAGAACCTAGAACTGAGCCCTAAACCCTAATACTGACCCATTCACCCTAGCCCCTGACCCTAGAACCGGGCCCTGAACCCTAGAACCGAGCCCTAAACCCTAGAACCTAGAACTGAGCCCTAAACCCTAATACTGACCCATTCACCCTAGCCCCTGACCCTAGAACCGGGCCCTGAACCCTAGAACCGAGCCCTAAACCCTAGAACCTTGAACTGAGCCCTAAACCCTAATACCTACCCCCTCACCCTAGCCCCTGACCCTAGAACCACGCCCTGAACCCTAGAACCTAGAACTGAGCCCTAAACCCTAATACCAACCCATTCACCCTAGCCCTCAACCCTAGAACCGGGCCCTGAACCCTAGAACCGAGGCCTGAACCCTAGAACTGAGCCCTAAACCCTAATACCTACCCCCTCACCCTAGCCCCTGACCCTAGAACCGCGCCCTGAACCCTAGAACCGAGCCCTAAACCCTAGAACCTAGAACTGAGCCCTAAACCCTAATACCGACCCCCTCACCCTAGCCCCTTAACCCTAGAACCGCGCCTTGAACCCTAGAACCGAGCCCTAAACCCTAGAACCTAGAACTGAGCCCTAAACCCTAATACTGACCCCCTCACCCTAGCCCCCAACCCTAGAACCGGGCCCTGAACCCTAGAACCGAGGCCTGAACCCTAGAACTGAGCCCTAAACCCTAATACCTACCCCCTCACCCTAGCCCCTGACCCTAGAACCGCGCCCTGAACCCTAGAACCGGGCCCTAAACCCTAGAACCTAGAACTGAGCCCTAAACCCTAATACTGACCCATTCACCCTAGCCCCTGACCCTAGAACCGGGCCCTGAACCCTAGAACCGAGCCCTAAACCCTAGAACCTAGAACTGAGCCCTAAACCCTAATACTGACCCATTCACCCTAGCCCCTGACCCTAGAACCGGGCCCTGAACCCTAGAACCGAGCCCTAAACCCTAGAACCTTGAACTGAGCCCTAAACCCTAATACCTACCCCCTCACCCTAGCCCCTGACCCTAGAACCACGCCCTGAACCCTAGAACCTAGAACTGAGCCCTAAACCCTAATACCAACCCATTCACCCTAGCCCTCAACCCTAGAACCGGGCCCTGAACCCTAGAACCGAGGCCTGAACCCTAGAACTGAGCCCTAAACCCTAATACCTACCCCCTCACCCTAGCCCCTGACCCTAGAACCGCGCCCTGAACCCTAGAACCGAGCCCTAAACCCTAGAACCTAGAACTGAGCCCTAAACCCTAATACCGACCCCCTCACCCTAGCCCCTTAACCCTAGAACCGCGCCTTGAACCCTAGAACCGAGCCCTAAACCCTAGAACCTAGAACTGAGCCCTAAACCCTAATACTGACCCCCTCACCCTAGCCCCCAACCCTAGAACCGGGCCCTGAACCCTAGAACCGAGGCCTGAACCCTAGAACTGAGCCCTAAACCCTAATACCTACCCCCTCACCCTAGCCCCTGACCCTAGAACCGCGCCCTGAACCCTAGAACCGGGCCCTAAACCCTAGAACCTAGAACTGAGCCCTAAACCCTAATACTGACCCATTCACCCTAGCCCCTGACCCTAGAACCGGGCCCTGAACCCTAGAACCGAGCCCTAAACCCTAGAACCTAGAACTGAGCCCTAAACCCTAATACTGACCCATTCACCCTAGCCCCTGACCCTAGAACCGGGCCCTGAACCCTAGAACCGAGCCCTAAACCCTAGAACCTTGAACTGAGCCCTAAACCCTAATACCTACCCCCTCACCCTAGCCCCTGACCCTAGAACCACGCCCTGAACCCTAGAACCTAGAACTGAGCCCTAAACCCTAATACCAACCCATTCACCCTAGCCCTCAACCCTAGAACCGGGCCCTGAACCCTAGAACCGAGGCCTGAACCCTAGAACTGAGCCCTAAACCCTAATACCTACCCCCTCACCCTAGCCCCTGACCCTAGAACCGCGCCCTGAACCCTAGAACCGAGCCCTAAACCCTAGAACCTAGAACTGAGCCCTAAACCCTAATACCGACCCCCTCACCCTAGCCCCTTAACCCTAGAACCGCGCCTTGAACCCTAGAACCGAGCCCTAAACCCTAGAACCTAGAACTGAGCCCTAAACCCTAATACTGACCCCCTCACCCTAGCCCCCAACCCTAGAACCGGGCCCTGAACCCTAGAACCGAGGCCTGAACCCTAGAACTGAGCCCTAAACCCTAATACCTACCCCCTCACCCTAGCCCCTGACCCTAGAACCGCGCCCTGAACCCTAGAACCGGGCCCTAAACCCTAGAACCTAGAACTGAGCCCTAAACCCTAATACTGACCCATTCACCCTAGCCCCTGACCCTAGAACCGGGCCCTGAACCCTAGAACCGAGCCCTAAACCCTAGAACCTAGAACTGAGCCCTAAACCCTAATACTGACCCATTCACCCTAGCCCCTGACCCTAGAACCGGGCCCTGAACCCTAGAACCGAGCCCTAAACCCTAGAACCTTGAACTGAGCCCTAAACCCTAATACCTACCCCCTCACCCTAGCCCCTGACCCTAGAACCACGCCCTGAACCCTAGAACCTAGAACTGAGCCCTAAACCCTAATACCAACCCATTCACCCTAGCCCTCAACCCTAGAACCGGGCCCTGAACCCTAGAACCGAGGCCTGAACCCTAGAACTGAGCCCTAAACCCTAATACCTACCCCCTCACCCTAGCCCCTGACCCTAGAACCGCGCCCTGAACCCTAGAACCGAGCCCTAAACCCTAGAACCTAGAACTGAGCCCTAAACCCTAATACCGACCCCCTCACCCTAGCCCCTTAACCCTAGAACCGCGCCTTGAACCCTAGAACCGAGCCCTAAACCCTAGAACCTAGAACTGAGCCCTAAACCCTAATACTGACCCCCTCACCCTAGCCCCCAACCCTAGAACCGGGCCCTGAACCCTAGAACCGAGGCCTGAACCCTAGAACTGAGCCCTAAACCCTAATACCTACCCCCTCACCCTAGCCCCTGACCCTAGAACCGCGCCCTGAACCCTAGAACCGGGCCCTAAACCCTAGAACCTAGAACTGAGCCCTAAACCCTAATACTGACCCATTCACCCTAGCCCCTGACCCTAGAACCGGGCCCTGAACCCTAGAACCGAGCCCTAAACCCTAGAACCTAGAACTGAGCCCTAAACCCTAATACTGACCCATTCACCCTAGCCCCTGACCCTAGAACCGCGCCCTGAACCCTAGAACCGAGCCCTAAACCCTAGAACCTAGAACTGAGCCCTAAACCCTAATACCGACCCCCTCACCCTAGCCCCTTAACCCTAGAACCGCGCCTTGAACCCTAGAACCGAGCCCTAAACCCTAGAACCTAGAACTGAGCCCTAAACCCTAATACTGACCCCCTCACCCTAGCCCCCAACCCTAGAACCGGGCCCTGAACCCTAGAACCGAGGCCTGAACCCTAGAACTGAGCCCTAAACCCTAATACCTACCCCCTCACCCTAGCCCCTGACCCTAGAACCGCGCCCTGAACCCTAGAACCGGGCCCTAAACCCTAGAACCTAGAACTGAGCCCTAAACCCTAATACTGACCCATTCACCCTAGCCCCTGACCCTAGAACCGGGCCCTGAACCCTAGAACCGAGCCCTAAACCCTAGAACCTAGAACTGAGCCCTAAACCCTAATACCAACCCATTCACCCTAGCCCTCAACCCTAGAACCGGGCCCTGAACCCTAGAACCGAGGCCTGAACCCTAGAACTGAGCCCTAAACCCTAATACCTACCCCCTCACCCTAGCCCCTGACCCTAGAACCGCGCCCTGAACCCTAGAACCGAGCCCTAAACCCTAGAACCTTGAACTGAGCCCTAAACCCTAATACCGACCCCCCTCACCCTAGCCCCCAACCCTAGAACCGGGCCCTGAACCCTAGAACCGAGCCCTAAACCCTAGAACTGAGCCCTAAACCCTAATACCGACCCCCTCACCCTAGCCCCTGACCCTAGAACCGGGCCCTGAACCCTAGAACCGAGCCCTAAACCCTAGAACATAGAACTGAGCCCTAAACCCTAATACCGACCCCCTCACCCTAGCCCCTGACCCTAGAACCGTGCCCTGAACCCTAGAACCGAGCCCTAAACCCTAGAACCTAGAACTGATCCCTAAACCCTAATACCAACCCATTCACCCTAGCCCCCAACCCTAGAACCGTGCCCTGAACCCTAGAACCGAGCCCTAAACCCTAGAACCTTGAACTGAGCCCTAAACCCTAATACCTACCCCCTCACCCTAGCCCCTGACCCTAGAACCACGCCCTGAACCCTAGAACCTAGAACTGAGCCCTAAACCCTAATACCGACCCCCTCACCCTAGCCCCCAACCCTAGAACCGGGCCCTGAACCCTAGAACCGAGGCCTGAACCCTAGAACTGAGCCCTAAACCCTAATACCTACCCCCTCACCCTAGCCCCTGACCCTAGAACCGGGCCCTGAACCCTAGAACCGAGCCCTAAACCCTAGAACCTTGAACTGAGCCCTAAACCCTAATACCGACCCCCCTCACCCTAGCCCCCAACCCTAGAACCGGGCCCTGAACCCTAGAACCGAGCCCTAAACCCTAGAACTGAGCCCTAAACCCTAATACCGACCCCCTCACCCTAGCCCCTGACCCTAGAACCGGGCCCTGAACCCTAGAACCGAGCCCTAAACCCTAGAACCTAGAACTGAGCCCTAAACCCTAATACCGACCCCCTCACCCTAGCCCCTTAACCCTAGAACCGCGCCTTGAACCCTAGAACCGAGCCCTAAACCCTAGAACCTAGAACTGAGCCCTAAACCCTAATACCGACCCCCTCACCCTAGCCCCTGACCCTAGAACCGCGCCCTGAACCCTAGAACCGAGCCCTAAACCCTAGAACCTAGAACTGAGCCCTAAACCCTAATACCAACCCATTCACCCTAGCCCCCAACCCTAGAACCGGGCCCTGAACACTAGAACCGAGCCCTAAACCCTAGAACTGAGCCCTAAACCCTAATACCGACCCCCTCACCCTAGCCCCTGACCCTAGAACCGCGCCCTGAACCCTAGAACCGGGCCCTAAACCCTAGAACCTAGAACTGAGCCCTAAACCCTAATACCAACCCATTCACCCTAGCCCTCAACCCTAGAACCGGGCCCTGAACCCTAGAACCGAGGCCTGAACCCTAGAACTGAGCCCTAAACCCTAATACCTACCCCCTCACCCTAGCCCCTGACCCTAGAACCGCGCCCTGAACCCTAGAACCGAGCCCTAAACCCTAGAACCTAGAACTGAGCCCTAAACCCTAATACCGACCCCCTCACCCTAGCCCCCAACCCTAGAACCGGGCCCTGAACCCTAGAACCGAGCCCTTAACCCTAGAACTGAGCCCTAAACCCTAATACTGACCCCCTCACCCTAGCCCCTGACCCTAGAACCGGGCCCTGAACCCTAGAACCGAGCCCTAAACCCTAGAACCTTGAACTGAGCCCTAAACCCTAATACCTACCCCCTCACCCTAGCCCCTGACCCTAGAACCACGCCCTGAACCCTAGAACCTAGAACTGAGCCCTAAACCCTAATACCAACCCATTCACCCTAGCCCTCAACCCTAGAACCGGGCCCTGAACCCTAGAACCGAGGCCTGAACCCTAGAACTGAGCCCTAAACCCTAATACCTACCCCCTCACCCTAGCCCCTGACCCTAGAACCGGGCCCTGAACCCTAGAACCGAGCCCTAAACCCTAGAACCTTGAACTGAGCCCTAAACCCTAATACCTACCCCCTCACCCTAGCCCCTGACCCTAGAACCACGCCCTGAACCCTAGAACCTAGAACTGAGCCCTAAACCCTAATACCGACCCCCTCACCCTAGCCCCCAACCCTAGAACCGGGCCCTGAACCCTAGAACCGAGGCCTGAACCCTAGAACTGAGCCCTAAACCCTAATACCTACCCCCTCACCCTAGCCCCTGACCCTAGAACCGCGCCCTGAACCCTAGAACCGAGCCCTAAACCCTAGAACCTAGAACTGAGCCCTAAACCCTAATACCGACCCCCTCACCCTAGCCCCTTAACCCTAGAACCGCGCCTTGAACCCTAGAACCGAGCCCTAAACCCTAGAACCTAGAACTGAGCCCTAAACCCTAATACTGACCCCCTCACCCTAGCCCCCAACCCTAGAACCGGGCCCTGAACCCTAGAACCGAGGCCTGAACCCTAGAACTGAGCCCTAAACCCTAATACCTACCCCCTCACCCTAGCCCCTGACCCTAGAACCGCGCCCTGAACCCTAGAACCGGGCCCTAAACCCTAGAACCTAGAACTGAGCCCTAAACCCTAATACTGACCCATTCACCCTAGCCCCTGACCCTAGAACCGGGCCCTGAACCCTAGAACCGAGCCCTAAACCCTAGAACCTTGAACTGAGCCCTAAACCCTAATACCTACCCCCTCACCCTAGCCCCTGACCCTAGAACCACGCCCTGAACCCTAGAACCTAGAACTGAGCCCTAAACCCTAATACCAACCCATTCACCCTAGCCCTCAACCCTAGAACCGGGCCCTGAACCCTAGAACCGAGGCCTGAACCCTAGAACTGAGCCCTAAACCCTAATACCTACCCCCTCACCCTAGCCCCTGACCCTAGAACCGCGCCCTGAACCCTAGAACCGAGCCCTAAACCCTAGAACCTAGAACTGAGCCCTAAACCCTAATACCGACCCCCTCACCCTAGCCCCTTAACCCTAGAACCGCGCCTTGAACCCTAGAACCGAGCCCTAAACCCTAGAACCTAGAACTGAGCCCTAAACCCTAATACTGACCCCCTCACCCTAGCCCCCAACCCTAGAACCGGGCCCTGAACCCTAGAACCGAGGCCTGAACCCTAGAACTGAGCCCTAAACCCTAATACCTACCCCCTCACCCTAGCCCCTGACCCTAGAACCGCGCCCTGAACCCTAGAACCGGGCCCTAAACCCTAGAACCTAGAACTGAGCCCTAAACCCTAATACTGACCCATTCACCCTAGCCCCTGACCCTAGAACCGGGCCCTGAACCCTAGAACCGAGCCCTAAACCCTAGAACCTTGAACTGAGCCCTAAACCCTAATACCTACCCCCTCACCCTAGCCCCTGACCCTAGAACCACGCCCTAAACCCTAGAACCTTGAACTGAGCCCTAAACCCTAATACCGACCCCCCTCACCCTAGCCCCTGACCCTAGAACCGGGCCCTGAACCCTAGAACCGAGCCCTAAACCCTAGAACCTAGAACTGAGCCCTAAACCCTAATACCGACCCCCTCACCCTAGCCCCTGACCCTAGAACCGCGCCCTGAACTCTAGAACCGAGCCCTAAACCCTAGAACATAGAACTGAGCCCTAAACCGTAATACCGACCCCCTCACCCTAGCCCCTGACCCTAGAACCGTGCCCTGAACCCTAGAACCGAGCCCTAAACCCTAGAACCTAGAACTGATCCCTAAACCCTAATACCAACCCATTCACCCTAGCCCCCAACCCTAGAACCGTGCCCTGAACCCTAGAACCGAGCCCTAAACCCTAGAACCTTGAACTGAGCCCTAAACCCTAATACCGACCCCCTCACCCTAGCCCCTTAACCCTAGAACCGGGCCCTGAACCCTAGAACCGAGCCCTAAACCCTAGAACCTAGAACTGAGCCCTAAACCTTAATACCGACCCCCTCACCCTAGCCCCTGACCCTAGAACCGGGCCCTGAACCCTAGAACCGAGCCCTAAACCCTAGAACCTAGAACTGAGCCCTAAACCCTAATACCAACCCATTCACCCTAGCCCTCAACCCTAGAACCGGGCCCTGAACCCTAGAACCGAGGCCTGAACCCTAGAACTGAGCCCTAAACCCTAATACCTACCCCCTCACCCTAGCCCCTGACCCTAGAACCGCGCCCTGAACCCTAGAACCGAGCCCTAAACCCTAGAACCTTGAACTGAGCCCTAAACCCTAATACCGACCCCCCTCACCCTAGCCCCCAACCCTAGAACCGGGCCCTGAACCCTAGAACCGAGCCCTAAACCCTAGAACTGAGCCCTAAACCCTAATACCGACCCCCTCACCCTAGCCCCTGACCCTAGAACCGGGCCCTGAACCCTAGAACCGAGCCCTAAACCCTAGAACATAGAACTGAGCCCTAAACCCTAATACCGACCCCCTCACCCTAGCCCCTGACCCTAGAACCGTGCCCTGAACCCTAGAACCGAGCCCTAAACCCTAGAACCTAGAACTGATCCCTAAACCCTAATACCAACCCATTCACCCTAGCCCCCAACCCTAGAACCGTGCCCTGAACCCTAGAACCGAGCCCTAAACCCTAGAACCTTGAACTGAGCCCTAAACCCTAATACCTACCCCCTCACCCTAGCCCCTGACCCTAGAACCACGCCCTGAACCCTAGAACCTAGAACTGAGCCCTAAACCCTAATACCGACCCCCTCACCCTAGCCCCCAACCCTAGAACCGGGCCCTGAACCCTAGAACCGAGGCCTGAACCCTAGAACTGAGCCCTAAACCCTAATACCTACCCCCTCACCCTAGCCCCTGACCCTAGAACCGGGCCCTGAACCCTAGAACCGAGCCCTAAACCCTAGAACCTTGAACTGAGCCCTAAACCCTAATACCGACCCCCCTCACCCTAGCCCCCAACCCTAGAACCGGGCCCTGAACCCTAGAACCGAGCCCTAAACCCTAGAACTGAGCCCTAAACCCTAATACCGACCCCCTCACCCTAGCCCCTGACCCTAGAACCGGGCCCTGAACCCTAGAACCGAGCCCTAAACCCTAGAACCTTGAACTGAGCCCTAAACCCTAATACCTACCCCCTCACCCTAGCCCCTGACCCTAGAACCACGCCCTGAACCCTAGAACCTAGAACTGAGCCCTAAACCCTAATACCGACCCCCTCACCCTAGCCCCCAACCCTAGAACCGGGCCCTGAACCCTAGAACCGAGCCCTTAACCCTAGAACTGAGCCCTAAACCCTAATACTGACCCCCTCACCCTAGCCCCTGACCCTAGAACCGGGCCCTGAACCCTAGAACCGAGCCCTAAACCCTAGAACCTTGAACTGAGCCCTAAACCCTAATACCTACCCCCTCACCCTAGCCCCTGACCCTAGAACCACGCCCTGAACCCTAGAACCTAGAACTGAGCCCTAAACCCTAATACCAACCCATTCACCCTAGCCCTCAACCCTAGAACCGGGCCCTGAACCCTAGAACCGAGGCCTGAACCCTAGAACTGAGCCCTAAACCCTAATACCTACCCCCTCACCCTAGCCCCTGACCCTAGAACCGCGCCCTGAACCCTAGAACCGAGCCCTAAACCCTAGAACCTAGAACTGAGCCCTAAACCCTAATACCGACCCCCTCACCCTAGCCCCTTAACCCTAGAACCGCGCCTTGAACCCTAGAACCGAGCCCTAAACCCTAGAACCTAGAACTGAGCCCTAAACCCTAATACTGACCCCCTCACCCTAGCCCCCAACCCTAGAACCGGGCCCTGAACCCTAGAACCGAGGCCTGAACCCTAGAACTGAGCCCTAAACCCTAATACCTACCCCCTCACCCTAGCCCCTGACCCTAGAACCGCGCCCTGAACCCTAGAACCGGGCCCTAAACCCTAGAACCTAGAACTGAGCCCTAAACCCTAATACTGACCCATTCACCCTAGCCCCTGACCCTAGAACCGGGCCCTGAACCCTAGAACCGAGCCCTAAACCCTAGAACCTTGAACTGAGCCCTAAACCCTAATACCTACCCCCTCACCCTAGCCCCTGACCCTAGAACCACGCCCTAAACCCTAGAACCTTGAACTGAGCCCTAAACCCTAATACCGACCCCCCTCACCCTAGCCCCTGACCCTAGAACCGGGCCCTGAACCCTAGAACCGAGCCCTAAACCCTAGAACATAGAACTGAGCCCTAAACCCTAATACCGACCCCCTCACCCTAGCCCCTGACCCTAGAACCGTGCCCTGAACCCTAGAACCGAGCCCTAAACCCTAGAACCTAGAACTGATCCCTAAACCCTAATACCAACCCATTCACCCTAGCCCCCAACCCTAGAACCGTGCCCTGAACCCTAGAACCGAGCCCTAAACCCTAGAACCTTGAACTGAGCCCTAAACCCTAATACCTACCCCCTCACCCTAGCCCCTGACCCTAGAACCACGCCCTGAACCCTAGAACCTAGAACTGAGCCCTAAACCCTAATACCGACCCCCTCACCCTAGCCCCCAACCCTAGAACCGGGCCCTGAACCCTAGAACCGAGGCCTGAACCCTAGAACTGAGCCCTAAACCCTAATACCTACCCCCTCACCCTAGCCCCTGACCCTAGAACCGCGCCCTGAACCCTAGAACCGAGCCCTAAACCCTAGAACCTAGAACTGAGCCCTAAACCCTAATACCGACCCCCTCACCCTAGCCCCCAACCCTAGAACCGGGCCCTGAACCCTAGAACCGAGCCCTTAACCCTAGAACTGAGCCCTAAACCCTAATACTGACCCCCTCACCCTAGCCCCTGACCCTAGAACCGGGCCCTGAACCCTAGAACCGAGCCCTAAACCCTAGAACCTTGAACTGAGCCCTAAACCCTAATACCTACCCCCTCACCCTAGCCCCTGACCCTAGAACCACGCCCTGAACCCTAGAACCTAGAACTGAGCCCTAAACCCTAATACCAACCCATTCACCCTAGCCCTCAACCCTAGAACCGGGCCCTGAACCCTAGAACCGAGGCCTGAACCCTAGAACTGAGCCCTAAACCCTAATACCTACCCCCTCACCCTAGCCCCTGACCCTAGAACCGGGCCCTGAACCCTAGAACCGAGCCCTAAACCCTAGAACCTTGAACTGAGCCCTAAACCCTAATACCTACCCCCTCACCCTAGCCCCTGACCCTAGAACCACGCCCTGAACCCTAGAACCTAGAACTGAGCCCTAAACCCTAATACCGACCCCCTCACCCTAGCCCCCAACCCTAGAACCGGGCCCTGAACCCTAGAACCGAGGCCTGAACCCTAGAACTGAGCCCTAAACCCTAATACCTACCCCCTCACCCTAGCCCCTGACCCTAGAACCGCGCCCTGAACCCTAGAACCGAGCCCTAAACCCTAGAACCTAGAACTGAGCCCTAAACCCTAATACCGACCCCCTCACCCTAGCCCCTTAACCCTAGAACCGCGCCTTGAACCCTAGAACCGAGCCCTAAACCCTAGAACCTAGAACTGAGCCCTAAACCCTAATACTGACCCCCTCACCCTAGCCCCCAACCCTAGAACCGGGCCCTGAACCCTAGAACCGAGGCCTGAACCCTAGAACTGAGCCCTAAACCCTAATACCTACCCCCTCACCCTAGCCCCTGACCCTAGAACCGCGCCCTGAACCCTAGAACCGGGCCCTAAACCCTAGAACCTAGAACTGAGCCCTAAACCCTAATACCAACCCATTCACCCTAGCCCTCAACCCTAGAACCGGGCCCTGAACCCTAGAACCGAGGCCTGAACCCTAGAACTGAGCCCTAAACCCTAATACCTACCCCCTCACCCTAGCCCCTGACCCTAGAACCGCGCCCTGAACCCTAGAACCGAGCCCTAAACCCTAGAACCTTGAACTGAGCCCTAAACCCTAATACCGACCCCCCTCACCCTAGCCCCCAACCCTAGAACCGGGCCCTGAACCCTAGAACCGAGCCCTAAACCCTAGAACTGAGCCCTAAACCCTAATACCGACCCCCTCACCCTAGCCCCTGACCCTAGAACCGGGCCCTGAACCCTAGAACCGAGCCCTAAACCCTAGAACCTAGAACTGAGCCCTAAACCCTAATACCGACCCCCTCACCCTAGCCCCTTAACCCTAGAACCGCGCCTTGAACCCTAGAACCGAGCCCTAAACCCTAGAACCTAGAACTGAGCCCTAAACCCTAATACCGACCCCCTCACCCTAGCCCCTGACCCTAGAACCGCGCCCTGAACCCTAGAACCGAGCCCTAAACCCTAGAACCTAGAACTGAGCCCTAAACCCTAATACCAACCCATTCACCCTAGCCCCCAACCCTAGAACCGGGCCCTGAACACTAGAACCGAGCCCTAAACCCTAGAACTGAGCCCTAAACCCTAATACCGACCCCCTCACCCTAGCCCCTGACCCTAGAACCGCGCCCTGAACCCTAGAACCGGGCCCTAAACCCTAGAACCTAGAACTGAGCCCTAAACCCTAATACCAACCCATTCACCCTAGCCCTCAACCCTAGAACCGGGCCCTGAACCCTAGAACCGAGGCCTGAACCCTAGAACTGAGCCCTAAACCCTAATACCTACCCCCTCACCCTAGCCCCTGACCCTAGAACCGCGCCCTGAACCCTAGAACCGAGCCCTAAACCCTAGAACCTTGAACTGAGCCCTAAACCCTAATACCGACCCCCCTCACCCTAGCCCCCAACCCTAGAACCGGGCCCTGAACCCTAGAACCGAGCCCTAAACCCTAGAACTGAGCCCTAAACCCTAATACCGACCCCCTCACCCTAGCCCCTGACCCTAGAACCGGGCCCTGAACCCTAGAACCGAGCCCTAAACCCTAGAACATAGAACTGAGCCCTAAACCCTAATACCGACCCCCTCACCCTAGCCCCTGACCCTAGAACCGTGCCCTGAACCCTAGAACCGAGCCCTAAACCCTAGAACCTAGAACTGATCCCTAAACCCTAATACCAACCCATTCACCCTAGCCCCCAACCCTAGAACCGTGCCCTGAACCCTAGAACCGAGCCCTAAACCCTAGAACCTTGAACTGAGCCCTAAACCCTAATACCGACCCCCCTCACCCTAGCCCCCAACCCTAGAACCGGGCCCTGAACCCTAGAACCGAGCCCTTAACCCTAGAACTGAGCCCTAAACCCTAATACTGACCCCCTCACCCTAGCCCCTGACCCTAGAACCGGGCCCTGAACCCTAGAACCGAGCCCTAAACCCTAGAACCTAGAACTGAGCCCTAAACCCTAATACCGACCCCCTCACCCTAGCCCCTTAACCCTAGAACCGCGCCCTGAACCCTAGAACCGAGCCCTAAACCCTAGAACCTAGAACTGAGCCCTAAACCTTAATACCGACCCCCTCACCCTAGCCCCTTAACCCTAGAACCGCGCCTTGAACCCTAGAACCGAGCCCTAAACCCTAGAACCTAGAACTGAGCCCTAAACCCTAATACTGACCCATTCACCCTAGCCCCTGACCCTAGAACCGGGCCCTGAACCCTAGAACCGAGCCCTAAACCCTAGAACCTTGAACTGAGCCCTAAACCCTAATACCTACCCCCTCACCCTAGCCCCTGACCCTAGAACCACGCCCTGAACCCTAGAACCTAGAACTGAGCCCTAAACCCTAATACCGACCCCCTCACCCTAGCCCCCAACCCTAGAACCGGGCCCTGAACCCTAGAACCGAGGCCTGAACCCTAGAACTGAGCCCTAAACCCTAATACCTACCCCCTCACCCTAGCCCCTGACCCTAGAACCGCGCCCTGAACCCTAGAACCGGGCCCTAAACCCTAGAACCTAGAACTGAGCCCTAAACCCTAATACCAACCCATTCACCCTAGCCCTCAACCCTAGAACCGGGCCCTGAACCCTAGAACCGAGGCCTGAACCCTAGAACTGAGCCCTAAACCCTAATACCTACCCCCTCACCCTAGCCCCTGACCCTAGAACCGCGCCCTGAACCCTAGAACCGAGCCCTAAACCCTAGAACCTTGAACTGAGCCCTAAACCCTAATACCGACCCCCCTCACCCTAGCCCCCAACCCTAGAACCGGGCCCTGAACCCTAGAACCGAGCCCTAAACCCTAGAACTGAGCCCTAAACCCTAATACCGACCCCCTCACCCTAGCCCCTGACCCTAGAACCGGGCCCTGAACCCTAGAACCGAGCCCTAAACCCTAGAACCTAGAACTGAGCCCTAAACCCTAATACCGACCCCCTCACCCTAGCCCCTTAACCCTAGAACCGCGCCTTGAACCCTAGAACCGAGCCCTAAACCCTAGAACCTAGAACTGAGCCCTAAACCCTAATACCGACCCCCTCACCCTAGCCCCTGACCCTAGAACCGCGCCCTGAACCCTAGAACCGAGCCCTAAACCCTAGAACCTAGAACTGAGCCCTAAACCCTAATACCAACCCATTCACCCTAGCCCCCAACCCTAGAACCGGGCCCTGAACACTAGAACCGAGCCCTAAACCCTAGAACTGAGCCCTAAACCCTAATACCGACCCCCTCACCCTAGCCCCTGACCCTAGAACCGCGCCCTGAACCCTAGAACCGGGCCCTAAACCCTAGAACCTAGAACTGAGCCCTAAACCCTAATACCAACCCATTCACCCTAGCCCTCAACCCTAGAACCGGGCCCTGAACCCTAGAACCGAGGCCTGAACCCTAGAACTGAGCCCTAAACCCTAATACCTACCCCCTCACCCTAGCCCCTGACCCTAGAACCGCGCCCTGAACCCTAGAACCGAGCCCTAAACCCTAGAACCTTGAACTGAGCCCTAAACCCTAATACCGACCCCCCTCACCCTAGCCCCCAACCCTAGAACCGGGCCCTGAACCCTAGAACCGAGCCCTAAACCCTAGAACTGAGCCCTAAACCCTAATACCGACCCCCTCACCCTAGCCCCTGACCCTAGAACCGGGCCCTGAACCCTAGAACCGAGCCCTAAACCCTAGAACATAGAACTGAGCCCTAAACCCTAATACCGACCCCCTCACCCTAGCCCCTGACCCTAGAACCGTGCCCTGAACCCTAGAACCGAGCCCTAAACCCTAGAACCTAGAACTGATCCCTAAACCCTAATACCAACCCATTCACCCTAGCCCCCAACCCTAGAACCGTGCCCTGAACCCTAGAACCGAGCCCTAAACCCTAGAACCTTGAACTGAGCCCTAAACCCTAATACCGACCCCCCTCACCCTAGCCCCCAACCCTAGAACCGGGCCCTGAACCCTAGAACCGAGCCCTTAACCCTAGAACTGAGCCCTAAACCCTAATACTGACCCCCTCACCCTAGCCCCTGACCCTAGAACCGGGCCCTGAACCCTAGAACCGAGCCCTAAACCCTAGAACCTAGAACTGAGCCCTAAACCCTAATACCGACCCCCTCACCCTAGCCCCTTAACCCTAGAACCGCGCCCTGAACCCTAGAACCGAGCCCTAAACCCTAGAACCTAGAACTGAGCCCTAAACCCTAATACCTACCCCCTCACCCTAGCCCCTGACCCTAGAACCGCGCCTTGAACCCTAGAACCGAGCCCTAAACCCTAGAACCTAGAACTGAGCCCTAAACCTTAATACCGACCCCCTCACCCTAGCCCCTTAACCCTAGAACCGCGCCTTGAACCCTAGAACCGAGCCCTAAACCCTAGAACCTAGAACTGAGCCCTAAACCGTAATACCGACCCCCTCACCCTAGCCCCTTAACCCTAGAACCGCGCCTTGAACCCTAGAACCGAGCCCTAAACCCTAGAACCTAGAACTGAGCCCTAAACCCTAATACTGACCCCCTCACCCTAGCCCCCAACCCTAGAACCGGGCCCTGAACCCTAGAACCGAGCCCTAAACCCTAGAACCTTGAACTGAGCCCTAAACCCTAATACCTACCCCCTCACCCTAGCCCCTGACCCTAGAACCACGCCCTGAACCCTAGAACCTAGAACTGAGCCCTAAACCCTAATACCAACCCATTCACCCTAGCCCTCAACCCTAGAACCGGGCCCTGAACCCTAGAACCGAGGCCTGAACCCTAGAACTGAGCCCTAAACCCTAATACCTACCCCCTCACCCTAGCCCCTGACCCTAGAACCGCGCCCTGAACTCTAGAACCGAGCCCTAAACCCTAGAACATAGAACTGAGCCCTAAACCGTAATACCGACCCCCTCACCCTAGCCCCTGACCCTAGAACCGTGCCCTGAACCCTAGAACCGAGCCCTAAACCCTAGAACCTAGAACTGATCCCTAAACCCTAATACCAACCCATTCACCCTAGCCCCCAACCCTAGAACCGTGCCCTGAACCCTAGAACCGAGCCCTAAACCCTAGAACCTTGAACTGAGCCCTAAACCCTAATACCGACCCCCTCACCCTAGCCCCTTAACCCTAGAACCGGGCCCTGAACCCTAGAACCGAGCCCTAAACCCTAGAACCTAGAACTGAGCCCTAAACCTTAATACCGACCCCCTCACCCTAGCCCCTTAACCCTAGAACCGCGCCTTGAACCCTAGAACCGAGCCCTAAACCCTAGAACCTAGAACTGAGCCCTAAACCCTAATACTGACCCATTCACCCTAGCCCCTGACCCTAGAACCGGGCCCTGAACCCTAGAACCGAGCCCTAAACCCTAGAACCTTGAACTGAGCCCTAAACCCTAATACCTACCCCCTCACCCTAGCCCCTGACCCTAGAACCACGCCCTGAACCCTAGAACCTAGAACTGAGCCCTAAACCCTAATACCGACCCCCTCACCCTAGCCCCCAACCCTAGAACCGGGCCCTGAACCCTAGAACCGAGGCCTGAACCCTAGAACTGAGCCCTAAACCCTAATACCTACCCCCTCACCCTAGCCCCTGACCCTAGAACCGCGCCCTGAACCCTAGAACCGAGCCCTAAACCCTAGAACCTAGAACTGAGCCCTAAACCCTAATACCGACCCCCTCACCCTAGCCCCCAACCCTAGAACCAGGCCCTGAACCCTAGAACCGAGCCCTAAACCCTAGAACCTAGAACTGAGCCCTAAACCCTAATACCGACCCCCTCACCCTAGCCCCTGACCCTAGAACCGGGCCCTGAACCCTAGAACCGAGCCCTAAACCCTAGAACCTAGAACTGAGCCCTAAACCCTAATACCAACCCATTCACCCTAGCCCTCAACCCTAGAACCGGGCCCTGAACCCTAGAACCGAGGCCTGAACCCTAGAACTGAGCCCTAAACCCTAATACCTACCCCCTCACCCTAGCCCCTGACCCTAGAACCGCGCCCTGAACCCTAGAACCGAGCCCTAAACCCTAGAACCTTGAACTGAGCCCTAAACCCTAATACCGACCCCCCTCACCCTAGCCCCCAACCCTAGAACCGGGCCCTGAACCCTAGAACCGAGCCCTAAACCCTAGAACTGAGCCCTAAACCCTAATACCGACCCCCTCACCCTAGCCCCTGACCCTAGAACCGCGCCCTGAACCCTAGAACCGGGCCCTAAACCCTAGAACCTAGAACTGAGCCCTAAACCCTAATACCAACCCATTCACCCTAGCCCTCAACCCTAGAACCGGGCCCTGAACCCTAGAACCGAGGCCTGAACCCTAGAACTGAGCCCTAAACCCTAATACCTACCCCCTCACCCTAGCCCCTGACCCTAGAACCGGGCCCTGAACCCTAGAACCGAGCCCTAAACCCTAGAACCTAGAACTGAGCCCTAAACCCTAATACCGACCCCCTCACCCTAGCCCCTTAACCCTAGAACCGCGCCCTGAACCCTAGAACCGAGCCCTAAACCCTAGAACCTAGAACTGAGCCCTAAACCTTAATACCGACCCCCTCACCCTAGCCCCTTAACCCTAGAACCGCGCCTTGAACCCTAGAACCGAGCCCTAAACCCTAGAACCTAGAACTGAGCCCTAAACCCTAATACTGACCCATTCACCCTAGCCCCTGACCCTAGAACCGGGCCCTGAACCCTAGAACCGAGCCCTAAACCCTAGAACCTTGAACTGAGCCCTAAACCCTAATACCTACCCCCTCACCCTAGCCCCTGACCCTAGAACCACGCCCTGAACCCTAGAACCTAGAACTGAGCCCTAAACCCTAATACCGACCCCCTCACCCTAGCCCCCAACCCTAGAACCGGGCCCTGAACCCTAGAACCGAGGCCTGAACCCTAGAACTGAGCCCTAAACCCTAATACCTACCCCCTCACCCTAGCCCCTGACCCTAGAACCGCGCCCTGAACCCTAGAACCGAGCCCTAAACCCTAGAACCTAGAACTGAGCCCTAAACCCTAATACCAACCCATTCACCCTAGCCCCCAACCCTAGAACCGGGCCCTGAACCCTAGAACCGAGCCCTAAACCCTAGAACTGAGCCCTAAACCCTAATACCGACCCCCTCACCCTAGCCCCTTAACCCTAGAACCGCGCCCTGAACCCTAGAACCGAGCCCTAAACCCTAGAACCTTGAACTGAGCCCTAAACCCTAATACCTACCCCCTCACCCTAGCCCCTGACCCTAGAACCACGCCCTGAACCCTAGAACCTAGAACTGAGCCCTAAACCCTAATACCGACCCCCCTCACCCTAGCCCCCAACCCTAGAACCGGGCCCTGAACCCTAGAACCGAGCCCTAAACCCTAGAACTGAGCCCTAAACCCTAATACCGACCCCCTCACCCTAGCCCCTGACCCTAGAACCGTGCCCTGAACCCTAGAACCGAGCCCTAAACCCTAGAACCTAGAACTGAGCCCTAAACCCTAATACCGACCCCCTCACCCTAGCCCCTGACCCTAGAACCGGGCCCTGAACCCTAGAACCGAGCCCTAAACCCTAGAACCTAGAACTGAGCCCTAAACCCTAATACCGACCCCCTCACCCTAGCCCCTTAACCCTAGAACCGCGCCTTGAACCCTAGAACCGAGCCCTAAACCCTAGAACCTAGAACTGAGCCCTAAACCCTAATACTGACCCCCTCACCCTAGCCCCCAACCCTAGAACCGGGCCCTGAACCCTAGAACCGAGGCCTGAACCCTAGAACTGAGCCCTAAACCCTAATACCTACCCCCTCACCCTAGCCCCTGACCCTAGAACCGCGCCCTGAACCCTAGAACCGGGCCCTAAACCCTAGAACCTAGAACTGAGCCCTAAACCCTAATACCAACCCATTCACCCTAGCCCTCAACCCTAGAACCGGGCCCTGAACCCTAGAACCGAGGCCTGAACCCTAGAACTGAGCCCTAAACCCTAATACCTACCCCCTCACCCTAGCCCCTGACCCTAGAACCGCGCCCTGAACCCTAGAACCGGGCCCTAAACCCTAGAACCTAGAACTGAGCCCTAAACCCTAATACCAACCCATTCACCCTAGCCCTCAACCCTAGAACCGGGCCCTGAACCCTAGAACCGAGGCCTGAACCCTAGAACTGAGCCCTAAACCCTAATACCTACCCCCTCACCCTAGCCCCTGACCCTAGAACCGCGCCCTGAACCCTAGAACCGGGCCCTAAACCCTAGAACCTAGAACTGAGCCCTAAACCCTAATACCAACCCATTCACCCTAGCCCTCAACCCTAGAACCGGGCCCTGAACCCTAGAACCGAGGCCTGAACCCTAGAACTGAGCCCTAAACCCTAATACCTACCCCCTCACCCTAGCCCCTGACCCTAGAACCGGGCCCTGAACCCTAGAACCGAGCCCTAAACCCTAGAACCTAGAACTGAGCCCTAAACCTTAATACCGACCCCCTCACCCTAGCCCCTTAACCCTAGAACCGCGCCTTGAACCCTAGAACCGAGCCCTAAACCCTAGAACCTAGAACTGAGCCCTAAACCCTAATACCGACCCCCTCACCCTAGCCCCTGACCCTAGAACCGCGCCCTGAACCCTAGAACCGAGCCCTAAACCCTAGAACCTAGAACTGAGCCCTAAACCCTAATACCAACCCATTCACCCTAGCCCCCAACCCTAGAACCGGGCCCTGAACCCTAGAACCGAGCCCTAAACCCTAGAACTGAGCCCTAAACCCTAATACCGACCCCCTCACCCTAGCCCCTGACCCTAGAACCGCGCCCTGAACCCTAGAACCGGGCCCTAAACCCTAGAACCTAGAACTGAGCCCTAAACCCTAATACCAACCCATTCACCCTAGCCCTCAACCCTAGAACCGGGCCCTGAACCCTAGAACCGAGGCCTGAACCCTAGAACTGAGCCCTAAACCCTAATACCTACCCCCTCACCCTAGCCCCTGACCCTAGAACCGCGCCCTGAACCCTAGAACCGAGCCCTAAACCCTAGAACCTTGAACTGAGCCCTAAACCCTAATACCGACCCCCCTCACCCTAGCCCCCAACCCTAGAACCGGGCCCTGAACCCTAGAACCGAGCCCTTAACCCTAGAACTGAGCCCTAAACCCTAATACTGACCCCCTCACCCTAGCCCCTGACCCTAGAACCGGGCCCTGAACCCTAGAACCGAGCCCTAAACCCTAGAACCTAGAACTGAGCCCTAAACCCTAATACCGACCCCCTCACCCTAGCCCCTTAACCCTAGAACCGCGCCCTGAACCCTAGAACCGAGCCCTAAACCCTAGAACCTAGAACTGAGCCCTAAACCTTAATACCGACCCCCTCACCCTAGCCCCTTAACCCTAGAACCGCGCCTTGAACCCTAGAACCGAGCCCTAAACCCTAGAACCTAGAACTGAGCCCTAAACCCTAATACTGACCCCCTCACCCTAGCCCCTGACCCTAGAACCGTGCCCTGAACCCTAGAACCGAGCCCTAAACCCTAGAACCTAGAACTGAGCCCTAAACCGTAATACCGACCCCCTCACCCTAGCCCTCAACCCTAGAACCGGGCCCTGAACCCTAGAACCGAGGCCTGAACCCTAGAACTGAGCCCTAAACCCTAATACCTACCCCCTCACCCTAGCCCCTGACCCTAGAACCGCGCCCTGAACCCTAGAACCGAGCCCTAAACCCTAGAACCTAGAACTGAGCCCTAAACCTTAATACCGACCCCCTCACCCTAGCCCCTTAACCCTAGAACCGCGCCTTGAACCCTAGAACCGAGCCCTAAACCCTAGAACCTAGAACTGAGCCCTAAACCCTAATACTGACCCATTCACCCTAGCCCCTGACCCTAGAACCGGGCCCTGAACCCTAGAACCGAGCCCTAAACCCTAGAACCTTGAACTGAGCCCTAAACCCTAATACCTACCCCCTCACCCTAGCCCCTGACCCTAGAACCACGCCCTGAACCCTAGAACCTAGAACTGAGCCCTAAACCCTAATACCGACCCCCTCACCCTAGCCCCCAACCCTAGAACCGGGCCCTGAACCCTAGAACCGAGGCCTGAACCCTAGAACTGAGCCCTAAACCCTAATACCTACCCCCTCACCCTAGCCCCTGACCCTAGAACCGCGCCCTGAACCCTAGAACCGAGCCCTAAACCCTAGAACCTAGAACTGAGCCCTAAACCCTAATACCAACCCATTCACCCTAGCCCCCAACCCTAGAACCGGGCCCTGAACCCTAGAACCGAGCCCTAAACCCTAGAACTGAGCCCTAAACCCTAATACCGACCCCCTCACCCTAGCCCCTGACCCTAGAACCGCGCCCTGAACCCTAGAACCGGGCCCTAAACCCTAGAACCTAGAACTGAGCCCTAAACCCTAATACCAACCCATTCACCCTAGCCCTCAACCCTAGAACCGGGCCCTGAACCCTAGAACCGAGGCCTGAACCCTAGAACTGAGCCCTAAACCCTAATACCTACCCCCTCACCCTAGCCCCTGACCCTAGAACCGCGCCCTGAACCCTAGAACCGAGCCCTAAACCCTAGAACCTTGAACTGAGCCCTAAACCCTAATACCGACCCCCCTCACCCTAGCCCCCAACCCTAGAACCGGGCCCTGAACCCTAGAACCGAGCCCTAAACCCTAGAACTGAGCCCTAAACCCTAATACCGACCCCCTCACCCTAGCCCCTGACCCTAGAACCGGGCCCTGAACCCTAGAACCGAGCCCTAAACCCTAGAACCTAGAACTGAGCCCTAAACCTTAATACCGACCCCCTCACCCTAGCCCCTTAACCCTAGAACCGCGCCTTGAACCCTAGAACCGAGCCCTAAACCCTAGAACCTAGAACTGAGCCCTAAACCCTAATACCGACCCCCTCACCCTAGCCCCTTAACCCTAGAACCGCGCCTTGACCTTGAACCCTAGAACCGAGCCCTAAACCCTAGAACCTAGAACTGAGCCCTAAACCCTAATACTGACCCATTCCACCCTAGCCCCTGACCCTAGAACCGGGCCCTGAACCCTAGAACCGAGCCCTAAACCCTAGAACCTTGAACTGAGCCCTAAACCCTAATACCTACCCCTCACCCTAGCCCCTGACCTAGAACCACGCCCTGAACCCTAGAACCTAGAACTGAGCCCTAAACCCTAATACCGACCCCCTCACCCTAGCCCCCCAACCCTAGAACCGGGCCCTGAACCCTAGAACCGAGGCCTGAACCCTAGAACTGAGCCCTAAACCCTAATACCTACCCCCTCACCCTAGCCCCTGACCCTAGAACCGCGCCCTGAACCCTAGAACCGAGCCCTAAACCCTAGAACCTAGAACTGAGCCCTAAACCCTAATACCGACCCCTCACCCTAGCCCCCAACCCTAGAACCAGGCCCTGAACCCTAGAACCGAGCCCTAAACCCTAGAACCTAGAACTGAGCCCTAAACCCTAATACCGACCCCCTCACCCTAGCCCCTGACCCTAGAAACCGGGCCCTGAACCCTAGAACCGAGCCCTAAACCCTAGAACCTAGAACTGAGCCCTAAACCCTAATACCAACCCATTCACCCTAGCCCTCAACCCTAGAACCGGGCCCTGAACCCTAGAACCGAGGCCTGAACCCTAGAACTGAGCCCTAAACCCTAATACCTACCCCCTCACCCTAGCCCCTGACCCTAGAACCGCGCCCTGAACCCTAGAACCGAGCCCTAAACCCTAGAACCTTGAACTGAGCCCTAAACCCTAATACCGACCCCCTCACCCTAGCCCCCAACCCTAGAACCGGGCCCTGAACCCTAGAACCGAGCCCTAAACCCTAGAACTGAGCCCCTAAACCCTAATACCGACCCCCTCACCCTAGCCCCTGACCCTAGAACCGCGCCCTGAACCCTAGAACCGAGCCCTAAACCCTAGAACCTTGACTGAGCCCTAAACCCTAATACCGACCCCCCTCACCCTAGCCCCCAACCCTAGAACCGGGCCCTGAACCCTAGAACCGAGCCCTTAACCCTAGAACTGAGCCCTAAACCCTAATACTGACCCCCTCACCCTAGCCCCTGACCCTAGAACCGGGCCCTGAACCCTAGAAACCGAGCCCTAAACCCTAGAACCTAGAACTGAGCCCTAAACCTTAATACCGACCCCCTCACCCTAGCCCCTTAACCCTAGAACCGCGCCTTGAACCCTAGAACCGAGCCCTAAACCCTAGAACCTAGAACTGAGCCCTAAACCCTAATACCGACCCCCTCACCCTAGCCCCTGACCCTAGAACCGCGCCCTGAACCCTAGAACCGAGCCCTAAACCCTAGAACCTAGAACTGAGCCCTAAACCCTAATACCAACCCATTCACCCTAGCCCCCAACCCTAGAACTGGGCCCTGAACCCTAGAACCGAGCCCTAAACCCTAGAACTGAGCCTAAACCCTAATACCGACCCCCTCACCCTAGCCCCTGACCCTAGAACCGCGCCCTGAACCCTAGAACCGGGCCCTAAACCCTAGAACCTAGAACTGAGCCCTAAACCCTAATACCAACCCATTCACCCTAGCCCTCAACCCTAGAACCGGGCCCTGAACCCTAGAACCGAGGCCTGAACCCTAGAACTGAGCCTAAACCCTAATACCTACCCCCTCACCCTAGCCCTGACCCTAGAACCGCGCCCTGAACCCTAGAACCGAGCCCTAAACCCTAGAACCTTGAACTGAGCCCTAAACCCTAATACCGACCCCCCTCACCCTAGCCCCCAACCCTAGAACCGGGCCCTGAACCCTGAGAACCGAGCCCTAAACCCTAGAACTGAGCCCTAAACCCTAATACCGACCCCCTCACCCTAGCCCCTGACCCTAGAACCGGGCCCTGAACCCTAGAACCGAGCCCTAAACCCTAGAACCTAGAACTGAGCCCTAAACCTTAATACCGACCCCCTCCCCTAGCCCCTTAACCCTAGAACCGCGCCTTGAACCCTAGAACCGAGCCCCTAAACCCTAGAACCTAGAACTGAGCCCTAACCCTAATACCGACCCCCTCACCCTAGCCCCTTAACCCTAGAACCGGCCTTGAACCCTAGAACCGAGCCCTAAACCCTAGAACCTAGAACTGAGCCCTAAACCCTAATACTGACCCATTCACCCTAGCCCCTGACCCTAGAACCGGGCCCTGAACCCTAGACCGAGCCCTAAACCCTAGAACCTTGAACTGAGCCCTAAACCCTAATACCTACCCCCTCACCCTAGCCCCTGACCCTAGAACCACGCCCTGAACCCTAGAACCTAGAACTGAGCCCTAAACCCTAATACCGACCCCATCACCCTAGCCCCCAACCCTAGAACCGGGCCCTGAACCCTAGAACCGAGGCCTGAACCCTAGAACTGAGCCCTAAACCCTAATACCTACCCCCTCACCCTAGCCCCTGACCCTAGAACCGCGCCCTGAACCCTAGAACCGAGCCCTAAACCCTAGAACCTAGAACTGAGCCCTAAACCCTAATACCGACCCCCTCACCCTAGCCCTTAACCCTAGAACCCGCGCCTTGAACCCTAGAACCGAGCCCTAAAACCCTAGAACCTAGAACTGAGCCCTAAACCCTAATACTGACCCCCTCACCCTAGCCCCCAACCCTAGAACCGGGCCCTGAACCCTAGAACCGAGGCCTGAACCCTAGAACTGAGCCCTAAACCCTAATACCTACCCCCTCACCCCTAGCCCCCTGACCCTAGACCGCGCCTGAACCCTAGAACCGGGCCCTAAACCTAGAACCTAGAACTGAGCCTAAACCCTAATACCAACCCATTCACCCTAGCCCTCAACCCTAGAACCGGCCCTGAACCCTAGAACCGAGGCCTGAACCCTAGAACTGAGCCCTAAACCCTAATACCTACCCCCTCACCCTAGCCCTGACCCTAGAACCGCGCCCTGAACCCTAGAACCGAGCCCTAAACCCTAGAACCTTGAACTGAGCCCTAAACCCTAATACCGACCCCCCCTCACCCTAGCCCCCCAACCCTAGAACCGGGCCCTGAACCCTAGAACCGAGCCTAAACCCTAGAACTGAGCCCTAAACCCTAATACCGACCCCCTCACCCTAGCCCCTGACCCTAGAACCGTGCCCTGAACCCTAGAACCGAGCCCTAAACCCTAGAACCTAGAACTGAGCCCTAAACCGTAATACCGACCCCCTCACCCTAGCCCTGACCCCTAGAACCGGGCCCTGAACCCCTAGAACCGAGCCCTAAACCCTAGAACATAGAACTGAGCCCTAAACCCTAATACCTACCCCCTCACCCTAGCCCCTGACCCTAGAACCGGGCCCTGAACCCTAGAACCGAGCCCTAAACCCTAGAACCTTGAACTGAGCCCTAAACCCTAATACCTACCCCTCACCCTAGCCCCTGACCCTAGAACCACGCCCTGAACCCTAGAACCTAGAACTGAGCCCTAAACCCTAATACCGACCCCCTCACCCTAGCCCCCAACCCTAGAACCGGGCCCTGAACCCTAGAACCGAGGCCTGAACCCTAGAACTGAGCCCTAAACCCTAATACCTACCCCCTCACCCTAGCCCCTGACCCTAGAACCGCGCCCTGAACCCTAGAACCGAGCCCTAAACCCTAGAACCTAGAACTGAGCCCTAAACCCTAATACCAACCCATTCACCCTAGCCCCCAACCCTAGAACCGGGCCCTGAACCCTAGAACCGAGCCCTAAACCCTAGAACTGAGCCCTAAACCCTAATACCGACCCCCTCACCCTAGCCCCTTAACCCTAGAACCGCGCCCTGAACCCTAGAACCGAGCCCTAAACCCTAGAACCTTGAACTGAGCCCTAAACCCTAATACCTACCCCCTCACCCTAGCCCCTGACCCTAGAACCACGCCCTGAACCCTAGAACCTAGAACTGAGCCCTAAACCCTAATACCGACCCCCCTCACCCTAGCCCCCAACCCTAGAACCGGGCCCTGAACCCTAGAACCGAGCCCTAAACCCTAGAACTGAGCCCTAAACCCTAATACCGACCCCCTCACCCTAGCCCCTGACCCTAGAACCGTGCCCTGAACCCTAGAACCGAGCCCTAAACCCTAGAACCTAGAACTGAGCCCTAAACCCTAATACCGACCCCCTCACCCTAGCCCCTGACCCTAGAACCGGGCCCTGAACCCTAGAACCGAGCCCTAAACCCTAGAACCTAGAACTGAGCCCTAAACCCTAATACCGACCCCCTCACCCTAGCCCCTTAACCCTAGAACCGCGCCTTGAACCCTAGAACCGAGCCCTAAACCCTAGAACCTAGAACTGAGCCCTAAACCCTAATACTGACCCCCTCACCCTAGCCCCCAACCCTAGAACCGGGCCCTGAACCCTAGAACCGAGGCCTGAACCCTAGAACTGAGCCCTAAACCCTAATACCTACCCCCTCACCCTAGCCCCTGACCCTAGAACCGCGCCCTGAACCCTAGAACCGGGCCCTAAACCCTAGAACCTAGAACTGAGCCCTAAACCCTAATACCAACCCATTCACCCTAGCCCTCAACCCTAGAACCGGGCCCTGAACCCTAGAACCGAGGCCTGAACCCTAGAACTGAGCCCTAAACCCTAATACCTACCCCCTCACCCTAGCCCCTGACCCTAGAACCGCGCCCTGAACCCTAGAACCGGGCCCTAAACCCTAGAACCTAGAACTGAGCCCTAAACCCTAATACCAACCCATTCACCCTAGCCCTCAACCCTAGAACCGGGCCCTGAACCCTAGAACCGAGGCCTGAACCCTAGAACTGAGCCCTAAACCCTAATACCTACCCCCTCACCCTAGCCCCTGACCCTAGAACCGCGCCCTGAACCCTAGAACCGGGCCCTAAACCCTAGAACCTAGAACTGAGCCCTAAACCCTAATACCAACCCATTCACCCTAGCCCTCAACCCTAGAACCGGGCCCTGAACCCTAGAACCGAGGCCTGAACCCTAGAACTGAGCCCTAAACCCTAATACCTACCCCCTCACCCTAGCCCCTGACCCTAGAACCACGCCCTGAACCCTAGAACCTAGAACTGAGCCCTAAACCCTAATACCGACCCCCTCACCCTAGCCCCCAACCCTAGAACCAGGCCCTGAACCCTAGAACCGAGCCCTAAACCCTAGAACCTAGAACTGAGCCCTAAACCCTAATACCGACCCCCTCACCCTAGCCCCTGACCCTAGAACCGCGCCCTGAACCCTAGAACCGGGCCCTAAACCCTAGAACCTAGAACTGAGCCCTAAACCCTAATACCAACCCATTCACCCTAGCCCTCAACCCTAGAACCGGGCCCTGAACCCTAGAACCGAGGCCTGAACCCTAGAACTGAGCCCTAAACCCTAATACCTACCCCCTCACCCTAGCCCCTGACCCTAGAACCGCGCCCTGAACCCTAGAACCGAGCCCTAAACCCTAGAACCTTGAACTGAGCCCTAAACCCTAATACCGACCCCCCTCACCCTAGCCCCCAACCCTAGAACCGGGCCCTGAACCCTAGAACCGAGCCCTAAACCCTAGAACTGAGCCCTAAACCCTAATACCGACCCCCTCACCCTAGCCCCTGACCCTAGAACCGTGCCCTGAACCCTAGAACCGAGCCCTAAACCCTAGAACCTAGAACTGAGCCCTAAACCGTAATACCGACCCCCTCACCCTAGCCCCTGACCCTAGAACCGGGCCCTGAACCCTAGAACCGAGCCCTAAACCCTAGAACATAGAACTGAGCCCTAAACCCTAATACCTACCCCCTCACCCTAGCCCCTGACCCTAGAACCGGGCCCTGAACCCTAGAACCGAGCCCTAAACCCTAGAACCTTGAACTGAGCCCTAAACCCTAATACCTACCCCCTCACCCTAGCCCCTGACCCTAGAACCACGCCCTGAACCCTAGAACCTAGAACTGAGCCCTAAACCCTAATACCGACCCCCTCACCCTAGCCCCCAACCCTAGAACCGGGCCCTGAACCCTAGAACCGAGGCCTGAACCCTAGAACTGAGCCCTAAACCCTAATACCTACCCCCTCACCCTAGCCCCTGACCCTAGAACCGCGCCCTGAACCCTAGAACCGAGCCCTAAACCCTAGAACCTAGAACTGAGCCCTAAACCCTAATACCAACCCATTCACCCTAGCCCCCAACCCTAGAACCGGGCCCTGAACCCTAGAACCGAGCCCTAAACCCTAGAACTGAGCCCTAAACCCTAATACCGACCCCCTCACCCTAGCCCCTTAACCCTAGAACCGCGCCCTGAACCCTAGAACCGAGCCCTAAACCCTAGAACCTTGAACTGAGCCCTAAACCCTAATACCTACCCCCTCACCCTAGCCCCTGACCCTAGAACCACGCCCTGAACCCTAGAACCTAGAACTGAGCCCTAAACCCTAATACCGACCCCCCTCACCCTAGCCCCCAACCCTAGAACCGGGCCCTGAACCCTAGAACCGAGCCCTAAACCCTAGAACTGAGCCCTAAACCCTAATACCGACCCCCTCACCCTAGCCCCTGACCCTAGAACCGTGCCCTGAACCCTAGAACCGAGCCCTAAACCCTAGAACCTAGAACTGAGCCCTAAACCCTAATACCGACCCCCTCACCCTAGCCCCTGACCCTAGAACCGGGCCCTGAACCCTAGAACCGAGCCCTAAACCCTAGAACCTAGAACTGAGCCCTAAACCCTAATACCGACCCCCTCACCCTAGCCCCTTAACCCTAGAACCGCGCCTTGAACCCTAGAACCGAGCCCTAAACCCTAGAACCTAGAACTGAGCCCTAAACCCTAATACTGACCCCCTCACCCTAGCCCCCAACCCTAGAACCGGGCCCTGAACCCTAGAACCGAGGCCTGAACCCTAGAACTGAGCCCTAAACCCTAATACCTACCCCCTCACCCTAGCCCCTGACCCTAGAACCGCGCCCTGAACCCTAGAACCGGGCCCTAAACCCTAGAACCTAGAACTGAGCCCTAAACCCTAATACCAACCCATTCACCCTAGCCCTCAACCCTAGAACCGGGCCCTGAACCCTAGAACCGAGGCCTGAACCCTAGAACTGAGCCCTAAACCCTAATACCTACCCCCTCACCCTAGCCCCTGACCCTAGAACCGCGCCCTGAACCCTAGAACCGGGCCCTAAACCCTAGAACCTAGAACTGAGCCCTAAACCCTAATACCAACCCATTCACCCTAGCCCTCAACCCTAGAACCGGGCCCTGAACCCTAGAACCGAGGCCTGAACCCTAGAACTGAGCCCTAAACCCTAATACCTACCCCCTCACCCTAGCCCCTGACCCTAGAACCGCGCCCTGAACCCTAGAACCGAGCCCTAAACCCTAGAACCTTGAACTGAGCCCTAAACCCTAATACCGACCCCCCTCACCCTAGCCCCCAACCCTAGAACCGGGCCCTGAACCCTAGAACCGAGCCCTAAACCCTAGAACTGAGCCCTAAACCCTAATACCGACCCCCTCACCCTAGCCCCTGACCCTAGAACCGGGCCCTGAACCCTAGAACCGAGCCCTAAACCCTAGAACCTAGAACTGAGCCCTAAACCCTAATACCGACCCCCTCACCCTAGCCCCTTAACCCTAGAACCGCGCCTTGAACCCTAGAACCGAGCCCTAAACCCTAGAACCTAGAACTGAGCCCTAAACCCTAATACTGACCCCCTCACCCTAGCCCCCAACCCTAGAACCGGGCCCTGAACCCTAGAACCGAGGCCTGAACCCTAGAACTGAGCCCTAAACCCTAATACCTACCCCCTCACCCTAGCCCCTGACCCTAGAACCGCGCCCTGAACCCTAGAACCGGGCCCTAAACCCTAGAACCTAGAACTGAGCCCTAAACCCTAATACCAACCCATTCACCCTAGCCCTCAACCCTAGAACCGGGCCCTGAACCCTAGAACCGAGGCCTGAACCCTAGAACTGAGCCCTAAACCCTAATACCTACCCCCTCACCCTAGCCCCTGACCCTAGAACCACGCCCTGAACCCTAGAACCTAGAACTGAGCCCTAAACCCTAATACCGACCCCCTCACCCTAGCCCCCAACCCTAGAACCGGGCCCTGAACCCTAGAACCGAGGCCTGAACCCTAGAACTGAGCCCTAAACCCTAATACCTACCCCCTCACCCTAGCCCCTGACCCTAGAACCGCGCCCTGAACCCTAGAACCGGGCCCTAAACCCTAGAACCTAGAACTGAGCCCTAAACCCTAATACCAACCCATTCACCCTAGCCCTCAACCCTAGAACCGGGCCCTGAACCCTAGAACCGAGGCCTGAACCCTAGAACTGAGCCCTAAACCCTAATACCTACCCCCTCACCCTAGCCCCTGACCCTAGAACCGCGCCCTGAACCCTAGAACCGAGCCCTAAACCCTAGAACCTTGAACTGAGCCCTAAACCCTAATACCGACCCCCCTCACCCTAGCCCCCAACCCTAGAACCGGGCCCTGAACCCTAGAACCGAGCCCTAAACCCTAGAACTGAGCCCTAAACCCTAATACCGACCCCCTCACCCTAGCCCCTGACCCTAGAACCGGGCCCTGAACCCTAGAACCGAGCCCTAAACCCTAGAACCTAGAACTGAGCCCTAAACCCTAATACCGACCCCCTCACCCTAGCCCCTTAACCCTAGAACCGCGCCCTGAACCCTAGAACCGAGCCCTAAACCCTAGAACCTAGAACTGAGCCCTAAACCTTAATACCGACCCCCTCACCCTAGCCCCTTAACCCTAGAACCGCGCCTTGAACCCTAGAACCGAGCCCTAAACCCTAGAACCTAGAACTGAGCCCTAAACCCTAATACTGACCCATTCACCCTAGCCCCTGACCCTAGAACCGGGCCCTGAACCCTAGAACCGAGCCCTAAACCCTAGAACCTTGAACTGAGCCCTAAACCCTAATACCTACCCCCTCACCCTAGCCCCTGACCCTAGAACCACGCCCTGAACCCTAGAACCTAGAACTGAGCCCTAAACCCTAATACCGACCCCCTCACCCTAGCCCCTTAACCCTAGAACCGCGCCCTGAACCCTAGAACCGAGCCCTAAACCCTAGAACCTAGAACTGAGCCCTAAACCTTAATACCGACCCCCTCACCCTAGCCCCTTAACCCTAGAACCGCGCCTTGAACCCTAGAACCGAGCCCTAAACCCTAGAACCTAGAACTGAGCCCTAAACCCTAATACTGACCCCCTCACCCTAGCCCCCAACCCTAGAACCGGGCCCTGAACCCTAGAACCGAGCCCTAAACCCTAGAACCTTGAACTGAGCCCTAAACCCTAATACCTACCCCCTCACCCTAGCCCCTGACCCTAGAACCACGCCCTGAACCCTAGAACCTAGAACTGAGCCCTAAACCCTAATACCAACCCATTCACCCTAGCCCTCAACCCTAGAACCGGGCCCTGAACCCTAGAACCGAGGCCTGAACCCTAGAACTGAGCCCTAAACCCTAATACCTACCCCCTCACCCTAGCCCCTGACCCTAGAACCGCGCCCTGAACTCTAGAACCGAGCCCTAAACCCTAGAACATAGAACTGAGCCCTAAACCGTAATACCGACCCCCTCACCCTAGCCCCTGACCCTAGAACCGTGCCCTGAACCCTAGAACCGAGCCCTAAACCCTAGAACCTAGAACTGATCCCTAAACCCTAATACCAACCCATTCACCCTAGCCCCCAACCCTAGAACCGTGCCCTGAACCCTAGAACCGAGCCCTAAACCCTAGAACCTTGAACTGAGCCCTAAACCCTAATACCGACCCCCTCACCCTAGCCCCTTAACCCTAGAACCGGGCCCTGAACCCTAGAACCGAGCCCTAAACCCTAGAACCTAGAACTGAGCCCTAAACCTTAATACCGACCCCCTCACCCTAGCCCCTTAACCCTAGAACCGCGCCTTGAACCCTAGAACCGAGCCCTAAACCCTAGAACCTAGAACTGAGCCCTAAACCCTAATACTGACCCATTCACCCTAGCCCCTGACCCTAGAACCGGGCCCTGAACCCTAGAACCGAGCCCTAAACCCTAGAACCTTGAACTGAGCCCTAAACCCTAATACCTACCCCCTCACCCTAGCCCCTGACCCTAGAACCACGCCCTGAACCCTAGAACCTAGAACTGAGCCCTAAACCCTAATACCGACCCCCTCACCCTAGCCCCCAACCCTAGAACCGGGCCCTGAACCCTAGAACCGAGGCCTGAACCCTAGAACTGAGCCCTAAACCCTAATACCTACCCCCTCACCCTAGCCCCTGACCCTAGAACCGCGCCCTGAACCCTAGAACCGAGCCCTAAACCCTAGAACCTTGAACTGAGCCCTAAACCCTAATACCGACCCCCCTCACCCTAGCCCCCAACCCTAGAACCGGGCCCTGAACCCTAGAACCGAGCCCTAAACCCTAGAACTGAGCCCTAAACCCTAATACCGACCCCCTCACCCTAGCCCCTGACCCTAGAACCGGGCCCTGAACCCTAGAACCGAGCCCTAAACCCTAGAACATAGAACTGAGCCCTAAACCCTAATACCGACCCCCTCACCCTAGCCCCTGACCCTAGAACCGTGCCCTGAACCCTAGAACCGAGCCCTAAACCCTAGAACCTAGAACTGATCCCTAAACCCTAATACCAACCCATTCACCCTAGCCCCCAACCCTAGAACCGTGCCCTGAACCCTAGAACCGAGCCCTAAACCCTAGAACCTTGAACTGAGCCCTAAACCCTAATACCGACCCCCCTCACCCTAGCCCCCAACCCTAGAACCGGGCCCTGAACCCTAGAACCGAGCCCTTAACCCTAGAACTGAGCCCTAAACCCTAATACTGACCCCCTCACCCTAGCCCCTGACCCTAGAACCGGGCCCTGAACCCTAGAACCGAGCCCTAAACCCTAGAACCTAGAACTGAGCCCTAAACCCTAATACCGACCCCCTCACCCTAGCCCCTTAACCCTAGAACCGCGCCCTGAACCCTAGAACCGAGCCCTAAACCCTAGAACCTAGAACTGAGCCCTAAACCTTAATACCGACCCCCTCACCCTAGCCCCTTAACCCTAGAACCGCGCCTTGAACCCTAGAACCGAGCCCTAAACCCTAGAACCTAGAACTGAGCCCTAAACCCTAATACTGACCCCCTCACCCTAGCCCCCAACCCTAGAACCGGGCCCTGAACCCTAGAACCGAGCCCTAAACCCTAGAACCTTGAACTGAGCCCTAAACCCTAATACCTACCCCCTCACCCTAGCCCCTGACCCTAGAACCACGCCCTGAACCCTAGAACCTAGAACTGAGCCCTAAACCCTAATACCAACCCATTCACCCTAGCCCTCAACCCTAGAACCGGGCCCTGAACCCTAGAACCGAGGCCTGAACCCTAGAACTGAGCCCTAAACCCTAATACCTACCCCCTCACCCTAGCCCCTGACCCTAGAACCGCGCCCTGAACTCTAGAACCGAGCCCTAAACCCTAGAACATAGAACTGAGCCCTAAACCGTAATACCGACCCCCTCACCCTAGCCCCTGACCCTAGAACCGTGCCCTGAACCCTAGAACCGAGCCCTAAACCCTAGAACCTAGAACTGATCCCTAAACCCTAATACCAACCCATTCACCCTAGCCCCCAACCCTAGAACCGTGCCCTGAACCCTAGAACCGAGCCCTAAACCCTAGAACCTTGAACTGAGCCCTAAACCCTAATACCGACCCCCTCACCCTAGCCCCTTAACCCTAGAACCGGGCCCTGAACCCTAGAACCGAGCCCTAAACCCTAGAACCTAGAACTGAGCCCTAAACCTTAATACCGACCCCCTCACCCTAGCCCCTTAACCCTAGAACCGCGCCTTGAACCCTAGAACCGAGCCCTAAACCCTAGAACCTAGAACTGAGCCCTAAACCCTAATACTGACCCATTCACCCTAGCCCCTGACCCTAGAACCGGGCCCTGAACCCTAGAACCGAGCCCTAAACCCTAGAACCTTGAACTGAGCCCTAAACCCTAATACCTACCCCCTCACCCTAGCCCCTGACCCTAGAACCACGCCCTGAACCCTAGAACCTAGAACTGAGCCCTAAACCCTAATACCGACCCCCTCACCCTAGCCCCCAACCCTAGAACCGGGCCCTGAACCCTAGAACCGAGGCCTGAACCCTAGAACTGAGCCCTAAACCCTAATACCTACCCCCTCACCCTAGCCCCTGACCCTAGAACCGCGCCCTGAACCCTAGAACCGAGCCCTAAACCCTAGAACCTAGAACTGAGCCCTAAACCCTAATACCGACCCCCTCACCCTAGCCCCCAACCCTAGAACCAGGCCCTGAACCCTAGAACCGAGCCCTAAACCCTAGAACCTAGAACTGAGCCCTAAACCCTAATACCGACCCCCTCACCCTAGCCCCTGACCCTAGAACCGGGCCCTGAACCCTAGAACCGAGCCCTAAACCCTAGAACCTAGAACTGAGCCCTAAACCCTAATACCAACCCATTCACCCTAGCCCTCAACCCTAGAACCGGGCCCTGAACCCTAGAACCGAGGCCTGAACCCTAGAACTGAGCCCTAAACCCTAATACCTACCCCCTCACCCTAGCCCCTGACCCTAGAACCGCGCCCTGAACCCTAGAACCGAGCCCTAAACCCTAGAACCTTGAACTGAGCCCTAAACCCTAATACCGACCCCCCTCACCCTAGCCCCCAACCCTAGAACCGGGCCCTGAACCCTAGAACCGAGCCCTAAACCCTAGAACTGAGCCCTAAACCCTAATACCGACCCCCTCACCCTAGCCCCTGACCCTAGAACCGCGCCCTGAACCCTAGAACCGAGCCCTAAACCCTAGAACCTTGAACTGAGCCCTAAACCCTAATACCGACCCCCCTCACCCTAGCCCCCAACCCTAGAACCGGGCCCTGAACCCTAGAACCGAGCCCTTAACCCTAGAACTGAGCCCTAAACCCTAATACTGACCCCCTCACCCTAGCCCCTGACCCTAGAACCGGGCCCTGAACCCTAGAACCGAGCCCTAAACCCTAGAACCTAGAACTGAGCCCTAAACCTTAATACCGACCCCCTCACCCTAGCCCCTTAACCCTAGAACCGCGCCTTGAACCCTAGAACCGAGCCCTAAACCCTAGAACCTAGAACTGAGCCCTAAACCCTAATACTGACCCATTCACCCTAGCCCCTGACCCTAGAACCGGGCCCTGAACCCTAGAACCGAGCCCTAAACCCTAGAACCTTGAACTGAGCCCTAAACCCTAATACCTACCCCCTCACCCTAGCCCCTGACCCTAGAACCACGCCCTGAACCCTAGAACCTAGAACTGAGCCCTAAACCCTAATACCGACCCCCTCACCCTAGCCCCCAACCCTAGAACCGGGCCCTGAACCCTAGAACCGAGGCCTGAACCCTAGAACTGAGCCCTAAACCCTAATACCTACCCCCTCACCCTAGCCCCTGACCCTAGAACCGCGCCCTGAACCCTAGAACCGGGCCCTAAACCCTAGAACCTAGAACTGAGCCCTAAACCCTAATACCAACCCATTCACCCTAGCCCTCAACCCTAGAACCGGGCCCTGAACCCTAGAACCGAGGCCTGAACCCTAGAACTGAGCCCTAAACCCTAATACCTACCCCCTCACCCTAGCCCCTGACCCTAGAACCGCGCCCTGAACCCTAGAACCGAGCCCTAAACCCTAGAACCTTGAACTGAGCCCTAAACCCTAATACCGACCCCCCTCACCCTAGCCCCCAACCCTAGAACCGGGCCCTGAACCCTAGAACCGAGCCCTAAACCCTAGAACTGAGCCCTAAACCCTAATACCGACCCCCTCACCCTAGCCCCTGACCCTAGAACCGGGCCCTGAACCCTAGAACCGAGCCCTAAACCCTAGAACATAGAACTGAGCCCTAAACCCTAATACCGACCCCCTCACCCTAGCCCCTGACCCTAGAACCGTGCCCTGAACCCTAGAACCGAGCCCTAAACCCTAGAACCTAGAACTGATCCCTAAACCCTAATACCAACCCATTCACCCTAGCCCCCAACCCTAGAACCGTGCCCTGAACCCTAGAACCGAGCCCTAAACCCTAGAACCTTGAACTGAGCCCTAAACCCTAATACCGACCCCCCTCACCCTAGCCCCCAACCCTAGAACCGGGCCCTGAACCCTAGAACCGAGCCCTTAACCCTAGAACTGAGCCCTAAACCCTAATACTGACCCCCTCACCCTAGCCCCTGACCCTAGAACCGGGCCCTGAACCCTAGAACCGAGCCCTAAACCCTAGAACCTAGAACTGAGCCCTAAACCCTAATACCGACCCCCTCACCCTAGCCCCTTAACCCTAGAACCGCGCCCTGAACCCTAGAACCGAGCCCTAAACCCTAGAACCTAGAACTGAGCCCTAAACCTTAATACCGACCCCCTCACCCTAGCCCCTTAACCCTAGAACCGCGCCTTGAACCCTAGAACCGAGCCCTAAACCCTAGAACCTAGAACTGAGCCCTAAACCCTAATACTGACCCATTCACCCTAGCCCCTGACCCTAGAACCGGGCCCTGAACCCTAGAACCGAGCCCTAAACCCTAGAACCTTGAACTGAGCCCTAAACCCTAATACCTACCCCCTCACCCTAGCCCCTGACCCTAGAACCACGCCCTGAACCCTAGAACCTAGAACTGAGCCCTAAACCCTAATACCGACCCCCTCACCCTAGCCCCCAACCCTAGAACCGGGCCCTGAACCCTAGAACCGAGGCCTGAACCCTAGAACTGAGCCCTAAACCCTAATACCTACCCCCTCACCCTAGCCCCTGACCCTAGAACCGCGCCCTGAACCCTAGAACCGAGCCCTAAACCCTAGAACCTAGAACTGAGCCCTAAACCCTAATACCAACCCATTCACCCTAGCCCCCAACCCTAGAACCGGGCCCTGAACCCTAGAACCGAGCCCTAAACCCTAGAACTGAGCCCTAAACCCTAATACCGACCCCCTCACCCTAGCCCCTGACCCTAGAACCGCGCCCTGAACCCTAGAACCGGGCCCTAAACCCTAGAACCTAGAACTGAGCCCTAAACCCTAATACCAACCCATTCACCCTAGCCCTCAACCCTAGAACCGGGCCCTGAACCCTAGAACCGAGGCCTGAACCCTAGAACTGAGCCCTAAACCCTAATACCTACCCCCTCACCCTAGCCCCTGACCCTAGAACCGCGCCCTGAACCCTAGAACCGAGCCCTAAACCCTAGAACCTTGAACTGAGCCCTAAACCCTAATACCGACCCCCCTCACCCTAGCCCCCAACCCTAGAACCGGGCCCTGAACCCTAGAACCGAGCCCTAAACCCTAGAACTGAGCCCTAAACCCTAATACCGACCCCCTCACCCTAGCCCCTGACCCTAGAACCGGGCCCTGAACCCTAGAACCGAGCCCTAAACCCTAGAACCTAGAACTGAGCCCTAAACCTTAATACCGACCCCCTCACCCTAGCCCCTTAACCCTAGAACCGCGCCTTGAACCCTAGAACCGAGCCCTAAACCCTAGAACCTAGAACTGAGCCCTAAACCCTAATACCGACCCCCTCACCCTAGCCCCTTAACCCTAGAACCGCGCCTTGAACCCTAGAACCGAGCCCTAAACCCTAGAACCTAGAACTGAGCCCTAAACCCTAATACTGACCCATTCACCCTAGCCCCTGACCCTAGAACCGGGCCCTGAACCCTAGAACCGAGCCCTAAACCCTAGAACCTTGAACTGAGCCCTAAACCCTAATACCTACCCCCTCACCCTAGCCCCTGACCCTAGAACCACGCCCTGAACCCTAGAACCTAGAACTGAGCCCTAAACCCTAATACCGACCCCCTCACCCTAGCCCCCAACCCTAGAACCGGGCCCTGAACCCTAGAACCGAGGCCTGAACCCTAGAACTGAGCCCTAAACCCTAATACCTACCCCCTCACCCTAGCCCCTGACCCTAGAACCGCGCCCTGAACCCTAGAACCGAGCCCTAAACCCTAGAACCTAGAACTGAGCCCTAAACCCTAATACCGACCCCCTCACCCTAGCCCCCAACCCTAGAACCAGGCCCTGAACCCTAGAACCGAGCCCTAAACCCTAGAACCTAGAACTGAGCCCTAAACCCTAATACCGACCCCCTCACCCTAGCCCCTGACCCTAGAACCGGGCCCTGAACCCTAGAACCGAGCCCTAAACCCTAGAACCTAGAACTGAGCCCTAAACCCTAATACCAACCCATTCACCCTAGCCCTCAACCCTAGAACCGGGCCCTGAACCCTAGAACCGAGGCCTGAACCCTAGAACTGAGCCCTAAACCCTAATACCTACCCCCTCACCCTAGCCCCTGACCCTAGAACCGCGCCCTGAACCCTAGAACCGAGCCCTAAACCCTAGAACCTTGAACTGAGCCCTAAACCCTAATACCGACCCCCCTCACCCTAGCCCCCAACCCTAGAACCGGGCCCTGAACCCTAGAACCGAGCCCTAAACCCTAGAACTGAGCCCTAAACCCTAATACCGACCCCCTCACCCTAGCCCCTGACCCTAGAACCGCGCCCTGAACCCTAGAACCGAGCCCTAAACCCTAGAACCTTGAACTGAGCCCTAAACCCTAATACCGACCCCCCTCACCCTAGCCCCCAACCCTAGAACCGGGCCCTGAACCCTAGAACCGAGCCCTTAACCCTAGAACTGAGCCCTAAACCCTAATACTGACCCCCTCACCCTAGCCCCTGACCCTAGAACCGGGCCCTGAACCCTAGAACCGAGCCCTAAACCCTAGAACCTAGAACTGAGCCCTAAACCCTAATACCGACCCCCTCACCCTAGCCCCTTAACCCTAGAACCGCGCCCTGAACCCTAGAACCGAGCCCTAAACCCTAGAACCTAGAACTGAGCCCTAAACCTTAATACCGACCCCCTCACCCTAGCCCCTTAACCCTAGAACCGCGCCTTGAACCCTAGAACCGAGCCCTAAACCCTAGAACCTAGAACTGAGCCCTAAACCCTAATACCGACCCCCTCACCCTAGCCCCTGACCCTAGAACCGTGCCCTGAACCCTAGAACCGAGCCCTAAACCCTAGAACCTAGAACTGATCCCTAAACCCTAATACCAACCCATTCACCCTAGCCCCCAACCCTAGAACCGTGCCCTGAACCCTAGAACCGAGCCCTAAACCCTAGAACCTTGAACTGAGCCCTAAACCCTAATACCGACCCCCCTCACCCTAGCCCCCAACCCTAGAACCGGGCCCTGAACCCTAGAACCGAGCCCTTAACCCTAGAACTGAGCCCTAAACCCTAATACTGACCCCCTCACCCTAGCCCCTGACCCTAGAACCGGGCCCTGAACCCTAGAACCGAGCCCTAAACCCTAGAACCTAGAACTGAGCCCTAAACCCTAATACCGACCCCCTCACCCTAGCCCCTTAACCCTAGAACCGCGCCCTGAACCCTAGAACCGAGCCCTAAACCCTAGAACCTAGAACTGAGCCCTAAACCTTAATACCGACCCCCTCACCCTAGCCCCTTAACCCTAGAACCGCGCCTTGAACCCTAGAACCGAGCCCTAAACCCTAGAACCTAGAACTGAGCCCTAAACCCTAATACTGACCCATTCACCCTAGCCCCTGACCCTAGAACCGGGCCCTGAACCCTAGAACCGAGCCCTAAACCCTAGAACCTTGAACTGAGCCCTAAACCCTAATACCTACCCCCTCACCCTAGCCCCTGACCCTAGAACCACGCCCTGAACCCTAGAACCTAGAACTGAGCCCTAAACCCTAATACCGACCCCCTCACCCTAGCCCCCAACCCTAGAACCGGGCCCTGAACCCTAGAACCGAGGCCTGAACCCTAGAACTGAGCCCTAAACCCTAATACCTACCCCCTCACCCTAGCCCCTGACCCTAGAACCGCGCCCTGAACCCTAGAACCGGGCCCTAAACCCTAGAACCTAGAACTGAGCCCTAAACCCTAATACCAACCCATTCACCCTAGCCCTCAACCCTAGAACCGGGCCCTGAACCCTAGAACCGAGGCCTGAACCCTAGAACTGAGCCCTAAACCCTAATACCTACCCCCTCACCCTAGCCCCTGACCCTAGAACCGCGCCCTGAACCCTAGAACCGAGCCCTAAACCCTAGAACCTTGAACTGAGCCCTAAACCCTAATACCGACCCCCCTCACCCTAGCCCCCAACCCTAGAACCGGGCCCTGAACCCTAGAACCGAGCCCTAAACCCTAGAACTGAGCCCTAAACCCTAATACCGACCCCCTCACCCTAGCCCCTGACCCTAGAACCGGGCCCTGAACCCTAGAACCGAGCCCTAAACCCTAGAACCTAGAACTGAGCCCTAAACCCTAATACCGACCCCCTCACCCTAGCCCCTTAACCCTAGAACCGCGCCTTGAACCCTAGAACCGAGCCCTAAACCCTAGAACCTAGAACTGAGCCCTAAACCCTAATACCGACCCCCTCACCCTAGCCCCTGACCCTAGAACCGCGCCCTGAACCCTAGAACCGAGCCCTAAACCCTAGAACCTAGAACTGAGCCCTAAACCCTAATACCAACCCATTCACCCTAGCCCCCAACCCTAGAACCGGGCCCTGAACACTAGAACCGAGCCCTAAACCCTAGAACTGAGCCCTAAACCCTAATACCGACCCCCTCACCCTAGCCCCTGACCCTAGAACCGCGCCCTGAACCCTAGAACCGGGCCCTAAACCCTAGAACCTAGAACTGAGCCCTAAACCCTAATACCAACCCATTCACCCTAGCCCTCAACCCTAGAACCGGGCCCTGAACCCTAGAACCGAGGCCTGAACCCTAGAACTGAGCCCTAAACCCTAATACCTACCCCCTCACCCTAGCCCCTGACCCTAGAACCGCGCCCTGAACCCTAGAACCGAGCCCTAAACCCTAGAACCTTGAACTGAGCCCTAAACCCTAATACCGACCCCCCTCACCCTAGCCCCCAACCCTAGAACCGGGCCCTGAACCCTAGAACCGAGCCCTAAACCCTAGAACTGAGCCCTAAACCCTAATACCGACCCCCTCACCCTAGCCCCTGACCCTAGAACCGGGCCCTGAACCCTAGAACCGAGCCCTAAACCCTAGAACATAGAACTGAGCCCTAAACCCTAATACCGACCCCCTCACCCTAGCCCCTGACCCTAGAACCGTGCCCTGAACCCTAGAACCGAGCCCTAAACCCTAGAACCTAGAACTGATCCCTAAACCCTAATACCAACCCATTCACCCTAGCCCCCAACCCTAGAACCGTGCCCTGAACCCTAGAACCGAGCCCTAAACCCTAGAACCTTGAACTGAGCCCTAAACCCTAATACCGACCCCCCTCACCCTAGCCCCCAACCCTAGAACCGGGCCCTGAACCCTAGAACCGAGCCCTTAACCCTAGAACTGAGCCCTAAACCCTAATACTGACCCCCTCACCCTAGCCCCTGACCCTAGAACCGGGCCCTGAACCCTAGAACCGAGCCCTAAACCCTAGAACCTAGAACTGAGCCCTAAACCCTAATACCGACCCCCTCACCCTAGCCCCTTAACCCTAGAACCGCGCCCTGAACCCTAGAACCGAGCCCTAAACCCTAGAACCTAGAACTGAGCCCTAAACCTTAATACCGACCCCCTCACCCTAGCCCCTTAACCCTAGAACCGCGCCTTGAACCCTAGAACCGAGCCCTAAACCCTAGAACCTAGAACTGAGCCCTAAACCCTAATACTGACCCATTCACCCTAGCCCCTGACCCTAGAACCGGGCCCTGAACCCTAGAACCGAGCCCTAAACCCTAGAACCTTGAACTGAGCCCTAAACCCTAATACCTACCCCCTCACCCTAGCCCCTGACCCTAGAACCACGCCCTGAACCCTAGAACCTAGAACTGAGCCCTAAACCCTAATACCGACCCCCTCACCCTAGCCCCCAACCCTAGAACCGGGCCCTGAACCCTAGAACCGAGGCCTGAACCCTAGAACTGAGCCCTAAACCCTAATACCTACCCCCTCACCCTAGCCCCTGACCCTAGAACCGCGCCCTGAACCCTAGAACCGAGCCCTAAACCCTAGAACCTAGAACTGAGCCCTAAACCCTAATACCAACCCATTCACCCTAGCCCCCAACCCTAGAACCGGGCCCTGAACCCTAGAACCGAGCCCTAAACCCTAGAACTGAGCCCTAAACCCTAATACTGACCCCCTCACCCTAGCCCCTGACCCTAGAACCGGGCCCTGAACCCTAGAACCGAGCCCTAAACCCTAGAACCTAGAACTGAGCCCTAAACCCTAATACCGACCCCCTCACCCTAGCCCCTTAACCCTAGAACCGCGCCCTGAACCCTAGAACCGAGCCCTAAACCCTAGAACCTAGAACTGAGCCCTAAACCTTAATACCGACCCCCTCACCCTAGCCCCTTAACCCTAGAACCGCGCCTTGAACCCTAGAACCGAGCCCTAAACCCTAGAACCTAGAACTGAGCCCTAAACCCTAATACCGACCCCCTCACCCTAGCCCCTGACCCTAGAACCGTGCCCTGAACCCTAGAACCGAGCCCTAAACCCTAGAACCTAGAACTGATCCCTAAACCCTAATACCAACCCATTCACCCTAGCCCCCAACCCTAGAACCGTGCCCTGAACCCTAGAACCGAGCCCTAAACCCTAGAACCTTGAACTGAGCCCTAAACCCTAATACCGACCCCCCTCACCCTAGCCCCCAACCCTAGAACCGGGCCCTGAACCCTAGAACCGAGCCCTTAACCCTAGAACTGAGCCCTAAACCCTAATACTGACCCCCTCACCCTAGCCCCTGACCCTAGAACCGGGCCCTGAACCCTAGAACCGAGCCCTAAACCCTAGAACCTAGAACTGAGCCCTAAACCCTAATACCGACCCCCTCACCCTAGCCCCTTAACCCTAGAACCGCGCCTTGAACCCTAGAACCGAGCCCTAAACCCTAGAACCTAGAACTGAGCCCTAAACCCTAATACCGACCCCCTCACCCTAGCCCCTGACCCTAGAACCGCGCCCTGAACCCTAGAACCGAGCCCTAAACCCTAGAACCTAGAACTGAGCCCTAAACCCTAATACCAACCCATTCACCCTAGCCCCCAACCCTAGAACCGGGCCCTGAACACTAGAACCGAGCCCTAAACCCTAGAACTGAGCCCTAAACCCTAATACCGACCCCCTCACCCTAGCCCCTGACCCTAGAACCGCGCCCTGAACCCTAGAACCGGGCCCTAAACCCTAGAACCTAGAACTGAGCCCTAAACCCTAATACCAACCCATTCACCCTAGCCCTCAACCCTAGAACCGGGCCCTGAACCCTAGAACCGAGGCCTGAACCCTAGAACTGAGCCCTAAACCCTAATACCTACCCCCTCACCCTAGCCCCTGACCCTAGAACCGCGCCCTGAACCCTAGAACCGAGCCCTAAACCCTAGAACCTTGAACTGAGCCCTAAACCCTAATACCGACCCCCCTCACCCTAGCCCCCAACCCTAGAACCGGGCCCTGAACCCTAGAACCGAGCCCTAAACCCTAGAACTGAGCCCTAAACCCTAATACCGACCCCCTCACCCTAGCCCCTGACCCTAGAACCGGGCCCTGAACCCTAGAACCGAGCCCTAAACCCTAGAACATAGAACTGAGCCCTAAACCCTAATACCGACCCCCTCACCCTAGCCCCTGACCCTAGAACCGTGCCCTGAACCCTAGAACCGAGCCCTAAACCCTAGAACCTAGAACTGATCCCTAAACCCTAATACCAACCCATTCACCCTAGCCCCCAACCCTAGAACCGTGCCCTGAACCCTAGAACCGAGCCCTAAACCCTAGAACCTTGAACTGAGCCCTAAACCCTAATACCGACCCCCCTCACCCTAGCCCCCAACCCTAGAACCGGGCCCTGAACCCTAGAACCGAGCCCTTAACCCTAGAACTGAGCCCTAAACCCTAATACTGACCCCCTCACCCTAGCCCCTGACCCTAGAACCGGGCCCTGAACCCTAGAACCGAGCCCTAAACCCTAGAACCTAGAACTGAGCCCTAAACCCTAATACCGACCCCCTCACCCTAGCCCCTTAACCCTAGAACCGCGCCCTGAACCCTAGAACCGAGCCCTAAACCCTAGAACCTAGAACTGAGCCCTAAACCTTAATACCGACCCCCTCACCCTAGCCCCTTAACCCTAGAACCGCGCCTTGAACCCTAGAACCGAGCCCTAAACCCTAGAACCTAGAACTGAGCCCTAAACCCTAATACTGACCCATTCACCCTAGCCCCTGACCCTAGAACCGGGCCCTGAACCCTAGAACCGAGCCCTAAACCCTAGAACCTTGAACTGAGCCCTAAACCCTAATACCTACCCCCTCACCCTAGCCCCTGACCCTAGAACCACGCCCTGAACCCTAGAACCTAGAACTGAGCCCTAAACCCTAATACCGACCCCCTCACCCTAGCCCCCAACCCTAGAACCGGGCCCTGAACCCTAGAACCGAGGCCTGAACCCTAGAACTGAGCCCTAAACCCTAATACCTACCCCCTCACCCTAGCCCCTGACCCTAGAACCGCGCCCTGAACCCTAGAACCGAGCCCTAAACCCTAGAACCTAGAACTGAGCCCTAAACCCTAATACCAACCCATTCACCCTAGCCCCCAACCCTAGAACCGGGCCCTGAACCCTAGAACCGAGCCCTAAACCCTAGAACTGAGCCCTAAACCCTAATACCGACCCCCTCACCCTAGCCCCTGACCCTAGAACCGCGCCCTGAACCCTAGAACCGGGCCCTAAACCCTAGAACCTAGAACTGAGCCCTAAACCCTAATACCAACCCATTCACCCTAGCCCTCAACCCTAGAACCGGGCCCTGAACCCTAGAACCGAGGCCTGAACCCTAGAACTGAGCCCTAAACCCTAATACCTACCCCCTCACCCTAGCCCCTGACCCTAGAACCGCGCCCTGAACCCTAGAACCGAGCCCTAAACCCTAGAACCTTGAACTGAGCCCTAAACCCTAATACCGACCCCCCTCACCCTAGCCCCCAACCCTAGAACCGGGCCCTGAACCCTAGAACCGAGCCCTAAACCCTAGAACTGAGCCCTAAACCCTAATACCGACCCCCTCACCCTAGCCCCTGACCCTAGAACCGGGCCCTGAACCCTAGAACCGAGCCCTAAACCCTAGAACCTAGAACTGAGCCCTAAACCCTAATACCGACCCCCTCACCCTAGCCCCTTAACCCTAGAACCGCGCCTTGAACCCTAGAACCGAGCCCTAAACCCTAGAACCTAGAACTGAGCCCTAAACCCTAATACCGACCCCCTCACCCTAGCCCCTGACCCTAGAACCGCGCCCTGAACCCTAGAACCGAGCCCTAAACCCTAGAACCTAGAACTGAGCCCTAAACCCTAATACCAACCCATTCACCCTAGCCCCCAACCCTAGAACCGGGCCCTGAACACTAGAACCGAGCCCTAAACCCTAGAACTGAGCCCTAAACCCTAATACCGACCCCCTCACCCTAGCCCCTGACCCTAGAACCGCGCCCTGAACCCTAGAACCGGGCCCTAAACCCTAGAACCTAGAACTGAGCCCTAAACCCTAATACCAACCCATTCACCCTAGCCCTCAACCCTAGAACCGGGCCCTGAACCCTAGAACCGAGGCCTGAACCCTAGAACTGAGCCCTAAACCCTAATACCTACCCCCTCACCCTAGCCCCTGACCCTAGAACCGCGCCCTGAACCCTAGAACCGAGCCCTAAACCCTAGAACCTTGAACTGAGCCCTAAACCCTAATACCGACCCCCCTCACCCTAGCCCCCAACCCTAGAACCGGGCCCTGAACCCTAGAACCGAGCCCTAAACCCTAGAACTGAGCCCTAAACCCTAATACCGACCCCCTCACCCTAGCCCCTGACCCTAGAACCGGGCCCTGAACCCTAGAACCGAGCCCTAAACCCTAGAACATAGAACTGAGCCCTAAACCCTAATACCGACCCCCTCACCCTAGCCCCTGACCCTAGAACCGTGCCCTGAACCCTAGAACCGAGCCCTAAACCCTAGAACCTAGAACTGATCCCTAAACCCTAATACCAACCCATTCACCCTAGCCCCCAACCCTAGAACCGTGCCCTGAACCCTAGAACCGAGCCCTAAACCCTAGAACCTTGAACTGAGCCCTAAACCCTAATACCGACCACCCTCACCCTAGCCCCCAACCCTAGAACCGGGCCCTGAACCCTAGAACCGAGCCCTTAACCCTAGAACTGAGCCCTAAACCCTAATACCTACCCCCTCACCCTAGCCCCTGACCCTAGAACCGCGCCCTGAACCCTAGAACCGAGCCCTAAACCCTAGAACCTAGAACTGAGCCCTAAACCCTAATACCGACCCCCTCACCCTAGCCCCTTAACCCTAGAACCGCGCCTTGAACCCTAGAACCGAGCCCTAAACTCTAGAACCTAGAACTGAGCCCTAAACCCTAATACTGACCCATTCACCCTAGCCCCCAACCCTAGAACCGGGCCCTGAACCCTAGAACCGAGCCCTAAACCCTAGAACCTTGAACTGAGCCCTAAACCCTAATACCTACCCCCTCACCCTAGCCCCTGACCCTAGAACCACGCCCTGAACCCTAGAACCTAGAACTGAGCCCTAAACCCTAATACCGACCCCCTCACCCTAGCCCCCAACCCTAGAACCGGGCCCTGAACCCTAGAACCGAGGCCTGAACCCTAGAACTGAGCCCTAAACCCTAATACCTACCCCCTCACCCTAGCCCCTGACCCTAGAACCGCGCCCTGAACTCTAGAACCGAGCCCTAAACCCTAGAACATAGAACTGAGCCCTAAACCGTAATACCGACCCCCTCACCCTAGCCCCTGACCCTAGAACCGTGCCCTGAACCCTAGAACCGAGCCCTAAACCCTAGAACCTAGAACTGATCCCTAAACCCTAATACCAACCCATTCACCCTAGCCCCCAACCCTAGAACCGTGCCCTGAACCCTAGAACCGAGCCCTAAACCCTAGAACCTTGAACTGAGCCCTAAACCCTAATACCGACCCCCCTCACCCTAGCCCCCAACCCTAGAACCGGGCCCTGAACCCTAGAACCGAGCCCTTAACCCTAGAACTGAGCCCTAAACCCTAATACTGACCCCCTCACCCTAGCCCCTGACCCTAGAACCGGGCCCTGAACCCTAGAACCGAGCCCTAAACCCTAGAACCTAGAACTGAGCCCTAAACCCTAATACCGACCCCCTCACCCTAGCCCCTTAACCCTAGAACCGCGCCCTGAACCCTAGAACCGAGCCCTAAACCCTAGAACCTAGAACTGAGCCCTAAACCTTAATACCGACCCCCTCACCCTAGCCCCTTAACCCTAGAACCGCGCCTTGAACCCTAGAACCGAGCCCTAAACCCTAGAACCTAGAACTGAGCCCTAAACCCTAATACTGACCCATTCACCCTAGCCCCTGACCCTAGAACCGGGCCCTGAACCCTAGAACCGAGCCCTAAACCCTAGAACCTTGAACTGAGCCCTAAACCCTAATACCTACCCCCTCACCCTAGCCCCTGACCCTAGAACCACGCCCTGAACCCTAGAACCTAGAACTGAGCCCTAAACCCTAATACCGACCCCCTCACCCTAGCCCCCAACCCTAGAACCGGGCCCTGAACCCTAGAACCGAGGCCTGAACCCTAGAACTGAGCCCTAAACCCTAATACCTACCCCCTCACCCTAGCCCCTGACCCTAGAACCGCGCCCTGAACCCTAGAACCGAGCCCTAAACCCTAGAACATAGAACTGAGCCCTAAACCCTAATACCGACCCCCTCACCCTAGCCCCTGACCCTAGAACCGCGCCCTGAACCCTAGAACCGAGCCCTAAACCCTAGAACCTAGAACTGAGCCCTAAACCCTAATACCGACCCCCTCACCCTAGCCCCCAACCCTAGAACCAGGCCCTGAACCCTAGAACCGAGCCCTAAACCCTAGAACCTAGAACTGAGCCCTAAACCCTAATACCGACCCCCTCACCCTAGCCCCTGACCCTAGAACCGCGCCCTGAACCCTAGAACCGAGCCCTAAACCCTAGAACCTAGAACTGAGCCCTAAACCCTAATACCAACCCATTCACCCTAGCCCCCAACCCTAGAACCGGGCCCTGAACCCTAGAACCGAGCCCTAAACCCTAGAACTGAGCCCTAAACCCTAATACCGACCCCCTCACCCTAGCCCCTGACCCTAGAACCGCGCCCTGAACCCTAGAACCGGGCCCTAAACCCTAGAACCTAGAACTGAGCCCTAAACCCTAATACCAACCCATTCACCCTAGCCCTCAACCCTAGAACCGGGCCCTGAACCCTAGAACCGAGGCCTGAACCCTAGAACTGAGCCCTAAACCCTAATACCTACCCCCTCACCCTAGCCCCTGACCCTAGAACCGCGCCCTGAACCCTAGAACCGAGCCCTAAACCCTAGAACCTTGAACTGAGCCCTAAACCCTAATACCGACCCCCCTCACCCTAGCCCCCAACCCTAGAACCGGGCCCTGAACCCTAGAACCGAGCCCTAAACCCTAGAACTGAGCCCTAAACCCTAATACCGACCCCCTCACCCTAGCCCCTGACCCTAGAACCGGGCCCTGAACCCTAGAACCGAGCCCTAAACCCTAGAACCTAGAACTGAGCCCTAAACCCTAATACCGACCCCCTCACCCTAGCCCCTTAACCCTAGAACCGCGCCTTGAACCCTAGAACCGAGCCCTAAACCCTAGAACCTAGAACTGAGCCCTAAACCCTAATACTGACCCATTCACCCTAGCCCCCAACCCTAGAACCGGGCCCTGAACCCTAGAACCGAGCCCTAAACCCTAGAACCTTGAACTGAGCCCTAAACCCTAATACCGACCCCCCTCACCCTAGCCCCCAACCCTAGAACCGGGCCCTGAACCCTAGAACCGAGCCCTAAACCCTAGAACCGAGCCCTAAACCCTAGAACTGCACAGCATGGATCCAGTTCTTTTTCCCAACAACTTTCACAGCTGTACGTGTTGTCAGCAAAACTTGTCTCGGCTCCCGCTGGAGTTCTGGACTTTTTGGTTCCGTCCAGAGGTGTCAGGGATAACACCCGAAGACCCCGGAGTTCCACCTGTCTCGGTGCACAAACAAACAGAAACACGGGCTTCTCGATGGTGGCGTCAAAGACCAAAGGTTTATTACTGCAGGGACACAGAAGTCACAGAAACTACACATGGGCAGTGTCTAGGAGCCTGTTCGATTTGTACAAAGAGGGTTGCTCCTTATATACTAAATATTGGGCTTCAGGCAAATTCTTTACATGTTACCACAGTTCTAAACATTCGTGTCTTAAACAATAAATATTTGGCGTTGCACAGGGATCGTCAACAGTATCTGATGTCAAAACATTACAAATGAGGGGTTCCCACTAGTCCATCATAATCCCATGTCAATTCTTCATTCAAGACCCGGACCGCCTCATCGTAAATTTCGTTACCTCCCCCTAATAAAGGCCCAGAAGGAAAGGAGCAGAGCCAGGTGCAGAAGATAGAAAGACAGGATAAGAAATGTTTGTGGGTCGTAAATGGGCACGGTTACCAGCTTCGGCCGCCTAATCATGATCAGGCCAACGAACACAAGAACCAGTATAGCAGGACTGGCCTCAGGCTGGGGAGGCAGTTCTTGCCGAGTCATGCTGCTACAGCGTTGCTGGCCTAAGGTGCACGTGTCACTAGCAAGGTGAATCGCCGGTTAAAGCCTACGTGTCCTTTAATGAAAAAGAGGTCATTGCGTGTCCATTGACTATGTGAGGGCAAGGAATACAAAATGGCTTCCGTGTTCTAAGATGGATGCCACGGGTAGAACAGAAATGTGTTTGTAACTGGAGTGCTCTTGCTCGTAGCATAGCGAAAACACCAGGATATACTAAATGGATCATTTGCGGTTCACTGATACCAAAATTATGTATTTACGACAATGTTACAAACACGAGTAAAATCGTCACGGAACCTCAGACCCTCCTTTTGCCCTTACATAGGCAATTACTCAGTCTATATCAGAGTCAGAGTCTAATTCTATGCTCATTAGGTTAGTGACATGTTGTTGTATCATCATCCTGTCTCGTGCCTTTTCTCCTAATGCAGGTGGTTTTCTGAAACAGGTTGCAGCACAGAGGCTACACAGAGCGGGACCACATTGGATAATAAGACAGCACGAGAACAGAAATACTAGGATGACACCAATGACCATCAGAACCTTCCATCCCCACGCTGATACCAGAGTCCAAAACCACTCCATGAAGGACCAGTTTCCCTTATCTACGTGTATAGAGTCTGAAATCTTATGTAGCTTAGAGATTGCTTCATAGACTGTTGGAGCATTATTTGGAATAAAGACACAGCAGCTCGATTGGATCATTCTGCATACCCCACCTCGATCTGCAAGTATTACGTCTAGAACCATACGGTTCTGCAACGTCATGAGACGATCCGCCTGAAGCTCAGCTGTTAAGTTACTAAGGGCACCTGCAGTTTCTGTAATAGTAGATTCAACTACCCGTGTTAGTTGACGAAGATTTCTACTATTGGCCATAGGCCCCCAAAACGGAAGAAAACCTTTGAAGAAGTCTCCAGCTTCTTGACCAGCGGTATCTTCCTTGCTGAAGACACCTCTTGCTACTCTGGTTTTGTGATAATCTGAAGAAGCAGTGTATGTCGGGGGTAACAATCGAGCAATATAACATGAACCTGAAAAGTCAGCAGGCAGCCATGTATATGCTCTGTCCTGACAAATGAAGTAGGTACCCCTAGCAGTCAGAAAGGCAGGGGAGGAGTTAGACGGAAATACGTAAGTCTCAACGCACTCACTCCTCCCTAGCTGAGCTCTCGGATTTCTCCCATTTCCTTGCAAACAGACCTGACCTCGGTGAGGCACGACCCAAACTGAAGTGGAGCTTTTACGCTTGCTTTCTCCCAAACTAAGGCGATACTCTGTAGAGTTCCAGCTCAAATACACCAGTAATTCATCTCTAGGATAAGATGGAGTATTATTGACGTCTTTAATCATATCAATAATTCCCTGGACTAAAGCTTTGTTGGCTGAGTTGTATTTAGTGGACCGTGGTGGACGCGGAGGATAAGTCTCAAGGGCATATGAAAAAATGGTCTGAAAAGCCTGAAATGATCCATTATAGCTGAAAGGCAAGACTAGATAGGGAATGCCTTTATCCATAGTGTGAGGTATCAAGCCACACACCCAGCAGTCTGTAGTATTAACTATCAGTTGGTGTTGATGCAAGAGCTGTACAAATGTATTGTTAATAAATTCTGAGCGTCGAGCTTGCTCGTGTTCAGGAAATGAGTGAAAAGAATGCATAGAAGAAACCGTAGAAGTAGTAGGATCAAGGGAAGGTACTGTAGTTACTGGCATAAAAATCAAATGTACACCAAAGACGATTCCACCCACCAACGTTATTAAAACAATTAAAAATGTAACTGCACATTGCATTAGAAAGCATTTGCTGTGTAGTATTCTGTACAGTCTATTTCTGCGAACATAAATTACATTTTCTCGTTGTAGCTCAGGAAGCTCCATCTTCTACGACCGTTCGCGACCACTGATGATGTGTACGTAGATGAAAATGCCTCTATCAGCCCTGGGAGTTCCCAGAACTAACAGAAAGATCGACCTTGTGTCGGACCCCCGCAGATTCAACTAGGCACACAGCCACGACCCTACGGCTACCCAGACGGCAAGGCAATTTTAAAACAAAAAGAAACAATACAAAGTATTAGCAAACTTCCTGGCTGGAGGCAATGTATAGCAAATTCAAATCTGAAAATAGGCAGTTTCCTGCTTTATTTGTCCATATTGCGAGAACGTAAGTTGTATCTCAGTTTTGCAGGAGCTGTCTGATCTGGAAACAATGTATTTTCAGCTGACGTTGCAATGTTCACTTTCGCAGATGGCAAATGTTCTTTGGGTGTGGATGACAAATGTTCAGGGTTCAAAAGAGCAGTTTCAGGAGGAGAGTCAGAATTTGGTGAATCCGTGATCAGTTCTGCATCGCTGAAAGGTATGAACCTGGGGACTTGTTCCGTTTCAGAGGCACCGATTCCTTTCTTTACCCAGTTGTCGTAAGGAAGTGGCAGAGGCACACGTTTAGCATGTGTCGTATGGACCCAATTTCTCCTTCCGGCCACACGAATAGCAGTTCTCGTTGCTAGCAGGACTTGGAATGGGCCAATGAATCTGGGCTGAAGATTTTTTGTTCTTGCAAAATTTCTGATGACCACCTGATCACCCGGTTTCAGCTGATGGCCTGGACTCTCCGGTGGCTTTGGCAATGCATCGAAAACCTGTTGGTGAATAAGACTCAATTTAGCAGTCAAGTCGAAAAGGTAATCAATTAACATTGGGTATTCCAGCTGCTTAAATTCTTTCGGTCTAGGTACCCCCCAAACATTTGCAGGACGGCCAAAAACTATTTCGTAAGGACTAAGCCCTACTCTAGAATGTACAGTTGCTCTTGTTGATAGCAAAGCCAGAGGCAATGCGTCTGGCCAGGACAAACCCGTGGATGCTTGTATCTTAGCGAGTTTCAGTTTAAGGGTGCCATTGTAACCCTCGACTAAACCCGCGGACTGGGGATGATTCGCACTATGAAATTTCTGTCTAATCCCTAGGCCGGCACACACACTCTGCATAACTTTCCCTACGAACTCACTTCCGTTGTCTGACCATACAATCCGTGGCATTCCGTATCTGGGGAAGTATTCTTTAAGAAGAATTTTGGCAGTGGATAAGGCAGTATTGTCCTTCAGTGGGTATGCTTCGATCCATCTGGAGAAAGCACAAACTACCACTAGGACGTATTTCAGATTATTGCAACGATCCATGTGAATGAAGTCTAGCTGGATCACCTCAAAGGGGCAGGAAGGAGGAGCGAAATGACCTGCAGGTGTGGGGATTCCCTTGCCAGGATTATGCATCAAGCATACCATACAATTTCTCACCACTCTCTCTGCACACTTACTAATCCCGTCATTCTTCCAGACCGGAGCCAACATCTTACAAATCCCTTTTGAACTGATGTGCGCTGTTCCATGTGCCATCGTTACTACTGCAAGCACATACGCATCAGGCAACATCCAACGCTGTTGTTCCGACAAGTCAATCCAACACCCACTCGAGTCCAATTTACCCGTGCTCTCTCTCCATGCAAGTTTTTCCTCCTCAGTCGCCTCTTTCTGAATTTCCTTCACGCTTTCCACTGTGTTCTCACACATTCCAGACTCAGAAATCCATCTTGCAGACGTTGCAACATACATTCTACTCATCATATTTCTAGCTGTCTGTTTTGCAATCTCATCAGCAAAAGCATTCCCACGACCAACATCATCCGTGATTGCTTTATGAGCACTGCATTTCACAATCGCAACTTCAGTCGGCAAGGTTAGAGATTCCAACAAGTCATTAACTAGCTGACCATGTTGAATCTTAGTCCCATGGGACGTAATGAAACCTCTCTCTTTCCACAAACGGCCAAAACTATGGGCCACGCCGAACGCGTACTGACTATCTGTGAACACATTCACTCTCTTTCCCTTAGCTAAAACGCACGCTCTTGTTAGCGCGATCAATTCTGCAGCCTGGGCAGAATTCTGACTCACTCTTGCAGTCTCCACAATCGTACTCAAAGTTGTTACTGCATAAGCAGCAGTCACATCACCATTCTCCAATTTGAAGCAAGACCCGTCAATATACAACGTGCCATCTGGATCTGACAACGGAGTGTCTTTTAGATCGATTCGTCCTTTTGTTTCTTCCTCAGTTTTGAAACAACAGTCGTGTGGTTCGGAATCACTCGACTCTTCGCTAGTCGGCAACAGTGTTGCTGGATTCAATACATTGCATCTTTTGATCTGAATATGACTAGCTAACAGTGTCAGTTCATAACCTGATAATCTAGCACTGGTAAGGTGTTGCGTCTTGGTTCGGTTCATGAGTGTATCCACAGCATGAGGAACCATGACTACTAGCATGTTGTTCATTACTAAACCAGCAGATTGTCGAATGGAAGCTGCAGCTGCGGCTGTAGCTCTCAAGCAACTAGGCAATGCTCTAGCTACTGGATCTAATGTTGATGAAAAATACGCACAAGGGCGTTGTTTATCACCAAATTTCTGCGTCAAAACACTCAATGCACAACCTTCTCTCTCGTGGACGTAGAGCGTGAATGGCTTACTGTAGTCGGGTGTACCCAATACAGGTGCTGAACACAGTGCATTTCGTAACTCAGAAAAACTCTGCTGACATTCAGCAGACCATGGTACCGGACTCGGAACACCTTTCCCAGTCAAGGCTACCAATGGTTTTGCTAGAAGAGAAAAATTTGGGATCCATTGCCTACAATATGAGGTAATACCCAAAAAGGCACGTACTTCTCTCTGCGTGCTAGGAACGTTCATCTGTGTAATTGCTTTTATTCTCTCTGGGGTCAACTTCCTTCCCTCCTTTGACAAGAGATGACCTAGGTAGGTCACTTCTTGGCAGCAGTATTGCATTTTTGAAGGTGACACCTTGTGATTCAAATCTGACAAGTGATGCAATAAAGAAATCGTAGCTGTTTTGCAAGTTTCCTTGTCATCGGCAGCCACTAGAAGATCATCGACATACTGTACTAAAGCAGAACCACTAGGAAGTACGAAGGAATCTAACTGGCTTTTTAATGCTTGACTGTAAATGGATGGACTTTCACAATAACCTTGTGGAGCGCGTTTAAATCTAAAACTTCGTCCTCCTAGAGAGAAACCGAAGATATCTCTGCTTTCCTCGGCTATCGGAATGCTGAAAAAGGCATTTTTCAAGTCGACAACCGAAAACCATGCTGCTGTAGCAGGAATCAACGTTAACAATGCAGTAATGTCTGGAACCACAGGAAACTGTGGGATCACAATTTTATTAACCTCTCTGAGATCAATTACGAACCTATATACTGGAGGCTTTGTAGGGTCAGTTCGTTTCAAAATAGGCAGTACAGGACTATTACAGACATTACCTCTAGTCTCTTCTATAACGTCTTTTTTGATCAGGTCTTGTACTATCAGTAGGAGCGCACGCTCACCTTCATTAGAGATTCTGTATTGTGGAATTCGTGGAAGTTTAACATTTGCTTTCAAAGTTACTACATAGGGTGGAATTTCCAATAGACCTACATCATTAGGACCAGTCGCCCAAAGAGTATCAGGGAGTGAACGCAGCTCTGGTGGGAGCGCATCCATCGACAAGTACATCGGAGAGATTATTCTTTTACCCAACGTAAGCTGTACTCCTGCTGGAGAACAGTACAATGTCGCGTACAGTCGTTTTAACAAGTCTAAACCAAGCAGATTTTCGTTACAACCTGTCGTCAAAATCAGGGGTGCTTTCAATTGACGTGGTCCAATGGAGATAGACAAAGGACCAGAAACAGGGTTGTGAACAGGGGCGCCCGAAAAACCTACTGAAACGTTTGTTGAGCCAGACAAAGGTGCGCCAGGGAGTTTCGCATGTATGATAGAACTTTTTGCTGCACCAGTATCCAACAGAAACGGTTCGACTATACCTGATGTTGCTACTGCGACATAAGGCCCACTCTGATCTACTGGAACTGATACTACTCCCTCTCTTTGTCCATGGCTGTCCTAGTACTCATTTTGCTGAACTTCCTCACTAGCTTCATAATAGTCTTCGACATGATACTGTGGAGACCTATTCTGTTGGGCAGATTGTCCATTTCACTGATCGAAATAATTAGAGGGGCGATCACTCGTCTGCGGAGGCATAGCACCTCGTCCTCGACCTCTAGAGTTTTGCATAGAACTACCATGACCTCTCTGAGCTGCCGCAGCATTATTTTGCGTTCGAACTGGACATTCACTTTTGTAATGACCTTCCCTTTTGCAATAAGCACATTGATTCCATTGGTATTGTGGCCTTTGAAAATTATAATCCGTTCTTTGATATGACCCTTGCTGCATATTCGTCTGATTCATGCGAGGCGGATAAGCTTGCTGTAAAAGTACTTTAGTTTTTAAATCTTTCGTCTTTTTATCTGATTTTTCCTTCTCTTCTTTATCCCTATTTTCATAGTACTGAGCAGTCGCAAGTATTTGCGCAGTCGTAGAGACAGCCCACGCACTTTCAGAATTCTTTAATTTACCACTAAGTTCTGGCAACAGATTGTGCACAAATTTATCAACAAATAATCTCTGGCCTCCTTCTGTGCTCATATCCTGACCGCTATGATCCACGAAAGTCTCCTCGAATCTTGTGAAAAAGTCGGAGACGCTTTCGTCTTTCTTTTGTTTGCACGCGGACAATTTGTCCCAGTTAACGCGTAATGCTGGCATCAAGGTTTTCATTAAATCGATTATTCTACCAGGCAAATTAGCAATTAAAGGTTCAGGTTTGGAACCACCTATTTGTTGACCATCCGCTGCAATTATAGCTGCCCAGTCACCACCTAGGGCAACTGGATGATTCTCTTTACGAATTTTAGCCCAAATTGGTTGCGGTACTACATTACCAAATAGCAGATCTATGTCAGCAAGATTCAATACACAAGCGTCAACTGTTTGAGCCAACTCTTTGTAGTACCCTGCAGGATTTTTACGCGGATCTGGCAAGGCCTGTTTTACTGCTAATACTTCAGCTCGCTTCCATGGAATATGTATCCAGACTCTCTGGAATTGGGCCGGAGCGGCTGCAATACCAAGGTTTGCATTAGCTTGCACAGCTTCACGCCAAATTGGTGGAACCTCTCTCATTGGATATTGACGATTTCGTTTCGTACTACGTTTCTCTAATTCTCTCGGTGAACGAAGGGATGAGTCATTCCTATAACTTAAAATCAGTTCCATCGCTTCTTTTATATTTTGTCCAACTATCATACCTGCAGCAAACTCTTTCTGAACATTAATTAATTCTCCTAGATTTGATTCAGGGTCATCCTCTTCTAATTCCTCACGTAGAAGGAAACACATTTCATCGAACACATATCGTTGTGTCGGTTCGTTCCATTGCATAAATGTATCTAATACATTTTGTACATTATATCTTCCAACTTTCGAAACCCATCTAAGGGCAGTGGAATCTAATATTCCTTTTTCTTCAGTACTGGGAAGCTGACTACGTCTCTGTACAGAGTCAGAGGTAGGAGTCTTAATCAGAGTTTTATAGAAGGGAGATAGAATATTAGAGACAGAATCAGTGATTCTTCGACGAACAGAAAGCGGAGTCATAATATTAACAGAGGCAGTGAATAGAGTAGCAGTTGGAACAGATAGATCAGGAACAGTAGGAGTAGCAGGAAAAATAGCTTGTGAAGTAGCAGGTGTGAGCGACACAGGCATAGGTAAAGAAGCCGGCAACCCTAGAAGAGGGGTTGTCGAAGGAACATTAATATTGACCACAGGAGGTACAGGAACTTGATTCAGGGGAGCGGGAACAGGGACACCAGGTTGTCCAGCAACCGGTAATTGAACATTCGGTATAGGTGGAGCCGTAGCACCCTGTGCATACGGTGGGGGTGATCGTAACAAGTAAGACAACAGGGGATCCTTTTCAGGGTCCTCTACTATCTTAGCCGTACTCGATGGCAAAGCAGGATAGCACTTGTCTATCGCTAAATTACGCTCTCTATCGGCCACCTCCATCGCTTTCTCAGACTCGTTGAGTTGCAGCTGCCTAGCAGACTGTTCTAAAGTCAACTCTTGCTCTTTCTGTTCTTTCTTCAACTTTTTAATTTCTCTCTGTTTAGATTCTTTTCGCCAATAACGGAAAGAATCAAACATTGCCGGCCGGGCTTTCTTCTTAAACAACCTTCTTTCTAGATTATCGAGAACTTCAGGTTCAAAACTACCGTGTAGTGGCCAACTAAGGACTCCATCTTTCTCTGTGTAGCGGATCCATACCTCGTTATAAGAGATAGGGCCCACACCAAATTTGCAATATAGATCATAAAGGGGAGTTCCAATCGGAGGAACCAAACACGAGTCCTCCAACCGGGAATCACTGTTGCAACTAAAACAAGACAACATACAATTTTTCCGACTTACCATTTTATAATCCGGAACACAAAACAAACAAGACACAAACAGAAAAGATGCGCACTCGAACCAAGAACTTAGGCCTACCAGAACTGACAAATGTATCGATACCTGAACTGAACAGAATGATTATCGTAACCAGAATAACCAGTGATAACCTTACAGAACTGAACTGAACTGAGAACTAAAAGGATTATCCAAATAGGAGCAACCCTTATAAAATAACCAACTAGCAACCACGAAATACTTAACTGAGGCACTGAAGACGTCACCAAGGAGAAACCCGTCACGTTTCGCCGTACTGAGGACTGCACCTCGGGTCCAAGACAGGGCGACGGTCAAGGCAACGGACCACTGCAGCCGTCTGAACGGGAACCCTCGTGGAAGAGAACGTTGGGGCCACTTTTGCGATATGCCGGGATCGATGAAGTGGGGCGCCTCCCTCTGAAATCTTCACACGAAGCTCCTCGAACTCTTCAGGCTTTTGGACCGGTACCGAATGACGTCGCCCCACGTTGGGCGCCAATTGGAGTTCTGGACTTTTTGGTTCCGTCCAGAGGTGTCAGGGATAACACCCGAAGACCCCGGAGTTCCACCTGTCTCGGTGCACAAACAAACAGAAACACGGGCTTCTCGATGGTGGCGTCAAAGACCAAAGGTTTATTACTGCAGGGACACAGAAGTCACAGAAACTACACATGGGCAGTGTCTAGGAGCCTGTTCGATTTGTACAAAGAGGGTTGCTCCTTATATACTAAATATTGGGCTTCAGGCAAATTCTTTACATGTTACCACAGTTCTAAACATTCGTGTCTTAAACAATAAATATTTGGCGTTGCACAGGGATCGTCAACAGTATCTGATGTCAAAACATTACAAATGAGGGGTTCCCACTAGTCCATCATAATCCCATGTCAATTCTTCATTCAAGACCCGGACCGCCTCATCGTAAATTTCGTTACCTCCCCCTAATAAAGGCCCAGAAGGAAAGGAGCAGAGCCAGGTGCAGAAGATAGAAAGACAGGATAAGAAATGTTTGTGGGTCGTAAATGGGCACGGTTACCAGCTTCGGCCGCCTAATCATGATCAGGCCAACGAACACAAGAACCAGTATAGCAGGACTGGCCTCAGGCTGGGGAGGCAGTTCTTGCCGAGTCATGCTGCTACAGCGTTGCTGGCCTAAGGTGCACGTGTCACTAGCAAGGTGAATCGCCGGTTAAAGCCTACGTGTCCTTTAATGAAAAAGAGGTCATTGCGTGTCCATTGACTATGTGAGGGCAAGGAATACAAAATGGCTTCCGTGTTCTAAGATGGATGCCACGGGTAGAACAGAAATGTGTTTGTAACTGGAGTGCTCTTGCTCGTAGCATAGCGAAAACACCAGGATATACTAAATGGATCATTTGCGGTTCACTGATACCAAAATTATGTATTTACGACAATGTTACAAACACGAGTAAAATCGTCACGGAACCTCACCGCCAGCGAGGCTCTAAATTCCTCTTCCTTTGAAAGTTTTACAGACACACCCAGTCGCCAGGTTGGAGGGTGTGCCCAGGATCCGAGGAAGGCTGTGGCAAGGTGTCTTGTGCAGTTCTTTGCATATTAGATGTAAGATGTTTCCTTACTTGGTGTTACACAACCTTGATGGCTTTTGTTTCAAGTTACCAGATGGCACAACAACGGCCACTTATGCTATCACCACCTTATTCACAGTAGTAGCGACTTCACGGGTTCCCTACCAGTCAGCACAAGCTATAGAGCTTGTGGCTCTTCCGTGCATGTGAGTTAAGTGAGGGATTAGCTGTCAATATTATTGAGAGGCAGTATGCATTTGGAGTGGCCCATTCAGCCTGATTCATCAAGCTGATTTGCGCTCGCAAAGGGCCAGATTCTGAGAATCTGGCCCTTTGCGAGTGCGATTTTTGCATTTGGTATTCATCATCCCAAATGCAAAAAAATCGCTATTTAAGAATTCGCATATTTGCGAGGAATTGGATTTAAGGAATCTCTAATAGAGATTCCTTAAATGCAATTCATCAACTAAATAGAAATAGCGAAATCGCTATATTTGGTCTCAATTTACCACCAGGTCTGACTTGGTGGTAAATTGCGTAAATAGTGTAAAAAGCACTTTAGTGCATTTTTTTCTTTTGCATGTTACACACACACATGTCCTTTGGACATGTGTGTGCGCAACACCTGTTCAAATGTGCATTTTAGGGGTGCTACAGGGTGTCCTTTGGACACCCCTGGCACCCTTAAAATCGCTATCTGATTTGCGAGTAGCAAATTGCTACTCGCAAATAAGGGATACTCCCCATTCATTCCTATGGGCCTTTTGGCCCATAGGAATGAATGGGGAGTTATTCCTTTTTTTGCGAGTAGCAAATTGCTATTCGCAAATAGAGAACATGTAGGAATCGCTATTTATTTAGCAATTCCTACATGAATACCGTTTTGCGTGTCCTCAATAGCGAGTCGCTATGATTCGCTATTAGGGCCACGCAAAACGGCCCCTTGATGAATCAGGCTGATAATTCTGGGCGACTTGAGGCTGAGAAAGGGTTCTTGACATCACATGGCATGAAGACCCTGCATGGCCCCTTAATACACAGGCTCTTGTCAGCTTTGACACTTCCTAAGAAACTAGCAAGCGTGGGCGTAAAATCCGTTCCGTCGCGAACTTTCACGCAAAGCTGATTTTTTTAAGCCTGGGCGTAGTTTGCCGTACAGTAGCTTCTTAAAATATTTGCAATAAGCTTCCTGTACATGACCAGATATGAGAAAATAAGTTTTTCTATCTTTATATGCTAAAGTGCATAGAGTACTTTTACAATGGTGAAACTGAAAAATTGTAAAGCAGTGGGAGATGTGATGATTTTGGGATCCTCCCTAACCTAGGGAGAGTACCAAACAGATGCCTTGAAAATAAAAAAGCACATCTTATTGAACGATTTAGTTGTGGTCCCATCCTCTTAGGACAAACCCAAACACAGTTAATGGCAAACAAAATACCCAACCAAAGGCCCTGCAAAGCATTATGGGATGAAATTAGCAATGGGCAGTGAATATTATATAGTATACAATATCAAAAGAATTCTACAAAGAGCTGCAGTTCCACTGGTCGTCCCTAGAGGTCCCTCACGAGTCAAATGCAAATGCTTGATGAAAGGGTTTCAATGGTTTTGCATTTCACTCGTGAGGGACATCTAAGGACGACCAGTGGAACTGCAGCTTGATGTAAGAATAATTTCAATGCTTTGCATCTCACTTGTGAGGGACATCTAGGGACGACCAGTAGAACTGCAGCTCTTTGTAGAATTATTTTGATATTGGATACTATAATATTCACTGCCACTGCTAATCTTGTCCCATAATGCTTTGCAGGGCCTTTGGTTGGGATTGTTTTTTTTGCAAATAACTGTGCTTGGGGTGGTCCTAAAATGATGGGACCACCACTGAAGTTCAACAAAATGTGCTTTTTGTTTATGCTCTTTGTGTTCAAGGCATCTGCTTGGTGCTACCCCTAGGTTAAGGGGGGGCCCCAAAATCATCAGCTCTTCATTACCTAATGTTTTCATTGTAAAAGTTCTTTTTCTGTCAATTGGTTATAGGCTGTGAAGCATGTAAATTTGCATGCTCCTCAGGGTAGCGAAGTTTTAAGCCCAGTCGCACTTGCCAAATATTGCGGCGCGCAGCGTTCACTTACCGTCATTCAGCATTTGAAGAGTTATTTTTCTCCATGTTTGCATGTGCTGCGCCATTTTGGATCTTGCTGCGGGTTCCCGCGGGAGTTTGTCGACCGCGATTACGTCATCGCGGCTTGCCACCTTGCACAGCGAGAGTTTGGCAACGCGAGTACGTCATAATGGCCCGTGATCACGCATCGCGGGAGTAAACACTTGCGAACACGTAGATGCGGCGGGCAGCGACAATTTGCAATTTCGCATAAGAAATCCACCAGCAGGCAGCATAAACCTTGAAAATTATGATTTTTATCAGAATAACTCCTCAGGTTGACATTTGCCTGCACTTTTTTTTACAAGGAGTCCATTTTGGGGGGGGTGGGAGGAAGGAAGTGCCCCACAGTCTCCAACTTCCTGTTCCTGTCCAGCAGGCTCCTCCCAGTGCTTTCTTCATGTGCTGGTCACTTTGATTTGGATCTTGACCTGGAAGGATTACTTTTTGTGGATGCTGCTGGATATTTGGATTTGAGGCCTTTTTGACTTTCTTTGGTCACTTTGGGATTAGAAATTTCACAAGTAAGGGGCATATTAGCAACGTTAAGCGATATTTATCGCTAACGATGCTTAGCAACGACTTTTTTACCGCTAAGCATAGTCAGAAATTATCGCAGATAAACCTTGCTATTATCAAGGTTTATCGCAAATGCGATAAAAAACGGCCGCAATGCATGAATATCGCTGTAAAGTCAGCGATATTTATGCATTACCGAGCTAATGCTCTTAGCCATGTTATCCACCTCCCATTGGATAACATGGCTAAGAACTGCTCAGGGCAGGTGGTAGTTTTTGGAGATATTCGCGCTTAGCGCGAATATCTCCAAAAGTTGGTAATAGGAGATAGCGATGTTAGCAACTGTTTCCAGTCGCTAACATCTTGGCACGCCCACTTTGCATGTCATTAGTGATAAATATCACTGACATGCAAAGTGGGGCCCAAAATGGTCGCTATCTCCTACTAGCGGTCGCTAACTGGTGTTAGCGACAGCTAGGTAATAGGGAGATCATTTTATCTCCGCTTTCTTGGCTTTTAAAACCAAAAAAGCGGAGATAAACCCCCTTGATAATATGCCCCTAAGTTTGTTTGGGGCATTACAGTTGCTGCAACTACAATTTTGGAACTTTTTCAGAACATTAAATAAAATATATTGTGGGTAGCCACAGTATCCAGTAGGACCAGGATTAGTTATGGGTGCATGATGCAACTGTTTTGTTGAATTTCAACATCATTTAGGGCATGGATGCATTGGATTGTGGTGATTTTTGTTTGTTTTTTTCCGATTTTTTTGGCTGTTGTTGGGGCCTTTTGCCCAGGGGTACTCACTCAGTGGTGCATGGGCCTAGTCTTTCTGTGTGGTCTCTTTAATGTAAACATCATGAAGGGCATGGATGGCATTGGATTGTGGTGATTTTTGTGTTTTTCGATTTTTTGGGCTGTTGTTGGGGCCTTTTGCCCAGGGGTACTCACTCAGTGGTGCATGGGCCTAGTCTTTCTGTGTGGTCTCTTTAATGTAAACATCATGAAGGGCATGGATGGCATTGGATTGTGGTGATTTTTGTGTTTTTCGATTTTTTGGGCTGTTGTTGGGGCCTTTTGCCCAGGGGTACTCACTCAGTGGTGCAAGGGCCTAGTCTTTCTGTGGGGTGTCTTGAATGTAAACATCATGGAGGGCATGGATGGCATTGGATTGTGGTGATTTATGTGTGGTTTTCGATTTTTTGGGGTGTTGATGGGGCATGGCCATGTAGGTGGGGGCCATTTTGAGGCCTGGTCCAGGGCCATGTGGTGGGGTGAAGGGGCCATTTTGAATCCAGGCAGTGTGCTTTGTGCCATATGCCTGCATCCAATGTGCCTTGCTTTCATCCATTATGCCCAGGGGTACCCAGTGGTGCATGGGCCTAGTCTTTCTGTGTGGTCTCTTTAATGTAAACATCATGGAGGGCATGGATGGCATTGGATTGTGGTGATTGTTGTGTGTTTTTCGATTTTTTGGCTGTTGTTGGGGCCTTTTGCCCAGGGGTACTCACTCAGTGGTGCATGGGCCTAGTCTTTCTGTGGGGTGTCTTGAATGTTAACATAATGGAGGGCATGGATGGCATTGGATTGTGGTGATTTCTGTGTGGTTTTCGATTTTTTGGGGTGTTAATGGGGCATGGCCATGTGGGTGAAGGGGCCATTTTGAATCCAGGCAGTGTGCTTTGTGCCATAGGCCTGCATCCAATGTGCCTTGCTTTCATCCATTATGCCCAGGGATAACCAGTGGTGCATGGGCCTAGTCTTTCTGTGTGGTCTCTTTAATGTAAACATCATGGAGGGCATGGATGGCATTGGAATGTGGTGATTTTTGTGTGTTTTTCTATTTTTTTGTCTGTTGTTGGGGCCTTTTGCCCAGGGGTACTCACTCAGTGGTGCATGGGACTAGTCTTGCTGTGGGGTGTCTTAAATGTAAACATCATGGAGGGCATGGATGGCATTGGATTGTGGTGATTTTTTTGTGTTTTTCGATTTTTTTGGGGTGTTGATGTGGCATGGCCATGTGGGTGGGGGCCATTTTGAGGCCTGGTCCAGGTCCATGTGGTGGGGGTGAAGGGGCCATTTTGAATCCAGGCAGTGCGCTTTGTGCCATAGGCCTGCATCCGATGTGCCTTGCTTTCATCCATAATGCCCAGGGGGACCCAGTGGTGCATGGGCCTAGTCTTTCTGTGTGGTCTCTTTAATGTAAACATCATGGAGGGCATGGATGGCATTGGATTGTGGTGAATTTTGTGTGTTTTTCGATTTTTTTGGCTGTTGTTGGGGCCTTTTGCACAGGGGTAGTCACTCAGTGGTGCATGGGCCTAGTCTTTCTGTGGGGTGTCTTGAATGTAAACATCATGGAGGGCATGGATGGCATTGGATTGTGGTGATTTTTGTGTGTTTTTCGATTTTTTGGGGTGTTGATGGGGCATGGCCATGTGGGTGGGGGCCATTTTGAGGCCTGGTCCAGGCAGGGCCCGGCCATGTGGTGGGGGTGAAGGGGCCATTTTGAATCCAGGCTGTGTGCTTTGTGCCATAGGCGTGCATCCAATGTGCCTTGCTTTCATCCATTATGCCCAGGGGTACCCAGTGGTGCATGGGCCTAGTCTTTATGTGGGGTCTCTTTAATGTAAACATCATGGAGGACATGGATGGCATTGGATTGTGGTGATTTTTGTGTGTTTTTTGATTTTTTGGGGTGTTGATGGGGCATGGCCATGTGGGTGGGGGCCATTTTGAGGCCTGGCCATGTGGAGGGGGTCAAGGGGCCATTTTGAATCCAGGCAGGGTGCTTTGTGCCATAGGCCTGCATCCAATGTGCCTTGCTTTCATCCATTATGCCCAGGGGTATCCAGTGGTGCATGGACCTAGTCTTTCTGTGTGGTCTCTTTAATGTAAACATCATGGAGGGCATGGATGGCATTGGATTGTGGTGATTTATGTGTGTTTTTCGATTTTTTGGGGTGTTGATGGGGCATGGCCATGTGGGTGGGGGCCATTTTGAGGCATGGTCCAGGCAGGGTCTGGCCATGTGGTTGGGGGTCTAGGGGCAATTTTGAAGCCAGGCAGTGTGCTTTGTTGTGTCATAGGCCTGCACCCAGTCTGCCATGCTTTCATCCATTATGCCCAGGGGTACTCTGTCAGTGGTGCATTTTAATGTCTTTCCATTTTGGGGGTGCGTATAATAAAAATGCTTACTTGCAAACTATGAAGCGCTACATATGCAACATTTATTTAACTGATGTTCCTCTGGCTTTGTTTGCTTTTAGGTACAGAAAGACGAATCATCAGCCTCATCGTTCCTCATCAGTGCCAGGAAGAAGTCCTGCTGCGGTGTGTGCAGCACAACGTCACGTGTGGCCACAGACAACTCTGCAACTTGTGCAACTGCGGCCTGCTGTTCTGACATCTGAAGAAGATGGCCCCAAAAAAAGTTGCCCGTAGCTCCTCTAGCAAGAAAGTTGCCAGTAAGGAGCAGAAGAAGCAACTGGCGCCACTTACCAAGGAGACTGGTGTGACGACCCCAACATTTTTTGGGGAAAAAAAAGTACGCCTGCAGCAGCAGCGGGGTCTGCTGGGGACCAAGCTGGGAGCAGCACCTCCGCTCCATTGGGCTCAGTGCCACCACCACCACGCCAACTTAGGTCCAAGCCCTTGAGTGCTGCAGAGGCAGCAAGTATAGTTGTTCAATCACCATCGACCAGTGATGTTGGCTCATCGCAAGAAAGTAGCAGCATCCCTCAATCAACACAGGTTGTTGTAACTCATCTGACGAGTGTTCAACAACCACAGCTGCAACAACAACCACATGTGCAAGTACAAGCCCAAGTACATGTGGAAGGAGAGGCGGCGCAAGGAGAGGAGCAAGCAGAGGTGCATGGAGCGGCACAAGTGCCCACAATAGTTGTTCCTCCCGAAGTAGGGGCACATCAGGAAATCGACATTCAAGCCGAGGTATCACATGAGGAAGCCACTCCTCCTGATGATTCATTGTCTCCCAGATCCCCAGCAAGGAAAAGATCATGGATGGTATCTACTTCTTCTTCAAGCCCCCTTCCTTCTGGTGATATGGATGAAACTTGGGAACCATCACAGCCGTCTGAGAGTGAGGCACACCATGATCTGACAAAGGTAGATAAGCGTAAAAGGAAGGTCCCCGAAAGTCTCAGAGTTATGGAGTGTGATTAGGACGCTGAACAAGAAGTGGTGTATACTCCTGCTGATGAAGACTCTCACGACGACGACGCAGTCATCATAGACGTCACTCCAGCCTCAGCGGGCATGCAGCACACAGACATTTTAACCCTAGCCCGAAATGCTGCTGAGCGTGATGATGATGATGATGGCGACGTGGGAATGGGACCACCACGAATGCAGTTAACTAGTACACCACCACCTACAGCTTCCATATTTTCTCGCCAGAAGGGACCTCCATCCACCTTGACCTCCATTTCCTCAATTAGTGGTGCTGTAAGTGCACAACATACTAAATTTCAGCAACACACATCCTCCAGTTCATCTGGCATTAGCAGCATTACCAGTATTGCCTCCTCCGCCACCCACAGACATTTGAAGTCCGCAGTTTGGGACTTCTTTAGTGTTAGCCCAACAAGGGAAAACATAGCCATTTGTACCATTTGTAAGGTTCGAGTTAGTCGGGGTAAGCTTGGTACCAACTATGGTACCGGAGGCCAGAGAGGTCATCTTCAGAGACAGCACACTGTCAAATGGCATGCGTACCTAAGGGAGATCAAGGATGCCCGAATTGGAAGTCAACAAATTGTATCCGTTGATGTTTCATCTGCTGATGATGAGGAGGAAGAAGCGTCAAACATTTCTTCAGTTACACCCTGTACCCCGTCAGCAGCACACCCCCTGCAAGATATATGAGTCACACTAAGAGTGTGGGAGAGAGTGAGACACCAATGCGAAAAAGTTCATCATCACTGAGCGTAACTGGGTCGCAAAAGTCATCATCATCCCATAAAATGGTCCAGCCCACCATTAGTTTTCAGAAGCGCCATATGAACGCAACCACCAAATGGCGCGTCTGAATAACACTAAGCTGGCTAAAATGCTAGCGCTGGACCTTCTCCCTTTTTATTTTGTGGAAGGGGTGGGTTTTATTGAAATGGTGGCAACGCTCTGCCCTAAATGGAAGGTTCCTAGCCGGTTCTATTTTGCCAGAGTTGCGGTTCCAGCACTACATGAAGATGTGCTGGAGGTGATTGGGGCAGCTTTGCAGAAGAGTGCTGTTCACACTATACATCTGACAACAGACATGTGGACCAGTTGCGCAGCCACTGATTGCATGTGCATCACTGCACACTGGGTCTCTTTTTCAGGGGTTTAAGCAAAGATAAACGCAGGTGTTGACTCGGACAAAGTTCAGAAAGCTGCTCGGAAACAAGCAACAATAGCCAAGTTTGCCATGGAGAAAAGTCATACAGGAGAAAACATTTTGCATGAGTTTAACACAAAGGTCTTTGAATGGCTGTCCACGAGAAAACGCATGATTGGTTATGTTTCCACAGATAATGGCGCCAATGTAGTTAAGGCCATGGATATGGGTAACTATTTCAGAGTGCCGTGTCTGGCGCACTGTATAAACCTGGTTATTAAAAAATTCTTGAGTGAAGAAAGTCCAGTCTCCGAGTTACTGACCACCTGCCGAAGAATGTGCACACATTTCAACCATTCTTTTAAGGCCCGGAAGCAGCTGAGGTGCCTGCAACATGAACGTAAATTGCCAGTCAAAGCACTCATCCAGGAGGTGGCAACACGTTGGAACTCAACCTTCTACATGCTTGAGCGTCTGTATGAGCAGTATGCGGTAGTCGATCAGTATTTCTTTAAACTGGGTACACCTCTGATAGACATGAGGATACAGGTGGAGCAATGGGACCTAGTTAAAAGCCTGACAGACATGCTTCGTCCTTTTGAGGTCTTCACGCGTGCATTCAGCAGGGAGGACTGTAATTTGGGAAAAGCTATCCCATTGTTGAGCATGCTAGAGCACCGACTGAAGGCGGTGTGTTCTAAGTTTGAAAAAGATGGAAAGGAAGAAGCATTTAAGTTGGCGGAGAAGGTATTACACCGCCTACTTGGCGATGATCGTCTTGAAATGATCAACACAGAACAGCATTACATTTGTGCTACTATTCTGGATCCATGGTATAAAAAGGCAGTGGCAGGCAGAGTATTCTTTCCTTTTGATGACGCAGATGTTACAAAGTACAAACATTGGCTAGCTGTGTCAGCCACTCGGTTTGAAAGAGAACGGCAGGAAATTGAAGGAAAAGGCAGTACATCAGCATCAGCAGGCCGTCCGCAGTCAAAAAAATCCACTTCTGCATTTGTGGCTGTGGCAGAAGTGAGTGATTTTCCGTCTCAGCCGTTAACGACACCAGCAACCGTATCATCTGCACCAGACACACAGTAATATTGTGTGAAGAAGAGGATTGGCTAACTCAGCTTGGGTTTGCTTCTGAAATGGTCCCAGAAAAAAGTAAGCAAAGTGGAGGAACTCTGGAGAACCTTGAGTCGATGGTGCAGGCCTATCTGAATGACTCAATAGAGGTCCATCTTTCTCATGACCCATTGGCGTATTGACATGGAAAAACAGATGTGTGGCCAGAGATCACCAACCTTTGCTATAAATTACTTGTCTTGCCCACTCGCAAGTGTAGGAGTGTGGGGTCTGCAATCCTATGGTCACCCCAGATTTTTGCTTTTTGCTTCACTGGTTTACGACTTTCCCTGGCTGTGGGCCTGCTAATCAGACCCACAGCCTAGCTGTTCTCTCTCTAAATTGACAACCATGTACTTTAGGTGCATTTACCAATTGTTACTGGGTCACCTTATCAGTCCCTGTAACAGTGTACCTTAGGTATACAGGGCATAGGTGTACCCAGGGCCTACCAGGGGCTGAAGCATGTATTATGCCACCCCTGGCTGGCCATCTAAAACTGACACAACTGGCTGCATGACAGCTGGGGCAATGTGGTGTAATCACCCTTTGCTGTAGATATAGTATACCTATATCTAACCCTAAAATGGACACATATATCCCTATCAGTCACTCCTATGGAAGGCCTTATCAATCCTGAAGGCAGAGTGATTGGAATTATGTGAGATGGTGCTCTGGCATGAGATGAGTCCGTTTGCAGCTTGCGGAACCAAGTCCTTATAGCTGTTCCATGATAACGCTATACCATATACTTTTAAGTGCATTAACAACCTCGCGGTTAAATGCTAACTCTGGTATAACATTATCAAAACATGTCGAGTAAGGTGTCATATGATTTTGAATACTACCCCCTCGCCAATTCTGGCGACGGGGGTAGCATTCCACCCTTCTAGAGGGACACGACATGTATGTAACTGTGAACCCCGGTTAAAGTTAACTCGAGTCTTGGCATCACAAAATGGATGCTGCCACCACAGACACAAGTCTGACCTCCTGCTGCTGGGAGTCCTTCCAGAGAGGGAGGCTTAGACAAAGGGTTTCCTGCCTTGGGAGGTGCTAGCACCACCCCAGACAGGATTTTGTGTATTAGGTAGGATAGGCCTGAAAGGAATGAGACATGCCTGGGGCACACAAGGTGCCCTGTGCATACACCGGTTCAAACCAGTTGCTGGGGCACTCCAGCCCCAGCTCTGGCAGGAAACTTGACAAAGGATAGGGGGTGTAATGAGGTTCCGTGACGATTTTAACCCGTGTTTGTAACATTGTCGCAAATGCATAATTTTGGTATCAGTGAACCGCAAATGATCCATTTAGTATATCCTGGTGTTTTCGCTATGCTACGAGCAAGAGCACTCCTGTTACAAACACATTTCTGTTCTACCCATGGCATCCATCTTAGAACAAGGAAGCCATTTTGTATTCCTTGCCCTCACATAGTCGATGGACACGCAATGACCTCTTTTCATTTAAGGACACGTAGGCTTTAGCCGGCAATTCACCTTGCTAGTGACACGTGCACCTTAGGCCAGCAACGCTGTGGCAGCATGACTCGGCAAGAGCTGCCTCCCCAGCCTGAGGCCAGTCCTGCTATACTGGTTCTCGTGTTTGTTGGTCTGATCATGATTAGGCGGCCGAAGCTGGTAACCGTGCCCATTTACGACCCACAAACATCTCTTATCCTACTTTTCTATCTTCTGCACCTGGCTCTGCTCCTTTCCTTCTGGGCCTTTATTAGGGGGAGGTAACGAAATTTACGATGAGGCGGTCCGGGTCTTGAATGGAAAGTTGACATGGGATTATGATGGAATAGTGGGAACCCCTCGTTCGTAATGTTTTGACATCAGATATTGTTAACGATTCCTGTGCAACGCCAAATATTTATTGTTTAAGATACAAAGGTTTTGGAATGTGCTAACATGTAAAGAAATTTGCCTGAAGCCCAATATTCAGTATATAAGGAGCAACCCTCTTTGTACAAATTGAACAGGCTCCTAGATACTGCCCATGTGTAGTTTCTGTGACTTCTGTGTCCCTGCAGTAATAAACCTTTGGTCTTTGACGCCACCATCGAGAAGCCCGTGTTTCTGTTTGTTTGTGCACCGAGACAGGTTGAACTCCGGGGTCTTCGGGTGTTATCCCTGACACCTCTGGACGGAACCAAAAAGTCCAGAACTCCAATTGGCGCCCAACGTGGGGCGACGTCATTCGGTACCGGTCCAAAAGCCTGAAGAGTTCGAGAAGCTTCGTGTGAAGATTTCAGAGGGAGGCGCCCCACTTCATCGATCCCGGCATATCGCAAAAGTGGCCCGACGTTCTCTTCCACGAGGGTTCCCGTTCAGACGGCTGCAGTGGTTCGTTGCCTTGACCGTCGCCCTGTCTAAGGTGCAGTCCTTAGTACGGCGAGACGTGACGGGTTTCTCCTTGGTGACGTCTTCAGTGCCTCAGTTAAGTATTAAGTGGTTGATAGTTGGTTACTTCGTAAGGGTTGCTCCTGTTTGGATAATCCTTTTAGTTTTTGGTTTGGTTCGGTTTCATAAGATTATCGCTGGTTATTCTGGTTACGATACTCATTCAGTTCAGTTCGGGTATCGATACGTTTGTCTGTTCTGGTAGGCCTAAGTTCTTGGTTCAAGTGCGCACCTTTCTTTTAATTTGTGTTTCGTCTGTTTTGTGTTCCGGGTTATAAAATGGTAAGTCGGAAAAATTGTATGTTGTCTTGTTTTAGTTGCAACAGGGATTCCCAGTTGGAGGACTCGTGTTCGGTTCCTCCGATTGGAACTCCCCTTTATGATCTATATTGCAAATTTGGTGTGGGCCCTATCTCTTATAACGAGGTATGGATCCACTACACAGAGAAAGATGGTGTCCTTAGTTGGCCACTGCATGGTAGTTTCGAACCTCAAGTTCTTGATAATTTAGAAACGAAATTATTCAAGAAGAAAGCCCGGCCGGCAATGTTTGATTCTTTCCGTTATTGGCGAAAAGAATCTAAACAGAGAGAAATTAAAAAGTTGAAGAAAGAACAGAAAGAGCAAGAGTTGACTTTAGAACAGTCTGCTAAGCAGCTACAACTCAACGAGTCTGAGAAAGTGATGGAGGTGGCCAATAGAGAGCATAATCTAGCAATAGACAAGTGCTATCCTGCTTTGCCATCAAGTACAGCTAAGATAGTAGAGGACCCTGAAAAGGATCCCCTGTTGTCTTACTTGTTACGATCACCCCCACCGTATGCACAGGGTGCTACGGCTCCACCTATACCGAATGTTCAAGTACCGGTTGCTGGACAACCTGGTGTTCCCGCTCCTCTGAATCAAGTTCCTGTACCTCCTGTGGTCACTATTAATGTTCCTTCGGCACCCCCTCTTTCAGGGTTGCCGGCTTCTTTACCTATACCTGTATCGCTCACACCTGCTAGTTCACAAGCTGTTTTGCCCGCTACTCCTACTTATCCTGATCTATCTGTTCCAACTGCTACTCTATTTACTGCTTCTGCTAATATTATGACTCCACTTTCTGTTCGTCGAAGAATCACTGATTCTGTCTCTAACATTCTATCTCCCTTCTATAAAACTCTGATTAAGACTCCTACCTCTGACTCTGTGCAGAGACGTAGTCAGCTTCCCAGTACTGAAGAAAGAGGGATATTAGATTCCACTGCTCTTAGATGGATTTCGAAAGTTGGAAGATATAATGTACAAGATGTATTAGATACATTTATGCAATGGAACGAACCGACACAACGATATGTGTTTGATGAAATGTGCTTCCTTCTACGTGAGGAATTAGAAGAGGATGACCCTGAATCAAATCTAGAAGAATTAATTAATATTCAGAAAGAGTTTGCTGCAGGTATGATAGTTGGACAAAATATAAAAGAAGCGATGGAACTGGTTTTAAGTTATAGGAATGACCCATCCCTTCGTTCTCCGAGGGAGTCAGAGAAACGTAGAACGAAACAAAATCGTCAATATCCAATGAGAGAAGTTCCACCAATTTGGCGTGAAGCTGTGCAAGCTAATGTAAACCTTGGTATTGCAGCCGCTCCGGCCCAATTCCAGAGAGTATGGATACATATTCCATGGAAGCGAGCTGAAGTATTAGCAGTGAAACAGGCCTTGCCAGATCCGCGTAAAAATCCTGCAGGGTACTACAAAGAGTTGGCTCAGACAGTTGACGCTTGTGTATTAAATCTAGCTGACATAGATCTGCTATTTGGTAATGTAGTACCACAACCAATTTGGGCTAAAATTCGTAAAGAGAATCATCCAGTTGCCCTAGGTGGTGATTGGGCAGCTATAATTGCAGCGGATGGTCAACAAATAGGTGGTTCTAAACCTGAACCCTTAATTGCTAATTTGCCTGGTAGAATAATCGATTTAATGAAAACCCTAATGCCAGCATTACGCGTTAACTGGGACAAATTGTCCGCGTGCAAACAGAAGAAAGACGAAAGCGTCTCCGACTTTTTCACAAGATTCGAGGAGACTTTTGTGGATCATAGTGGTCAGGATATGAGCACAGAAGGAGGCCAGAGATTATTTGTTGATAAATTTGTGCACAATCTGTTGCCAGAACTTAGTGGTAAATTAAAAAATTCTGAAAGTGCGTGGGCTGTCTCTACGACTGCGCAAATACTTGCTACTGCCCAGTACTATGAAAATAGGGACAAAGAGGAGAAAGAAAAATCAGATAAAAAGACGAAAGAGTTAAAAACTAAAGTTCTTTTACAGCAAGCATATCCGCCTCGCACCAATCAGACCAATACACAGCAAGGGTCATATCTAAGCATGAGCGCAAAATCCGCTCCGATCGCGGATTTTTCGGATTTTCGGTAAATCCGCGATCCGCGAACTCTCGCGGATTTACCGAGAATCCGCAATCCGCGATCGGAGCGGATTTTGCGGTCAAAAGTTCAAGCCCCATGTAAATAATTTACGATGGCGCCGGCAAGCTGCCAGCGCCATCCTCAAATGGTTACTTAATTAGCTTCGACAGGAAGCTCTAACAGCTTTTATCAGTTGGAGCTTCCTGTTGAAGCTAATTAAGTAACTTTTGCAGGATGGCGCTGGCAGCTTGCCGGCGCCATCGTAAAGTATTTACATGGTGTCTTCTTCTTGAATAAATATGAAGGGCAGGGTTCATTCTGGCACGACGGTCCTGGCACAAAAAAAAAACCTCAACAGGAAACACTTGCAGATATCAATAACGCATGTGCCCTAGTTGAAGCTTAAATTCAGTGACTCATTCATCAGCCCAAAAATAATCGTGAGCGCCGGCACCCCCGTCCGTTTGGCCCCGCCCACACACTCGAGGTGTGCACCGTCTTCCCGCCATTTATCCACTATGATGGCCATTTCACTCCAGGGACCCCTGCGCACTTCGGCGCGATTGCATAGTAACACACACTTGGTCGCTGGAACTAGTTGAAGTGCAAATGCAGTGACTCATTCATCAGCCCAAAAAAAATTGTGAGCGTTGGGAGGCTGGGCAGATGTGCCTTCTTCACAAATATACCATCGAAAATCCGCTGTGATGCTGGCCAGATGCATTTGCATCTTTGACTTTCACGAGCGCAACCCCCGTGCTGTTCCTGTGACCAGGGGGCTTCTGTCTCTTAATCTGCTGCTCTGATCGATCTCTGACCTTTAATATACAGAAGAGGCATGTGCGCTCGCATGGAAGCCCCGTCCGTTTGGCCCCGCCCACACACTCGAGGAAGCCCCGCCCCAAATCCGCAAATCCGCTAAATCCGCGGATTTTGCGGATCCACGATCCGTGAATCCGCAAATTCGTGAATCGTGGATCCGCAAAATCCGCCCATGCTTAGTCATATCAAAGAACGGAGTATAATTCTCAGAGGCCACAGTACCAATGGAATCAGTGTGCTTATTGCAAAATGGAAGGCCATTATAAGACTGAGTGTCCGGTACGGGCACAAAATAATACTGCGGCAGCTCAGAGAGGTCGTGGTGGTTATATGCAGAATTCTAGAGGTCGAGGAAGAGGTGCTATGCCTCCACAGACAAGTGATCGCCCTTCTAAATATTTCGACCAACGAAATGGACAATCTGCCCAACAGAATAAGTCTCAACAATATCATGTTGAAGATTACTATGAAGCTAGTGAGGAAGTTCAGCCAAAGGAGTACTAGGACAGCCATGGACAAAGAGAGGGAGTAGTATCAGTTCCAGTAGATCAGAGTGGGCCTTATGTCGCAGTAGCAACATCAGGTATAGTCGAACCGTTTCTGTTGGATACTGGTGCAGCAAAAAGTTCTATCATACATGCGAAACTCCCTGGCGCACCTTTGTCTGGCTCAACAAACGTTTCAGTAGGTTTTTCAGGCGCCCCTGTTCACAACCCTGTTTCTGGTCCTTTGTCTATTTCTGTTGGACCCCGACAATTGAAAGCACCCCTGATTTTGACGACAGGTTGTAATGAAAATCTGCTTGGTTTAGACTTATTAAAACGCCTATATGCGACATTGTACTGTTCTCCAGAAGGAGTACAGCTTACGTTGGGTAAAAGAATCATCTCTCCAATGTACTTGTCGATGGATGCACTCCCACCAGAGCTGCGTTCACTCCCTGATACTCTTTGGGCGACTGGTCCTAATGATGTAGGTCTTTTAGAAATTCCACCATATGTAGTAACTTTGAAAGCGAATGTAAAATTTCCACGAATTCCACAATACAGAATTTCTACTGAAGGTGAGCGTGCGCTCCTACTGATAGTACAAGATCTGATCAAGAAAGGCGTTATAGAAGAAACTAGAGGTAATGTCTGTAATAGTCCTGTACTGCCCATTCTGAAACGAACTGACCCAACAAAACCTCCAGTATATAGGTTTGTAATTGATCTTAGAGAGGTTAATAAAATTGTGATTCCACAGTTTCCTGTGGTTCCAGACATTACTGCATTGTTAACGTTAATTCCTGCTACAGCGGCATGGTTTTCAGTTATCGACTTGAAAAATGCCTTTTTCAGCATTCCGATAGCCGAGGAAAGCAGAGATATCTTCGGTTTCTCTCTAGGAGGACGAAGCTTCAGGTTTAAACGCGCTCCACAAGGTTATTGTGAAAGCCCATCCATTTACAGTCAAGCATTAAAAAGCCAGTTAGACTCATTTGTACTTCCTCCTGGTTCTGCTTTAATACAATATGTCGATGATCTTCTAGTGGCTGCCGATGACAAGGAAACTTGCAAAACAGCTACAATTTCTTTATTGCATCATTTGTCAAATTTGAATCACAAGGTGTCACCTTCAAAAATGCAATACTGTTGCCAAGAAGTGACCTACCTAGGTCATCTCTTGTCAAAGGAGGGAAGGAAGTTGACCCCAGAGAGAATAAAAGCAATTACACAGATGAATGTTCCTAGCACGCAGAGAGAAGTACGTGCCTTTTTAGGTATTACCTCATATTGTAGGCAATGGATCCCAAATTTTTCTCTTTTGGCAAAACCGTTGGTAGCTTTGACTGGGAAAAATGTTCCGAGTCCAGTGCCATGGTCTGCCGAATGTCAGGAGAGTTTTTCTGAGTTACGAAATGCACTGTGTTCAGCTCCTGTATTGGGTACACCCGATTACAGTAAACCATTCACGCTCTATGTCCATGAGAGAGAAGGTTGTGCGTTGAGTGTTTTGACACAGAAATTTGGTGATAAACAACACCCTTGTGCGTATTTTTCATCAACATTAGATCCAGTAGCTAGAGCGTTGCCTAGTTGCTTGAGAGCTACAGCCGCAGCTGCAGCCTCCATTCGACAATCTGCTGGTTTGGTAATGAACAACATGCTAGTAGTTATGGTTCCTCATGCTGTGGATACACTCATGAACCGAACCAAGACGCAGCACCTTACCAGTGCTAGATTATCAGGTTACGAACTGACATTGCTAGCAAGTCATATTCAGATCAAAAGATGCAATGTATTGAATTCAGCAACATTGTTGCCGACTAGCCAAGAGTCGAGTGATTCCGAACCACACGACTGTTGTTTCAGAACTGAGGAAGAAACAAAAGGACGAATTGATTTAAAAGATACTCCATTATCAGATCCAGATGGCACGTTGTATGTTGACGGGTCTTGCTTCAAATTGGAGAATGGTGATGTAACTGCTGCCTATGCAGTAACGACTTTGAGTACGATTGTGGAGACTGCGAGAGTGAGTCAGAATTCTGCCCAGGCTGCAGAATTGATCGCGCTGACAAGAGCGTGCGTTTTAGCTAAGGGAAAGAGAGTGAATGTGTTCACAGATAGTCAGTACGCGTTCGGCGTGGCCCATAGTTTTGGCCGTTTGTGGAAAGAGAGAGGTTTCATTACGTCCCATGGGACTAAGATTCAACATGGCCAGCTAGTTAATGACTTGTTGGAATCTCTAACCTTGCCGACTGAAGTTGCGATTGTGAAATGCAGTGCTCATAAAGCAATCACGGATGATGTTGGTCGTGGGAATGCTTTTGCTGATGAGACTGCAAAACAGACAGCTAGAAATATGATGAGTAGAATGTATGTTGCAACGTCTGCAAGATGGATTTCTGAGTCTGGAATGTGTGAGGACACAGTGGAAAGCGTGAAAGAAATTCAGAAAGAGGCGACTGAGGAGGAAAAGCGTGCATGGAAAGAGAGCACGGGTAAATTGGACTTGAGTGGGTGTTGGATTGACTTGTCGGAACAACAGCGTTGGATGTTGCCTGATGCGTATGTGCTTGCAGTAGTAACGATGGCACATGGAGCAGCGCACATCAGTTCTAAAGGGATTTGTAAGATGTTGGCTCCAGTTTGGAAGAATGATGGGATTAGTAAGTGTGCAGAGAGAGTGGTGAGAAATTGTATGGTATGCTTGATGCATAATCCTGGCAAGGGAATCCCCACACCTGCAGGTCACTTCGCTCCTCCTTCCTGCCCCTTTGAAGTGATCCAGCTAGACTTCATTCACATGGATCGTTGTAATAATCTAAAGTACGTCCTAGTGGTAGTTTGTGCGTTCTCCAGATGGATCGAAGCATACCCACTGAAGGACAATACTGCTTTGTCCACTGCCAAGATCCTTCTTAAAGAATACTTCCCCAGATTCGGAATGCCACGGATTGTATGGTCAGATAACGGAAGTGAGTTCGTAGGGAAAGTTATGCAGAGTGTGTGTGCCGGCCTAGGGATTAGACAAAAGTTTCACAGTGCGAATCATCCCCAGTCCGCGGGTTTAGTTGAGGGTTACAATGGCACCCTTAAACTGAAACTTGCTAAGATACAAGCATCCACGGGTTTGCCCTGGCCAGATGCACTGCCTTTGGCTTTGTTATCAACAAGAGCAACTGTACATTCTAGAGTAGGGCTTAGTCCATATGAAATAATTTTTGGTCGTCCTGCAAATGTTTGGGGGGTACCTAGACCGAAAGAATTTAAGCAGCTGGAATACCCAATGTTAATTGATTATCTTTTCGACTTGACTGCTAAATTGAGCCTTATTCACCAACAGGTTTTCGATGCATTGCCAAAGCCACCGGAGAGTCCAGGTCATCAGCTGAAACCTGGGGATCAAGTAGTCATTAGAAATTTTGCAAGAACGAAAAATCTTCAGCCCAGATTCGTTGGCCCTTTTCAAGTCCTATTGGCGACGAGAACTGCTATTCGAGTGGCCGGAAGGAAGAATTGGATCCACACGACACATGTCAAACGTGTGCCTCTGCCACTTCCTTACAACGACTGGGTAAAGAAAGGAATCAGTGCCTCTGAAGCAGAACAAATACCCAGGTTCATCCCTTTCAGTGATGCAGAACTGATCACTGATACATCAAACTCTGACTCTCCTCCTGAAACTGCTCTTTTGAACCCTGAACATTTGCCATCTGCACCAAAAGAACATTTGTCATCTGCAAACGCGAACATTGCAGCGTCGGCTGAAAATATATTGTTTCCAGATCAGACAGCTCCTGCAAAACTGAGATACAACTTGCGACCTCGCAATATGGACAAATAAAGCAGGAAACTGCCTATTTTCAGATTTGAATTTTCTATACATTGCCTCCAGCCAGGAAGTTTGCTATTATTTTGTTGTTTTAAATTTTGCCTTGCCGTCTGGGTAGCCGTAGGGTCGTGGCTGTGTGTCTAGTTGAATCTGCGGGGGTCAGACATAAGGTCGATCTTTCTGTTAATTCTGGGAACTCCCAGGGCTGATAGAGGCATTTTTATCTACGTACACATCATCAGTGGTCACGAGCGGATTGTAGAAGATGGAGCTTCCTGAGCTGCAACGAAAGAATGTAATTTATGTTCGCAGAAATAGACTGTACCGAATACTTCACAGCAAATGCTTTCTAATGCAATGTGCAGTTACATTTTTAATTGTTTTGATAACGTTGGTGGGTGGAATCATCTTTGGTGTGCATTTGATTTTTATGCCGGTAACTACAGTACCTCCCCTTGATCCTACTACTTCTACGGTTTCTTCTATGCATTCTTTTCACTCATTTCCTGAACACGAACAAGCTCGACGCTCTGAATTTATTAACAATACATTTGTACAGCTCTTGCATCAACACCAACTGGTAGTTAATACTACAGACTGCTGGGTGTGTGGCTTGATACCTCACACTATGGATAAAGGCATTCCCTATCTAGTCTTGCCTTTTAGCTATAATGGATCATTTCAGGCCTTTCAGACCATTTTTTCCTATGCCCTTGAGACCTATCCTCCGCGTCCACCACGGTCCACTAAATACAACTCAGCCAACAAAGCTTTAGTCCAGGGAATAATTGACATGATTAAAGACGTCAATAATACTCCATCTTACCCTAGAGATGAATTACGGGTGTATTTGAGTTGGAACTCTACAGAGTATCGCCTTAGTTTGGGAGAAAGCAAGCGTAAAAGCTCCACTTCAGTCTGGGTCGTGCCTCACCGAGGTCAGGTCTGTTTGCAAGGAAATGGGAGAAATCTGAGAGCTCAGCTAGGGAGGAGTGAGTGCGTTGAGACTTACGTATTCCCGTCTAACTCCTCCCCTGCCTTCCTTACTGCTAGGGGTACTTACTTCATCTGTCAAGACAGAGCGTATACATGGCTGCCTGCTGACTTCTCAGGTTCATGTTATATTGCTCGATTGTTACCTCCGACATACACTGCTTCTTCAGATTATCACAAGACCAGAGTAGCAAGAGGTGTCTTCAGCAAGGAAGATACCGCTGGTCAGGAAGCTGGAGACTTCTTCAAAGGTTTCCTTCCGTTTTGGGGGCCTATGGCCAATAGTAGAAATCTACGTCAACTAACACGGGTAGTTGAATCTACTATTACAGAAACTGCTGGTGCCCTTAGTAACTTAACAGCTGAGCTTCAGGCGGATCGTCTCATGACGTTGCAGAACCGTATGGTTCTAGACGTAATACTTGCAGATCGAGGTGGGGTATGCAGAATGATCCAATCGAGCTGCTGTGTTTTTATTCCCAATAATGCTCCAACCGTCTATGAAGCGATCTCTAAGCTACACAAGATTTCCGACTCTATACACGTAGACAAGGGAAACTGGTCCTTCATGGAGTGGTTTTGGACTCTGGTATCAGCGTGGGGATGGAAGGTTCTGATGGTCATTGGTGTTATCCTAGTATTTCTGTTCTCATGCTGCCTTATTATCCAATGTGGTCCCGCTTTGTGTAGCCTCTGTGCTGCAACCTGTTTCAGAAAACCACCTGCATTAGGAGAAAAGACACGAGACAGGATGATGATGCAACAACATGTCACTGACCTAATGAGCATAGAGTTAGATTCTGACATAGACTGAGTAATTGCCTATGTAAGGGCAAAAGGAGGGTCTGAGGTTCCGTGACGATTTTAACCCGTGTTTTCATCATTGTCGTAAACACATGATTTTGGTATCAGTGAACCGCAAATGATCCATTTAGTATATCCTGGTGTTTTCGCTATGCTACGAGCAAGAGCACTCCTGTTACAAACACATTTCTGTTCTACCCATGGCATCCATCTTAGAACAAGGAAGCCATTTTGTATTCCTTGCCCTCACATAGTCGATGGACACGCAATTACCTCTTTTCATTTAAGGACACGTAGGCTTTAGCCGGCAATTCACCTTGCTAGTGACACGTGCACCTTAGGCCAGCAACGCTGTGGCAGCATGACTCGGCAAGAGCTGCCTCCCCAGCCTGAGGCCAGTCCTGCTATACTGGTTCTCGTGTTCGTTGGTCTGATCATGATTAGGCGGCCGAAGCTGGTAACCGTGCCCATTTACGACCCACAAACATCTCTTATCCTACTTTTCTATCTTCTGCACCTGGCTCTGCTCCTTTCCTTCTGGGCCTTTATTAGGGGGAGGTAACGAAATTTACGATGAGGCGGTCCGGGTCTTGAATGGAAAGTTGACATGGGATTATGATGGAATAGTGGGAACCCCTCGTTCGTAATGTTTTGACATCAGATATTGTTAACGATTCCTGTGCAACGCCAAATATTTATTGTTTAAGATACAAAGGTTTTGGAATGTGCTAACATGTAAAGAAATTTGCCTGAAGCCCAATATTCAGTATATAAGGAGCAACCCTCTTTGTACAAATTGAACAGGCTCCTAGATACTGCCCATGTGTAGTTTCTGTGACTTCTGTGTCCCTGCAGTAATAAACCTTTGGTCTTTGACGCCACCATCGTGAAGCCCGTGTTTCTGTTTGTTTGTGCACCGAGACAGGTTGAACTCCGGGGTCTTCGGGTGTTATCCCTGACACCTCTGGACGGAACCAAAAAGTCCAGAACTCCAGTAACCACCCCCTTCCTGGTCCCACCCAGGGGAGGTGGAGTTCTGGACTTTTTTGGTCCCGCCCTCATCGCCGCCACCGACGACCTTCGAACTCTGATGGACAACGGAGAAACAGCGGCCCTCATCCTCCTGGACCTCTCCGCGGCTTTCGACACTGTCTGCCACCGCACCCTAGTACAGCGCCTCAGCAACATCGGAATCCAGGAGAAGGCACTGGAATGGATCACCTCCTTCCTCGACGGAAGAACACAAAGAGTCCGCCTACCACCGTACAAGTCAGAGGCCACCAAAGTCATCTGCGGCGTACCCCAAGGATCCTCGCTGAGCCCAACCCTCTTCAACGTCTACATGAGCCCCCTCGCGGCCATCGCACGCCAACACAACCTGAACATCATCTCCTACGCCGACGACACCCAGCTGATCCTCTCCCTGACCAACGACCCCGCCACCGCCAGAGCCAACCTGCACGAAGGGATGAGAGACGTAGCCGAATGGATGACGACCAGCCGCCTGAAACTGAACTCAGACAAGACGGAGGTCCTCATCCTGGGCTCCACGCCCTCCGCCTGGGATGACTCCTGGTGGCCCCCCGCCCTGGGCACCGCACCCAAACCGACGGACCACGCACGCAACCTGGGCTTCATCCTGGACTCCTCCCTCGCCATGACCAGACAAGTCAACGCCGTCTCCTCGTCATGCTTCAACATCCTGCGCATGCTACGTAAGATCTTCCGGTGGATCCCCACCGAGACGAGGAAGACGGTCACCCAAGCCCTCGTCACCAGCCGACTGGACTACGGCAACGCCCTCTACGCCGGAACCACCGCCAAACTCCAGAAGAGACTCCAGCGGATCCAGAACGCCTCGGCGAGACTCATCCTCGACATCCCCCGACGCAGCCACATCTCCGGACACCTGAGAGATCTGCACTGGCTCCCGGTCAACAAGAGAATCACCTTCCGGCTCCTCACCCACGCGCACAAAGCCCTACACGACCAAGGCCCGAGCTACCTCAACAACCGGATCAACTTCTACACTCCCAAGCGCCTCCTCAGATCAACCAACCACGCCCTCGCCGCCGTCCCCCGCATCCGAAGAGCGACAACAGGAGGAAGATCCTTCTCCTACCTGGCCGCCAAGACCTGGAACTCACTTCCGACCGAGCTGCGCCTGACCCAAGACCACCTCTCCTTCAGGAAGAAGCTCAAGACCTGGCTGTTCGAGCAGTAGCGGCACCCCCCCCCTCCCAGCGCCTTGAGACCCTACGGGTGAGTAGTGCGCTCTACAAATGACCTGATTGATTGATTGATTCCCACTATTCCATCATAATCCCATGTCAATTTCTCATTCAAGACCCGGACCGCCTCATCGTAAATTTCGTTACCTCCCCCTAATAAAGGCCCAGAAGGAAAGGAGCAGAGCCAGGTGCAGAAGATAGAAAGACAGGATAAGAGATGTTTGTGGGTCGTAAATGGGCATGGTTACCAGCTTCGGCCGCCTAATCATGATCAGGCCAACGAACACAAGAACCAGTATAGCAGGACTGGCCTCAGGCTGGGGAGGCAGTTCTTGCCGAGTCATGCTGCCACAGCGTTGCTGGCCTCGCAAGGTGAATCGCCGGTTAAAGCCTACGTGTCCTTAGATGAAAAGAGGTCATTGCGTGTCCATTGACTATGTGAGGGCAAGGAATACAAAATGGCTTCCGTGTTCTAAGATGGATGCCACGGGTAGATCAGAAATGTGTTCATAACAGGAGTGCTCTTGCTCGTAGCATAGCGAAAACACCAGGATATACTAAATGGATCATTTGCGGTTCACTGATACCAAAATCATGTGTTTACGACAATGATGAAAACACGGGTTAAAATCGTCACGGAACCTCAGACCCTCCTTTTGCCCTTACATAGGCAATTACTCAGTCTATGTCAGAATCTAACTCTATGCTCATTAGGTCAGTGACATGTTGTTGCACCATCATCCTGTCCCGTGCCTTTTCTCCTAATGTAGGTGGTTTTCTGAAACAGGTTGCAGCACAGAGACTACACAGAGCGGGACCACATTGGATAATAAGGCAGCACGAGAACAGAAATACTAGGATGGCGCCAATGACCATCAGGACCTTCCATCCCCACGCTGATACCAGAGTCCAAAACCACTCCATGAAGGACCAGTTTCCCTTGTCTCCGTGTATAGAGTCAGAAATCTTGTGTAGCTTAGAGATCGCTTCATAGACAGTTGGAGCATTATTGGGAATAAAAACACAGCAGCTTGATTGGATCATTCTGCATACCCCACCTCGATCTGCAAGTATTACGTCTAGAACCATTCGGTTCTGCAACGTCATGAGACGATCCGCCTGAAGCTCAGCTGTTAAGTTACTAAGGGCACCAGCCGTTTCTGTAATAGTAGATTCAACTACCCGTGTTAGTTGACGTAGATTTCTACTATTGGCCATAGGCCCCCAAAACGGAAGGAAACCTTTGAAGAAGTCTCCAGCTTCCTGACCAGCGGTATCTTCCTTGCTGAAGACACCTCTTGCTACTCTGGTCTTGTGATAATCTGAAGAAGCAGTGTATGTCGGAGGTAACAATCGAGCAATATAACATGAACCTGAAAAGTCAGCAGGCAGCCATATATATGCTCTGTCCTGACAGATGAAGTAAGTACCTCTAGCAGTAAGGAAGGCAGGGGAGGAGTTAGACGGAAATACGTAAGTCTCAACGCACTCACTCCTCCCTAGCTGAGCTCTCAGATTTCTCCCATTTCCTTGCAAACAGACCTGACCTCGGTGAGGCACGACCCAAACTGAAGTGGAGCTTTTACGCTTGCTTTCTCCCAAACTAAGGCGATACTCTGTAGAGTTCCAACTTAAATACACCCGTAATTCATCTCTAGGGTAAGATGGAGTATTATTGACGTCTTTAATCATGTCAATAATTCCCTGGACTAAAGCTTTGTTGGCTGAGTTGTATTTAGTGGACCGTGGTGGACGCGGAGGATAGGTCTCAAGGGCATATGAAAAAATGGTCTGAAAGGCCTGAAATGATCCATTGTAGCTAAAAGGCAAGACTAGATAGGGAATGCCTTTATCCATAGTGTGAGGTATCAAGCCACACACCCAGCAGTCTGTAGTATTAACTACCAGTTGGTGTTGATGCAAGAGCTGTACAAATGTATTGTTAATAAATTCTGAGCGTCGAGCTTGTTCGTGTTCAGGAAATGAGTGAAAAGAATGCATAGAAGAAACCGTAGAAGTAGTAGGATCAAGGGGAGGTACTGTAGTTACTGGCATAAAAATCAAATGTACACCAAAGACGATTCCACCCAACAACGTTATCAAAACAACCTAAAAATGTAACTGCACATTGCATTAGAAAGCATTTGCTGTGAAGTATTCTGTACAGTCTATTTCTGCGAACATAAATTACATTCTTTCTTTGCAGCTCAGGAAGCTCCATCTTCTACGACCGTTCGCGACCACTGATGATGTGTACGTAGATGAAAATGCCTCTATCAGCCCTGGGAGTTCCCAGAACTAACAGAAAGATCGACCTTGTGTCTGACCCCCGCAGATTCAACTAGGCACACAGCCACGACCCTACGGCTACCCAGACGGCAAGGCAATTTTAAAACAAAAAGAAACAATACAAAGTATTAGCAAACTTCCTGGCTGGAGGCAATGTATAGAAAATTCAGATCTGAAAATAGGCAGTTTCCTGCTTTATTTGTCCATATTGCGAGGTCGCAGATTGTATCTCAGTTTTGCAGGAGCTGTCTGGTCTGGAAACAATGTATTTTCAGCCGACGTTGCAATGTTCACGTTTTCAGATGGCAAATGTTCAGGGTTCAAAAGAGCAGTTTCAGGAGGAGAGTCAGAGTTTGATGTATCCGTGATCAGTTCTGCATCGCTGAAAGGTATGAACCTGGGGACTTGTTCCGTTTCAGAGGCACCGATTCCTTTCTTTACCCAGTTGTCGTAAGGAAGTGGCAGAGGCACACGTTTGACGTGTGTCGTATGGATCCAGTTCTTCCTTCCGGCCACACAAATAGCAGTTCTCGTTGCTAGTAAGACTTGGAAAGGGCCACTGAATCTGGGTTGAAGATTTTTCGTTCTTGCAAAATTTCTAATGACCACCTGGTCACCCGGTTTCAGCTGATGGCCTGGACTCTCCGGTGGCTTTGGCAATGCATCGAAAACCTGTTGGTGAATAAGACTCAATTTAGCAGTCAAGTCGAAAAGGTAATCAATTAACATTGGGTATTCCAGTTGCTTGAATTCTTTTGGTCTAGGTACCCCCCAAACATTTGCAGGACGACCAAAAACTATTTCATATGGACTAAGCCCTACTCTAGAATGTACAGTTGCTCTTGTTGATAGCAAAGCCAAAGGCAGTGCATCTGGCCAGGACAAACCCGTGGATGCTTGTATTTTAGCAAGTTTCAGTTTAAGGGTGCCATTGTAACCCTCGACTAAACCCGCGGACTGGGGATGATTCGCACTATGAAACTTCTGTCTAATCCCTAGGCCGGCACACACACTCTGCATAACTTTCCCTACGAACTCACTTCCGTTATCTGACCATACAATCCGTGGCATTCCGTATCTGGGGAAGTATTCTTTAAGAAGAATTTTGGCAGTGGATAAGGCAGTATTGTCCTTTAGCGGGTATGCTTCGATCCATCTGGAGAAAGCACAAACTACCACTAGGACGTACTTTAGGTTATTACAACGATCCATGTGAATGAAGTCTAACTGAATTACTTCAAAGGGGCAGGAAGGAGGAGCGAAATGACCTGCAGGTGTGGGGATTCCCTTGCCAGGATTATGCATCAAGCATACCATACAATTTCTCACCACTCTCTCTGCATACTTACTAATCCCATCATTCTTCCAGACCAGAGCCAACATCTTACAAATCCCTTTTGAACTGATGTGCGCTGTTCCATGTGCCATCGTTACTACTGCAAGCACATACGCATCAGGCAACATCCAACGCTGTTGTTCCGACAAATCAATCCAACACCCACTCGAGTCCAATTTACCCGTGCTCTCTCTCCATGCAAGTTTTTCCTCCTCAGTCGCCTCTTTCTGAATTTCTTTCACGCTTTCCACTGTGTCTTCACACATTCCAGACTCAGAAATCCATCTTGCAGATGTTGAAACATACATTCTACTCATCATGTTTCTAGCTGTCTGTTTTGCAGTCTCATCGGCAAAAGCATTCCCACGACCAACATCATCCGTGATTGCTTTATGAGCACTGCATTTCACAATCGCAACTTCAGTCGGCAAGGTTAGAGATTCCAACAAGTCATTAACTAGCTGACCATGTTGAATCTTAGTCCCATGGGACGTAATGAAACCTCTCTCTTTCCACAAACGGCCAAAACTATGGGCCACGCCGAACGCGTACTGACTATCTGTGAACACATTCACTCTCTTTCCCTTAGCTAAAACGCACGCTCTTGTTAGCGCGATCAATTCTGCAGCCTGGGCAGAATTCTGACTCACTCTTGCAGTCTCCACAATCGTACTCAAAGTCGTTACTGCATAGGCAGCAGTCACATCACCATTCTCCAATTTAAAGCAAGACCCATCAACATACAGCGTGCCATCTGGATCTGATAACGGAGTGTCTTTTAGATCAATTCGTCCTTTTGTTTCTTCCTCAGTTTTGAAACAACAGTCGTGTGGTTCGGAATCACTCGACTCTTGGCTAGTCGGCAACAATGTTGCTGGATTCAATACATTGCATCTCTTGATCTGAATGTGACTAGCTAACAGTGTCAGTTCATAACCTGATAATCTAGCACTGGTGAGGTGCTGCGTCTTGGTTCGGTTCATGAGTGTATCCACAGCATGAGGAACCATGACCACTAGCATGTTGTTCATTACTAAACCAGCAGATTGTCGAATGGAAACTGCAGCTGCGGCTGTAGCTCTCAAGCAACTAGGCAATGTTCTGGCTACCGGATCTAACGTTGATGAAAAATACGCACTAGGGCGTTGTTTATCACCAAATTTCTGCGTCAAAACACTCAATGCACAACCTTCTCTCTCGTGGACATAGAGCGTGAATGGCTTACTGTAGGCAGGTGTACCCAATACAGGTGCTGAACACAGTGCATTTCGCAATTCAGAAAAACTCTGCTGACATTCTGCAGACCATGGTACCGGACTCGGAACACCTTTCCCAGTCAAGGCTACCAATGGTTTTGCTAAAAGAGAAAAATTTGGGATCCATTGCCTACAATATGAGGTAATACCTAAAAAGGCACGTACTTCTCTCTGCGTGCTAGGAACATTCATCTGTGTAATTGCTTTTATTCTCTCTGGGGTCAACTTCCTTCCCTCCTTTGACAAGAGATGACCTAGGTAGGTCACTTCTTGGCAGCAGTATTGCATTTTTGAAGGTGACACCTTGTGATTCAAATCTGACAAGTGATGCAATAAAGAAATTGTAGCTGTTTTGCAAGTTTCCTTGTCATCGGCAGCCACTAGAAGATCATCAACATATTGTATTAAAGCAGAACCAGGAGGAAGTACAAATGAGTCTAACTGGCTTTTTAATGCTTGACTGTAAATGGATGGGCTTTCACAATAACCTTGTGGAGCGCGTTTAAACCTGAAGCTTCGTCCCCCTAGAGAGAAACCGAAGATATCTCTGCTTTCCTCGGCTATCGGAATGCTGAAAAAGGCATTTTTCAAGTCGACAACCGAAAACCATGCTGCTGTAGCAGGAATCAACGTTAACAATGCAGTAATGTCTGGAACCACAGGAAACTGTGGAATCACAATTTTATTAACCTCTCTAAGATCAATTACAAACCTATATACTGGAGGGTTTGTTGGGTCAGTTCTTTTCAAAATAGGCAGTACAGGACTATTACAGACATTACCTCTAGTTTCTTCTATAACGTCTTTCTCAATCAGATCTTGCACTATCAGTAGGAGCGCACGCTCACCTTCACTAGAGATTCTGTATTGTGGAATTCGTGGAAGTTTGACATTTGCTTTCAAAGTTACTATATAGGGTGGAATTTCCAATAGACCTACATCATTAGGACCAGTCGCCCAAAGAGTATCAGGGAGTAAACGCAGCTCTGGTGGGAGCGCATCCATCGACAAGTACATCGGAGAGATTATTCTTTTACCCAACGTAAGCTGTACTCCTGCTGGAGAACAGTACAATGTCGCGTACAGGCGTTTTAACAAGTCTAAACCAAGCAGATTTTCATTACAACCTGTCGTCAAAATCAGGGGTGCTTTCAATTGACAGGGTCCAACAGAAATAGACAAAGGACCAGAAACAGGGTTATGAACAGGGGCGCCCGAAAAACCTACTGAAACGTTTGTTGAGCCAGACAAAGGTGCGCCAGGGAGTTTCGCATGTATGATAGAACTTTTTGCTGCACCAGTATCCAACAGAAACGGTTCGACTATACCTGATGTTGCTACTGCGACATAAGGCCCACTCTGATCTACTGGAACTGATACTACTCCCTCTCTTTGTCCATGGCTGTCCTAGTACTCACTTTGCTGAACTTCCTCACTAGCTTCATAATAGTCTTCAACATGATACTGTGGAGACCTATTCTGTTGGGCAGATTGTCCATTTCGCTGGTCGAAATAATTAGAAGGGCGATCACTTGTCTGCGGAGGCATAGCACCTCGTCCTCGACCTCTAGAGTTTTGCATAGAACTACCACGACCTCTCTGAGCAGCCGCAGTATTATTTTGCGTTCGAACTGGACACTCACTTTTATAATGACCTTCCATTTTGCAATAAGCACATTGATTCCATTGGTATTGTGGCCTTTGAAAATTATAATCCGTTCTTTGATATGACCCTTGCTGCATGTTAGTCTGATTCGTGCGAGGCGGATATGCTTGCTGTAAAAGTACTTTAGTTTTTAGATCTTTCGTCTTTTTATCTGTTTTTTCTTTCTCCTCTTTATCCCTATTTTCATAGTACTGGGCAGTCGCAAGTATTTGCGCAGTCGTAGAGACAGCCCACGCACTTTCAGAATTCTTTAATTTACCACTAAGTTCTGGCAACAGATTGTGCACAAATTTATCAACAAATAATCTCTGACCTCCTTCTGTGCTCATATCCTGACCACTATGATCCACGAAAGTCTCCTCGAATCTTGTGAAAAAGTCGGAGACGCTTTCGTCTTTCTTTTGTTTGCACGCGGACAATTTGTCCCAGTTAACGCGCAATGCTGGCATCAAGGTTTTCATTAAATCGATTATTCTACCAGGTAAATTAGCAATTAAAGGTTCAGGTTTAGAACCACCTATTTGTTGACCATCCGCTGCAATTATAGCTGCCCAATCACCACCTAGGGCAACTGGATGATTCTCTTTACGAATTTTAGCCCAAATTGGTTGTGGTACTACATTACCAAATAGCAGATCTATGTCAGCAAGATTCAATACACAAGCGTCAACTGTTTGAGCCAACTCTTTGTAGTACCCTGCAGGATTTTTACGTGGATCTGGCAAGGCCTGTTTCACTGCTAATACTTCAGCTCGCTTCCATGGAATATGTATCCATACTCTCTGGAATTGTGCCGGAGCGGCTGCAATACCAAGCGGTGCATTAGCTTGCACAGCTTCACGCCAAATTGGTGGAACCTCTCTCATTGGATATTGACGATTTTGTTTCGTACTACGTTTTCCTAACTCTCTTGGTGAACGAAGGGATGGGTCATTCCTATAACTTAAAATTAGTCCCATCGCTTCTTTTATATTTTGACCAACTATCATACCTGCAGCAAACTCTTTCTGAACATTAATTAATTCTCCTAGATTTGATTCAGGGTCATCCTCTTCCAATTCCTCACGTAGAAGGAAGCACATTTCATCGAACACATATCGTTGTGTCGGTTCATTCCATTGCATAAATGTATCTAATACATCTTGTACATTATATCTTCCAACTTTTGAAACCCATCTAAGAGCAGTGGAATCTAGTATTCCTCTTTCTTCAGTACTGGGAAGCTGACTACGTCTCTGTACAGAGTCAGAGGTAGGAGTCTTAATCAGAGTTTTATAGAAGGGAGATAGAATATTAGAGACAGAATCAGAGATTCTCCGACGAACAGAAAGTGGAGTCATAATATTAGCAGAAGCAGTAAATAGAGTAGCAGTTGGAACAGATAGATCAGGAACAGTAGGAGTAGCAGGCAAAATAGCTTGTGAACTAGCAGGTGTGAGCGACACAGGCATAGGCAAAGAAGCCGGCAACCCTGGAAGAGGGGCTGTCAAAGGAACATGAATATTGAACACAGGAGGTACAGGAACTTGATTCAGGGGAGCGGGAACAGGGACACCAGGTTGTCCAGCAACCGGTAATTGAACATTCGGTATAGGTGGAGCCGTAGCACCCTGTGCATACGGTGGGGGTGATCGTAACAAGTAAGACAACAGGGGATCCTTTTCAGGGCCCTCTACTATCTTAGCCGTACTCGATGGCAAAGCAGGATAGCACTTGTCTATCGCTAAATTACGCTCTCTATTGGCCACCTCCATCGCTTTCTCAGACTCGTTGAGTTGCAGCTGTTTAGCAGACTGTTCTAAAGTCAACTCTTGCTCTTTTTGTTCTTTCTTCAACTTTTTAATTTCTTTCTGTTTAGATTCTTTTCGCCAATAACGGAAAGAATCAAACATTGCCAGCCGGGCTTTCTTCTTAAACAACCTTCTTTCTAGATTATCGAGAACTTCAGGTTCAAAACTACCATGTAGTGGCCAACTAAGGACACCATCTTTCTCTGTATAGTGGATCCATACCTCGTTATAAGAGATAGGGCCCACACCAAACTTGCAATATAGATCATAAAGGGGAGTTCCAATCGGAGGAACCAAACACGAGTCCTCCAACTGGGAATCATTGTTGCAACTAAAACAAGACAACATACAATTTTTCCGACTTACCATTTTATAATCCGGAACACAAAACAAACAAGACACAAACAGAAAAGATGCGCACTCGAACCAAGAACTTAGGCCTACCAGAACTGACAAATGTATCGATACCTGAACTGAGCAGAATGATTATCGTAACCAGAATAACCAGTGATAATCTTACAGAACTGAACTGAACTGAGAACTAAAAGGATTATTCAAACAGGAGCAACCCTCACAAAATACTTAACTGAGGCACTGAAGACGTCACCAAGGAGAAACCCGTCACGTCTCGCCGTACTAAGGACTGCACCTCGGGTCCAAGACAGGGCGACGGTCAAGGCAACGGACCACTGCAGCCGTCTGAACGGGAACCCTCGTGGAAGAGAACGTCGGGCCACTTTTGCGATATGCTGGGATCGATGAAGTGGGGCGCCTCCCTCTGAAATCTTCACACGAAGCTCCTCGAACTCTTCAGGCTTTTGGACCGGTACCGAATGACGTCGCCCAACGTTGGGCGCCAATTGGAGTTCTGGACTTTTTTGGTTCTGTCCAGAGGTGTCAGGGATAACACCCGAAGACCCCGGAGTTCTACCTGTCTTGGTGCACAAACAAACAGAAACACGGGCTTCTCGATGGTGGCGTCAAAGACCAAAGGTTTATTACTGCAGGGACACAGAAGTCACAGAAACTGCACACGGGCAGTGTCTAGGAGCCTGTTCAATTTGTACAAAGAGGGTTACTCCTTAAATACTAAATATTCTGCTCGGGGCAAATTCTTTACATGTTACCACAATTCTAAACATTCGTGTCTTAAACAATAAATATTTGGCGTTGCACAGGAATTGTCAACAGTATCTGATGTCGAAACATTACGAATGAGGGGTTCCCACTATTCCATCATAATCCCATGTCAATTTCTCATTCAAGACCCGGACCGCCTCATCGTAAATTTCGTTACCTCCCCCTAATAAAGGCCCAGAAGGAAAGGAGCAGAGCCAGGTGCAGAAGATAGAAAGACAGGATAAGAGATGTTTGTGGGTCGTAAATGGGCATGGTTACCAGCTTCGGCCGCCTAATCATGATCAGGCCAACGAACACAAGAACCAGTATAGCAGGACTGGCCTCAGGCTGGGGAGGCAGTTCTTGCCGAGTCATGCTGCCACAGCGTTGCTGGCCTAAGGTGCACGTGTCCCTCGCAAGGTGAATCGCCGGTTAAAGCCTACGTGTCCTTAGATGAAAAGAGGTCATTGCGTGTCCATTGACTATGTGAGGGCAAGGAATACAAAATGGCTTCCGTGTTCTAAGATGGATGCCACGGGTAGATCAGAAATGTGTTCATAACAGGAGTGCTCTTGCTCGTAGCATAGCGAAAACACCAGGATATACTAAATGGATCATTTGCGGTTCACTGATACCAAAATCATGTGTTTACGACAATGATGAAAACACGGGTTAAAATCGTCACGGAACCTCAGAGGGACCTAGTCAGTAGTGCAGCCCCCTTTAGCAGGATAAAGGTAGGAGCTGGTCCCATTCCAAATTAGATTAATCCTGAACTACTCTACAAGAAGAAACTCTGAACTTCGACGTTCTGCTCCACAGAAGACTGAAGAAATCTCCCTTGTGGGCAAGGAGTGTCCACCCTGCACTGCAGGCACCATCAAGCGTCCAGCGGCTTCCCTTTGTCGTCTTCCTTCCAGGATCCAGACTTCAGAGCTTGACGAGACCCAGACTCCCAGACCTCTCCGACGTCAACCTACATCTGCAGCACAGCTGAGATCCGTGGGTGCGACGAGACACATGGGACCGGCCATCTTGAAAGAACCCGCACTTCGCTTCCAGCACGACTCCTGAGGTAAACTCAACCAAGTGCTTTGGGGATTGAGAAGCCCCAGCCCCGAGCAGCTTCTGCACCGAAGATCAGCCCTCCAGCATCCACAAGATCGGCGTGGGCCCCTTCTGCTTGTCTGCTGCTCGACGCGTTGTCTGGTCACTTGCCAGCTGGCTAGTGGCCTCCTAGATGATGAACCTTTGAATCTTTGCTGCTGGTCTGGTTGCTCCAGAATGGCCCTTGCTCCCTTCCAAAAGAGGTGCACCCCGGACTCTCCTAGTCCGCACCAGATGTCTTTTCCACTCACAGCGTGGGTTGCCTTTGCCAAGGCCTGTTGACTCCAATTCCGGATCCGACACCGCCGACAGTGAGAACCTGCGTGAGACAGCTCGTGCCTCCATCCTGGTTGTCGAAGACACCTCCTGGTCCACGTGGCTGCAGAGTCAAGCGTCCACTCTTCACCTGATCGCGACGACAGCACCTGGTTCCTTCCTGGTTCCACACCGGTCACTGGCTAGTGACTTTGAACACTGTCCCCTCTGCTTTCAGGTCCTCTTCTTCACAGATCCACCCTTGGATCGCACCGGACATCTTCCTCCTGGTCGCCTGCAGCATCTTTTCTTTCAGGCTCTATTGACTTCAACGCGAGAACCCGACACACTTTCGCCCCTATGCACCCGCAGCCGGTGGGTGAGGTAACGAGAGCATTTCAGTGCTCAAGGGTAGTTTAACTGTCCTAGTGTCCAGTTCCACAGTCGTTTTAGTCCTAAATGTAAATGTAAATGTAAATGTAGGTGTACTTATATAGCGCAAACCTGTCACCCAAAGGGCATCCTGGCGCTTGCTTAGGGAACCCGTCCTGGTATTCCCCTGTGAGAAACCCCGGCAGGGTGTCCACAAGGTGAAAGCCAGGCATCCCGCCGCGAGGGGCCGTAGTGGAGATTAAGCAAGTTATTACCCAGAGTTGCAGAGTGTGACCCCGTGATTCGAGTAGGCACCGGAGCGAGAATAGTCGAGTCCGTGGAATTTTTTGAGCCCAAGACCCGCCGAGGCGGGGAATCGAACCCTGGTCCATGGTCGATCTCAGCTTCCGGGTCTGCCGCCTCTAACCACTGAGCCACGCTTCTCCACTAACTAGTCAGGATTGTCCGTACTCACCTTTTACTTGAACTGTACTGTCCATAGACGTTGTTACGCATCTCGTGTGTGAGTTCACACTCTGCACACGCGTTCCGTGGGCCTCTTATTACTTACCTAGAGTTAGTGTAGCGTGGTCCCATCGATCCTACAGCCTCTGGACAGCTCCATTCCTATTATCGACTTTCACATTCCACTTACTTAGTATATGGTTTGTCGTGCCCCTAGGGCACCATTGTAATTTTGTGCAACTTGTCGTATTTTTCTTAAGAGATTGTCATGTGCTTAGCCCTCTGACCTCATAAAGAGTTCAGAGGTGTTGTTATTAATAAATATACTGTTTATTTTCATAACAACCTGTGTGGTGTCCTTTCATCTGGTATTCAAGGGGTTATATTGTGGTAAAACAGCTGGCTTCACATGCCAAAAGAGTTTAGCCTAAGACTGCTTTGTCCATTCTACCATTAGGATAGCTGGTCAATAAGGTTGACTTACAACCAATCACCATAAGAGTTGTTTGGACTGATACAAGGTGATCACTAGAACTAGTGAGCATCGTATATCAGGCCAACTTCTCACAGCAAGTGTGTCTTCTGAACATGTTTTCAGTGCTGCTGGTGGCATTGTAACTTCCAAAAGGACCCGCCTCTCGCCCAAAAATGTGGAGAGGTTAACAATGATCAAGATGAATAAAGCACTTCATACCACCAGATTACAAAATACGAGAATGCACGCAGGAAGAAGACGAGGAGGACACCAACTTAGATGAGGGAAGCTCTTCCTTGTTAACTGACCTACTCCCGTCTGAATTAGCAGAGTTTGAGGACGAGCTCTTCTTCCCTGACACCGAGCCCTGGAGTTCTGGACTTTTTGGTTCTGTCCAGAGGTGTCAGGGATAACACCCGAAGACCCCGGAGTTCTACCTGTCTCGGTGCACAAACAAACAGAAACACGGGCTTCTCGATGGTGGCGTCAAAGACCAAAGGTTTATTACTGCAGGGACACAGAAGTCACAGAAACTGCACACGGGCAGTGTCTAGGAGCCTGTTCAATTTGTACAAAGAGGGTTACTCCTTAAATACTAAATATTCTGCTCGGGGCAAATTCTTTACATGTTACCACAGTTCTAAACATTCGTGTCTTAAACAATAAATATTTGGCGTCGTACAGGAATCGTCAACAGTATCTGATGTCAAAACATTACGAATGAGGGGTTCCCACTATTCCATCATAATCCCATGTCAATTTCTCATTCAAGACCCGGACCGCCTCATCGTAAATTTCGTTACCTCCCCCTAATAAAGGCCCAGAAGGAAAGGAGCAGAGCCAGGTGCAGAAGATAGAAAGACAGGATAAGAGATGTTTGTGGGTCGTAAATGGGCACGGTTACCAGCTTCGGCCGCCTAATCATGATCAGGCCAACGAACACAAGAACCAGTATAGCAGGACTGGCCTCAGGCTGGGGAGGCAGTTCTTGCCGAGTCATGCTGCCACAGCGTTGCTGGCCTAAGGTGCACGTGTCCCTCGCAAGGTGAATCGCCGGCTAAAGCCTACGTGTCCTTAGATGAAAAGAGGTCATTGCGTGTCCATTGACTATGTGAGGGCAAGGAATACAAAATGGCTTCCGTGTTCTAAGATGGATGCCATGGGTAGATCAGAAATGTGTTCATAACAGGAGTGCTCTTGCTCGTAGCATAGCGAAAACACCAGGATATACTAAATGGATCATTTGCGGTTCACTGATACCAAAATCATGTGTTTACGACAATGATGAAAACACGGGTTAAAATCGTCACGGAACCTCAGACCCTCCTTTTGCCCTTACATAGGCAATTACTCAGTCTATGTCAGAATCTAACTCTATGCTCATTAGGTCAGTGACATGTTGTTGCACCATCATCCTGTCCCGTGCCTTTTCTCCTAATGTAGGTGGTTTTCTGAAACAGGTTGCAGCACAGAGACTACACAGAGCGGGACCACATTGGATAATAAGGCAGCACGAGAACAGAAATACTAGGATGGCGCCAATGACCATCAGGACCTTCCATCCCCACGCTGATACCAGAGTCCAAAACCACTCCATGAAGGACCAGTTTCCCTTGTCTACGTGTATAGAGTCGGAAATCTTGTGTAGCTTAGAGATCGCTTCATAGACAGTCGGTGCATTATTGGGAATAAAAACACAGCAGCTCGATTGGATCATTCTGCATACCCCACCTCGATCTGCAAGTATTACGTCTAGAACCATTCGGTTCTGCAACGTCATGAGACGATCCGCCTGAAGCTCAGCTGTTAAGTTACTAAGGGCACCAGCCGTTTCTGTAATAGTAGATTCAACTACCCGTGTTAGTTGACGTAGATTTCTACTATTGGCCATAGGCCCCCAAAACGGAAGGAAACCTTTGAAGAAGTCTCCAGCTTCCTGACCAGCGGTATCTTCCTTGCTGAAGACACCTCTTGCTACTCTGGTCTTGTGATAATCTGAAGAAGCAGTGTATGTCGGAGGTAACAATCGAGCAATATAACATGAACCTGAAAAGTCAGCAGGCAGCCATGTATATGCTCTGTCCTGACAGATGAAGTAGGTACCCCTAGCAGTCAGAAAGGCAGGGGAGGAGTTAGACGGATATACGTACGTCTCAACGCACTCACTCCTCCCTAGCTGAGCTCTCAGATTTCTCCCATTTCCTTGCAAACAGACCTGACCTCGGTGAGGCACGACCCAAACTGAAGTGGAGCTTTTACGCTTGCTTTCTCCCAAACTAAGGCGATACTCTGTAGAGTTCCAACTCAAATACACCCGTAATTCATCTCTAGGGTAAGATGGAGTATTATTGACGTCTTTAATCATGTCAATAATTCCCTGGACTAAAGCTTTGTTGGCTGAGTTGTATTTAGCGGACCGTGGTGGACGCGGAGGATAGGTCTCAAGGGCATATGAAAAAATGGTCTGAAAGGCCTGAAATGATCCATTGTAGCTAAAAGGCAAGACTAGATAGGGAATGCCTTTATCCATAGTGTGAGGTATCAAGCCACACACCCAGCAGTCTGTAGTATTAACTACCAGTTGGTGTTGATGCAAGAGCTGTACAAATGTATTATTAATACATTCTGAGCGTCGAGCTTGTTCGTGTTCAGGAAATGAGTGAAAAGAATGCATAGAAGAAACCGTAGAAGTAGTAGGATCAAGGGGAGGTACTGTAGTTACTGGCATAAAAATCAAATGCACACCAAAGATGATTCCACCCACCAACGTTATCAAAACAATTAAAAATGTAACTGCACATTGCATTAGAAAGCATTTGCTGTGAAGTATTCTGTACAGTCTATTTCTGCGAACATAAATTACATTCTTTCTTTGCAGCTCAGGAAGCTCCATCTTCTACGACCGTTCGCGACCACTGATGATGTGTACGTAGATGAAAATGCCTCTATCAGCCCTGGGAGTTCCCAGAACTAACAGAAAGATCGACCTTGTGTCTGACCCCCGCAGATTCAACTAGGCACACAGCCACGACCCTACGGCTACCCAGACGGCAAGGCAATTTTAAAACAAAAAGAAACAATACAAAGTATTAGCAAACTTCCTGGCTGGAGGCAATGTATAGAAAATTCAGATCTGAAAATAGGCAGTTTCCTGCTTTATTTGTCCATATTGCGAGGTCGCAGATTGTATCTCAGTTTTGCAGGAGCTGTCTGATCTGGAAACAGTGTATTTTCAGCCAACGTTGCAATGTTCACGTTTTCAGATGACAAATGTTCAGGGTTCAAAAGAGCAGTTTCAGGAGGAGAGTCAGTGTTTGATGTATCCGTGATCAGTTCTGCATCGCTGAAAGGTATGAACCTGGGGACTTGTTCCGTTTCAGAGGCACCGATTCCTTTCTTTACCCAGTTGTCGTAAGGAAGTGGCAGAGGCACACGTTTGACATGTGTCGTATTGATCCAGTTCTTCCTTCCGGCCACACGAATAGCAGTTCTCGTTGCTAGTAAGACTTGGAAAGGGCCAATGAATCTGGGCTGAAGATTTTTCGTTCTTGCAAAATTTCTAATGACCACCTGGTCACCCGGTTTCAGCTGATGGCCTGGACTCTCCGGTGGCTTTGGCAATGCATCGAAAACCTGTTGGTGAATAAGACTCAATTCAGCAGTCAAGTCGAAAAGGTAATCAATTAACATTGGGTATTCCAGCTGCTTGAATTCTTTTGGTCTAGGTACCCCCCAAACATTTGCAGGACGACCAAAAACTATTTCATATGGACTAAGCCCTACTCTAGAATGTACAGTTGCTCTTGTTGATAGCAAAGCCAAAGGCAATGCGTCTGGCCAGGACAAACCCGTGGATGCTTGTATCTTAGCAAGTTTCAGTTTAAGGGTGCCATTGTAACCCTCGACTAAACCCGCGGACTGGGGATGATTCGCACTATGAAACTTCTGTCTAATCCCTAGGCCGGCACACACACTCTGCATAACTTTCCCTACGAACTCACTTCCGTTATCTGACCATACAATCCGTGGCATTCCGTATCTGGGGAAGTATTCTTTAAGAAGAATTTTGGCAGTGGATAAGGCAGTATTGTCCTTTAGCGGGTATGCTTCGATCCATCTGGAGAAAGCACAAACTACCACTAGGACGTACTTTAGGTTATTACAACGATCCATGTGAATGAAGTCTAGCTGGATCACTTCAAAGGGGCAGGAAGGAGGAGCGAAGTGACCTGTAGGTGTGGGGATTCCCTTGCCAGGATTATGCATCAAGCATACCATACAATTTCTCACCACTCTCTCTGCACACTTACTAATCCCATCATTCTTCCAGACTGGGGCCAACATCTTACAAATCCCTTTAGAACTGATGTGCGCTGCTCCATGTGCCATCGTTACTACTGCAAGCACATACGCATCAGGCAACATCCAACGCTGTTGTTCCGACAAGTCAATCCAACACCCACTCGAGTCCATTTTACCCGTGCTCTCTTTCCATGCAAGTTTTTCCTCCTCAGTCGCCTCTTTCTGAATTTCTTTCACGCTTTCCACTGTGTCTTCACACATTCCAGACTCAGAAATCCATCTTGCAGACGTTGAAACATACATTCTACTCATCATATTTCTAGCTGTCTGTTTTGCAGTCTCATCAGCAAAAGCATTCCCACGACCAACATCATCCGTGATTGCTTTATGAGCACTGCATTTCACAATCGCAACTTCAGTCGGCAAGGTTAGAGATTCCAACAAGTCATTAACTAGCTGACCATGTTGAATCTTAGTCCCATGGGACGTAATGAAACCTCTCTCTTTCCACAAGCGGCCAAAACTATGGGCCACGCCGAACGCGTACTGACTATCTGTGAACACATTCACTCTCTTTCCCTTAGCTAACACGCACGCTCTTGTTAGCGCGATCAATTCTGCAGCCTGGGCAGAATTCTGACTCACTCTTGCAGTCTCCACAATCGTACTCAAAGTCGTTACTGCATAGGCAGCAGTCACGTCACCATTCTCCAATTTAAAGCAAGACCCATCAACATACAACGTGCCATCTGGATCTGATAACGGAGTGTCTTTTAAATCAATTCGTCCTTTTGTTTCTTCCTCAGTTTTGAAACAACAGTCGTGTGGTTCGGAATCACTCGACTCTTGGCTAGTCGGCAACAATGTTGCTGGATTCAATACATTGCATCTCTTGATCTGAATGTGACTAGCTAACAGTGTCAGTTCATAACCTGATAATCTAGCACTGGTAAGGTGCTGCGTCTTGGTTCGGTTCATGAGTGTATCCACAGCATGAGGAACCATAACCACTAGCATGTTGTTTATTACTAAACCAGCAGATTGTCGAATGGAAGCTGCAGCTGCGGCTGTAGCTCTCAAGCAACTAGGCAATGCTCTGGCTACCGGATCTAACGTTGATGAAAAATACGCACAAGGGCGTTGTTTATCACCAAATTTCTGTGTCAAAACACTCAATGCACAACCTTCTCTCTCGTGGACATAGAGCGTGAATGGCTTACTGTAGTCGGGTGTACCCAATACAGGTGCTGAACACAGTGCATTTCGCAATTCAGAAAAACTCTGCTGACATTCTGCAGACCATGGTACCGGACTCAGAACACCTTTCCCAGTCAAGGCTACCAATGGTTTTGCTAAAAGAGAAAAATTTGGGATCCATTGCCTACAATATGAGGTAATACCTAAAAAGGCACGTACTTCTCTCTGCGTGCTAGGAACATTCATCTGTGTAATTGCTTTTATTCTCTCTGGGGTCAACTTCCTTCCCTCCTTTGACAAGAGATGACCTAGGTAGGTCACTTCTTGGCAGCAGTATTGCATTTTTGAAGGTGACACCTTGTGATTCAAATCTGACAAGTGATGCAATAAAGAAATTGTAGCTGTTTTGCAAGTTTCCTTGTCATCGGCAGCCACTAGAAGATCATCAACATATTGTATTAAAGCAGAACCAGGAGGAAATACGAAGGAATCTAACTGGCTTTTTAATGTTTGACTGTAAATGGATGGGCTTTCACAATAGCCTTGTGGAGCGCGTTTAAACCTGAAGCTTCGTCCTCCTAGAGAGAAACCGAAGATATCTCTGCTTTCCTCGGCTATCGGAATGCTGAAAAAGGCATTTTTCAAGTCGACAACCGAAAACCATGCTGCTGTAGCAGGAATCAACGTTAACAATGCAGTAATGTCTGGAACCACAGGAAACTGTGGAATCACAATTTTATTAACCTCTCTAAGATCAATTACAAACCTATATACTGGAGGTTTTGTTGGGTCAGTTCGTTTCAAAATAGGCAGTACAGGACTATTACAGACATTACCTCTAGTTTCTTCTATTACGTCTTTCTTGATCAGATCTTGTACTATCAGTAGGAGCGCACGCTCACCTTCACTAGAGATTCTGTATTGTGGAATTCGTGGAAGTTTGACATTTGCTTTCAAAGTTACTATATAGGGTGGAATTTCCAATAGACCTACATCATTAGGACCAGTCGCCCAAAGAGTATCAGGGAGTGAACGCAGCTCTGGTGGGAGCGCATCCATCGACAAGTACATCGGAGAGATTATTCTTTTACCCAAAGTAAGCTGTACTCCTGCTGGAGAACAGTACAATGTCGCGTACAGGCGTTTTAACAAGTCTAAACCAAGCAGATTTTCGTTACAACCTGTCGTCAAAATCAGGGGTGCTTTCAATTGACAGGGTCCAACAGAAATAGACAAAGGACCAGAAACAGGGTTATGAACAGGGGCGCCCGAAAAACCTACTGAAACGTTTGTTGAGCCAGACAAAGGTGCGCCAGGGAGTTTCGCATGTATGATAGAACTTTTTGCTGCACCAGTATCCAACAGAAACGGTTCGACTATACCTGATGTTGCTACTGCGACATAAGGCCCACTCTGATCTACTGGAACTGATACTACTCCCTCTCTTTGTCCATGGCTGTCCTAGTACTCACTTTGCTGAACTTCCTCACTAGCTTCATAATAGTCTTCAACATGATACTGTGGAGACCTATTCTGTTGGGCAGATTGTCCATTTCGCTGGTCGAAATAATTAGAAGGGCGATCACTTGTCTGCGGAGGCATAGCACCTCGTCCTCGACCTCTAGAGTTTTGCATAGAACTACCACGACCTCTCTGAGCAGCCGCAGTATTATTTTGCGTTCGAACTGGACACTCACTTTTATAATGACCTTCCATTTTGCAATAAGCACATTGATTCCATTGGTATTGTGGCCTTTGAAAATTATAATCCGTTCTTTGATATGACCCTTGCTGCATGTTAGTCTGATTCGTGCGAGGCGGATATGCTTGCTGTAAAAGTACTTTAGTTTTTAGATCTTTCGTCTTTTTATCTGTTTTTTCTTTCTCCTCTTTATCCCTATTTTCATAGTACTGGGCAGTCGCAAGTATTTGCGCAGTCGTAGAGACAGCCCACGCACTTTCAGAATTCTTTAATTTACCACTAAGTTCTGGCAACAGATTGTGCACAAATTTATCAACAAATAATCTCTGACCTCCTTCTGTGCTCATATCCTGACCACTATGATCCACGAAAGTCTCCTCGAATCTTGTGAAAAAGTCGGAGACGCTTTCGTCTTTCTTTTGTTTGCACGCGTACAATTTGTCCCAGTTAACGCGCAATGCTGGCATCAAGGTTTTCATTAAATCGATTATTCTACCAGGTAAATTAGCAATTAAAGGTTCAGGTTTAGAACCACCTATTTGTTGACCATCCGCTGCAATTATAGCTGCCCAATCACCACCTAGGGCAACTGGATGATTCTCTTTACGAATTTTAGCCCAAATTGGTTGTGGTACTACATTACCAAATAGCAGATCTATGTCAGCAAGATTCAATACACAAGCGTCAACTGTTTGAGCCAACTCTTTGTAGTACCCTGCAGGATTTTTACGTGGATCTGGCAAGGCCTGTTTCACTGCTAATACTTCAGCTCGCTTCCATGGAATATGTATCCATACTCTCTGGAATTGTGCCGGAGCGGCTGCAATACCAAGCGGTGCATTAGCTTGCACAGCTTCACGCCAAATTGGTGGAACCTCTCTCATTGGATATTGACGATTTTGTTTCGTACTACGTTTTCCTAACTCTCTTGGTGAACGAAGGGATGGGTCATTCCTATAACTTAAAATCAGTTCCATCGCTTCTTTTATATTTTGACCGACTATCATACCTGCAGCAAACTCTTTCTGAACATTAATTAATTCTTCTAGATTTGATTCAGGGTCATCCTCTTCCAATTCCTCACGTAGGAGGAAACACATTTCATCGAAGACATATCGTTGTGTCGGTTCATTCCATTGCATAAATGTATCTAATACATCTTGTACATTATATCTTCCAACTTTTGAAACCCATCTAAGAGCAGTGGAATCTAATATTCCTCTTTCTTCAGTACTGGGAAGCTGACTACGTCTCTGCACAGAGTCAGAGGTAGGAGTCTTAATCAGAGTTTTATAGAAGGGAGATAGAATATTAGAGACAGAATCAGTGATTCTCCGACGAACAGAAAGTGGAGTCATAATATTAGCAGAAGCAGTAAATAGAGTAGCAGTTGGAACAGATAGATCAGGAACAGTAGGAGTAGCAGGCAAAATAGCTTGTGAACTAGCAGGTGTGAGCGACACAGGCATGGGTAAAGAAGCCGGCAACCCTGGAAGAGGGGCTGTCAAAGGAACATTAACATTGACCACAGGAGGTACAGGAACTTGATTCAGGGGAGCGGGAACAGGGACACCAGGTTGTCCAGCAACCGGTAATTGAACATTCGGTATAGGTGGAGCCGTAGCACCCTGTGCATACGGTGGGGGTGATCGTAACAAGTAAGACAACAGGGGATCCTTTTCAGGGTCCTCTACTATCTTAGCCGTACTCGATGGCAAAGCAGGATAGCACTTGTCTATCGCTAAATTACGTTCTCTATTGGCCACCTCCATTGCCTTCTCAGACTCGTTGAGTTGCAGTTGCTTAGCAGACTGTTCTAAAGTCAACTCTTGCTCTTTCTGTTCTTTCTTCAACTTTTTAATTTCTCTCTGTTTAGATTCTTTTCGCCAATAACGGAAAGAATCAAACATTGCCGGCCGGGCTTTCTTCTTAAACAACCTTCTTTCTAGATTATCGAGAACTTCAGGTTCAAAACTACCATGTAGTGGCCAACTAAGGACACCATCTTTCTCTGTATAGTGGATCCATACCTCGTTATAAGAGATAGGGCCCACACCAAACTTGCAATATAGATCATAAAGGGGAGTTCCAATCGGAGGAACCAAACACGAGTCCTCCAACTGGGAATCACTGTTACAACTAAAACAAGACAACATACAATTTTTCCGACTTACCATTTTATAATCCGGAACACAAAACAAACAAGACACAAACAGAAAAGATGCGCACTCGAACCAAGAACTTAGGCCTACCAGAACTGACAAATGTATCGATACCTGAACTGAACAGAATGATTATCGTAACCAGAATAACCAGTGATAATCTTACAGAACTGAACTGAACTGAGAACTAAAAGGATTATTCAAACAGGAGCAACCCTCACAAAATACTTAACTGAGGCACTGAAGACGTCACCAAGGAGAAACCCGTCACGTCTCGCCGTACTAAGGACTGCACCTCGGGTCCAAGACAGGGCGACGGTCAAGGCAACGGACCACTGCAGCCGTCTGAACGGGAACCCTCGTGGAAGAGAACGTTGGGCCACTTTTGCGATATGCCGGGATCGATGAAGTGGGGCGCCTCCCTCTGAAATCTTCACACGAAGCTCCTCGAACTCTTCAGGCTTTTGGACCGGTACCGAATGACGTCGCCCTACGTTGGGCGCCAATTGGAGTTCTGGACTTTTTGGTTCTGTCCAGAGGTGTCAGGGATAACACCCGAAGACCCCGGAGTTCTACATGTCTCGGTGCACAAACAAACAGAAACACGGGCTTCTCGATGGTGGCATCAAAGACCAAAGGTTTATTACTGCAGGGACACAGAAGTCACAGAAACTGCACACGGGCAGTGTCTAGGAGCCTGTTCAATTTGTACAAAGAGGGTTACTCCTTAAATACTAAATATTCTGCTCGGGGCAAATTCTTTACATGTTACCACAGTTCTAAACATTCGTGTCTTAAACAATAAATATTTGGCGTCGTACAGGAATCGTCAACAGTATCTGATGTCAAAACATTACGAATGAGGGGTTCCCACTATTCCATCATAATCCCATGTCAATTTCTCATTCAAGACCCGGACCGCCTCATCGTAAATTTCGTTACCTCCCCCTAATAAAGACCCAGAAGGAAAGGAGCAGAGCCAGGTGCAGAAGATAGAAAGACAGGATAAGAGATGTTTGTGGGTCGTAAATGGGCACGGTTACCAGCTTCGGCCGCCTAATCATGATCAGGCCAACGAACACAAGAACCAGTATAGCAGGACTGGCCTCAGGCTGGGGAGGCAGTTCTTGCCGAGTCATGCTGCCACAGCGTTGCTGGCCTAAGGTGCACGTGTCCCTCGCAAGGTGAATCGCCGGCTAAAGCCTAGTGTCCTTAGATGAAAAGAGGTCATTGCGTGTCCATTGACTATGTGAGGGCAAGGAATACAAAATGGCTTCCGTGTTCTAAGATGGATGCCACGGGTAGATCAGAAATGTGTTCATAACAGGAGTGCTCTTGCTCGTAGCATAGCGAAAACACCAGGATATACTAAATGGATCATTTGCGGTTCACTGATACCAAAATCATGTGTTTACGACAATGATGAAAACACGGGTTAAAATCGTCACGGAACCTCAGCCCTGAAAATGAGTCAATGAATCACTAACTTTCTTTTTCGTCCTTATTCACTTTTATTCCTGTGTGTCTGTCTTTCTTTGTTTTGCAAAATCTATATAAAAAAAACTTTAATCACCTAATCACAAAAACAAGCCCATCAGCAGAACTGTCTTCACTTATTTGCTTATTGATTTGAAGGTGCCGCAGTCTGCATTCCTCAGGTTCACAAGTTCACAAGAACATGTTCCTCTAAGTGGAGTAGTGTGGCTCACTGGTTAGAGGCGGCAGTAGAGCAGAAGTCGGCCTGGGACCAGGGTTCAATTCCCGACGCGGCAGGGTCGTGGACCTTGGCCAGCGGACTCGATAGTTCTCGCTTCGGTGCTTACTCTAATCAGGGGTTCCACTCGGCAACTCTGGGCATTAGCTTGCCTAATCTCCACAACGGCCCCACCAATTCCGGGAATGCCTGGCTCCACCTTGGGGACTCCCAGCAAGGGACCATCCCACAGGGGAAGCCGGGTTTTTCCTTTTGGCTTGTTGGGGGGGTTAAACTTGTTTTCGCCCAGGTTGACAGTTCTGAGGCCATTGCTGGAAAGGTCTAATACCCGAAAGAAAGTGTTTTGGAGACAATCCCTGGGGAAAAAGTTTTTGCATTTTCTGAGATTTCGCTCACTCTACCGTTTTAGGGGGGCTGTTTGTGGGGGTTCCTGGTGTTAGTGGGGGGGTTTGCGAGTTTTGGAGCAATGCTGGGTATGGATACTTTTGCTTGCTTGCAAGTGGTTTGAATACAATCCATGGTGGGTAAGGGGGGATTTGGGCCTACTTTAATTTCAAAGTACGTTTTGTCACCATTTTCTACTAGGCCTCATTATTGGAGATCTGATTGGGGGTCCTCTACATTTTTGCGACTGGGTTTAGTAAGGGTCTGGGAGCACTGATGGGAAGGTCTAATATTGTTCTAAAACACAGTTTACAGTACACCTAGCTTGAGGGGAAAGATCCGCTAAATTAATTTGCCCATACTTATTTATCCTTCAAAAGGAGACTCAGACAGAGTAGGCACTTTCAAAAATATTGTACTGTCTATTAGGAAACTCAAAGTGTGACTTTTTGCACTACACAGCGTACATACCTTTTATTTATTTGTCAGTGGTGTTCTAATATCACTTCCTGTTTTTCCATCAATAATTAAAGGCCGGGTTTCAGCCTGTGCAATGGGAAAAAAAGGACGAAGTCAGGCTTCACATTAGCGAGCCGCAATTCAGCATCCGCCAGGAATGGTGGACGGAGCGTCAGATGGAATGGAGGAGTCCCGCTAATAAGAGGAATGGTTGGATGCATGCAACTTACCAAATTCAACAGGACAAGTACAACAACATACAGATACAGTATCCGTTCTTTTTTAATTATCGTTTAAGTAATGTTATTGCTGTGAACTTCTATGAGTGTGACTCTGCATTTCTTTGATCTCTGCTTCTAAATTCATCCCTACAGCCATTCTATAGGTTTTACTTCTGCTATTTTGTAAACCTAATTTAATGTAAGAAGTGTTTCTCTGAGTGCAGAGATAGGCAAGTGAAAACGCATAATTATTACTGCAGCCCTGTACTGTTGCATTCTTTCATTCACGGTTGTCTTAAGTACTACTTACTTTTCAGTAACCATGCATGCAGTAGTGCATGCACTTCCTTTATGTCACTTACAAGATTTATGGATAGCTTTGTACCCAAAGATTTGTTTATCTTCAATTATTGGTCGTCCATGCTGTGCTTTATTTTCTTCTCTCAACAAAACTTTCCCAAAAAACCCCATTCCCATCCATTTTCCTAAACCTAACCCTCTTCCCCCGGGCTGTGTGGTTTTGATTGATGTGTGACTAAATGACAGCAATAATTCCACACACTTGCTGGGGAGGATAAGGTCATAGCAACAGGCTGGTGAAGGAATCCGAGGATATATTCTTACTCAGCTTGACACTGAGTCACTATTGGCAAATGAAAGCAGATTTTCAAGTGCGCCATCAACTTGATTGGTCATTAAGAACATCCTCCTCCTAGACGTGACAAATTATTACGCTGCTGTGTCCTTCACCTTCAGTACTATTTCTTGTAGTAGTAGCCAATGTCAAAGAAATTCAACGCAAGTACTAGTTATACTTTCAATACTTTACAATTTGTTCGGCTACATTGTGGCACTGTTCTAGTGTACTGTCACCTGCTATATTCTCTATCGTACCGTTCTAATGCTACGGTAAGGACAAACAAGGTTTCATTTTCTTTTTTTTCAGATGCTGCAACTGCCACTGTGTAACACCACAAGTACCACCGCAATGATGACATTTCATCCGCCCAGGTTTGCCATCCTTAATAGCCATTTCCCGTGCAGCCAGCCCTGTGCCTAGCCCTATTTCCAAACACAAATTACAGGTAAGATAAGCATTTGGGGGGAGGTAGTATAATGGAGTATTAGGAGAGACGAGAGACTGACGGTCCTAGGACTATTGAATTCACTTGCTCTGTGACAGGCACTTAGTTTTGAAAACATTTGGGCAATTACTTGTACTTACACAACTTGAATCAAGATGCCACTTATTTTTCAGGAAAACAAACTTACTGTTAAACCCCCACCCACCAGCCTCAAATGCAGTAAAAAACACGTATGCTAAGATAAAGTTTAAAGTATATTTATATATCCCTAACATAAATAATCTCCCGCAAGACCCAACCCACCCCCCTCCCAAACCCCAACGAATGTCCGTGAAAACTAAGTCCAAAAAAGTAGAAAACCCAACTCCCAATTCCCACCCCCCAGAAGTCTTTAAAAAAGGGGCAAGGGACAGTCTCCTCCTACTGCTGGCTGCTGTTCACTTTTCGGGCCAGGTCGTCATGCTCCTTGCGGAGGGTCTCAAGCAGGGTTTTGGTGTTGAGGAGCTCCTGCTCGAGGTATGACACCCTCAGTGAAAGGCGGTGCACGTGTGCCTTGCACCTGCTGTGGGGGGCAGCTATTTTCTTTGCTGCTCGGCGGTGGCGGGTGGGTGAGGTACCCTGGCTCCATACCGCTGGAGACCTGCTGCGCTGACTGGCTGACCCAGGGCGCGCGGAGGAGGATGCAGGTGTCGCCGTGGATGTTGTAGACGTACTCTGCGTGTCCTCCTCCTCCTGGGCCACCAGCCGCCGATATTGGGCGACTGTGGCCTCCAGCCTCCGTTGCCGGGCCCTTTTAGCCAGCTCCTTCCATGTTGGTTTGGAAGGAGCATCTCTATGAAGAAAGAAAGACATAGTCTGTAACGAATGCTCTTTAAGATTAACACAAAATGATTCAGCAAAAAGTTGTGTCACAGTAGAACTAGCAACTTGCAAGCGCAGTACTTAACTATTGTGGCCAGTATCTATCTAACCTCCCACTTCTTCATCCTTGCTCTAACATTAGTGGGAGTTTAAGGAATCAATTCTACGAGCACTATGGACTCACTCCATTAGAGTCGACTATGACAGTACACCAGTCTTATTCTTCTTCTTCTCTGTTGTTTAGCAAAATTGGTACGTTAACTTCTGCAAGCCGGCATAATGCCAGCGCAGTCAACTTGCACCCGAGAAAAACAGACGCCCGCCATGATGAGTGAGACAGACTTGCATTACTGTACTAGTCCAGTACTTGCAGGTGGTGATGCTCTTACTTTTCTATTACGGGTGGCACTGAGAATACTCTGTTACAAGGGCTACTGCTTAATTAATTAAATTTTCACCCTACAGTGCCAATGAATACTAGAAAAGGAAAATGAAGAAGATAAATAATCTGATTATCTATCACTGCACATGGTATGTATTTGCTTACATATGGGATGACTTATGGTGCTTTGCTTTTTATTGAGTGAACAGTGATACATCCACACATGAATGACGAGTTCTACTAAACTTATTAACAGAGGTAGGGAGTGGCCATCGTAATAGCCGGATATATGCTGTGCTTGCAATACAAACTACTGCTACTATTCATGGTAGTATTCGGACAAAATTACAACTTCTTTTCCTTGCCTTTCCTACACTGGGACGGACGTGCGGGTGAGGTGTTACATGCTCTTCAAAGTAACACTTAGTTCATCCAGTGACCGTCTACTCTCTCTAGATACACATATGCTATCTAAGAGTCAGATAGTACCATGACCCAGGCATCCATCCATTCAAACTATATGTCAATCATTCTTCTTCATGTCTCTCATCTGGACAAACCTTACGTTTTCTCATGGGAAAACAACCTTTTTCATTTTATTTGGGAAACCGCAAGCCATACATCCGTGCTTGACTTGCATTTGAATTTCAACCAAAGCATATATTGCGCACACATACAGTTTCTGTTTCACCCACCCAGGCTGTTCTCCTTCCATCCATCTTTGCTTCATCCTTCACCCAGCCAGGCCTCATATTCCTTCCCAGCCACCTCGGGCACCAATTAAACACGTATAATTATTCTTTGTCAGTCATCATTACTTTTAACTTGCTCGTCCTTCCACACTTACTTACACCCTTCTTTCGCTTTTCGTTCATCCCATCCATAAAGTTAATCTCAGATCTGATTTGGATTCTCGAAAAAAAATTCACCGCTGAGTTGAAGTAAATTTAGAGGAGGCTACTACCTGGTTGATAAAAACTTTGTTCTAAATTTGAAAGTCTGCTTAACAGTATAGTAACTTAACTGTAGAACATATATACTACACCCGTGCAGAGAGCACACTATGCAGTCTGCAATCCCAATAAGTAAGGAATATAAGAGCTTACCACTGCCCGCCACTACTGTGGCAACCTGCACAGCAGTTTTGTCCGGCACTTGTACCGCCTCCTCCCCAGAAGTGTCCTCCTCCACCTCCGCGCTGGGCCCAGCACCAGATGTTCCACCTACATAGTACATTTAAGAATGTTAGATGTCATAGACATACACCATTCACTAGTATTTTGTCTAGGAATGAAGAAATGTGAATACAGAAACCAATCTAATAATTTGTGACTGTCTACTCTAAAGTAAAAATGTCCCTTTTTCCAGGGAAGGGTGTTGTCTTGCTGCACTTTTTGGCACAACTGATGAATGCTTGCTTTTTAACACGCACCATTTTTCTCATAACAGACAGAAGCTTCACTTCTAAGAACAAATCATCATCACTAGGATAGAGTGACCAACGATTCAACACCAAAAAGAAAAATTTAAGTTCAAACCAGGTGAGGGCTCGGCTCGCCCACAATAAATGTGTGAAATAAATGACTAGGCACTTTCCCATTTTTAATCAACTGTTTATGTTTTATGACAAGCTTGATTTTAAGAAATATTTTTACTTTTAATAATGCTTTAAAACTTAAATAGACTCTGTGGTTTTTGGTCAAGAGTGAATGAGCAAAAGGTTTTGCAATTTCCAAGCATGAGTCCGTGCCTCTGACACTTGTGGACTCTGACTCCGTACTCTTGTCCTGCGTTGGATAATCATCATTGGGGATCAATCATCGATGAATTCGGGAGCTAAATGACTCTGCCACACTATCTAGTTAGTAAGGAGATTGGGGGTTCTTCAAAGTCTGATATCACTGAGGTATGTGGAGAGTCTACCTGCGCCTATTATAATTGATAACCAATGCACTATTTAGTGTCCATAGTTCTATTTGTGCAGATTTGTCCCTGCAACAGTAGTAGTATGGATTGTCCTCCTATCCAAACCAAAAGTAAAGTAGTATCTTATTCTTTCTTGGTGGTCATTCACCTTTTTATTGTTGGTAATTGTCAAAGCATAAACATTTAGAAGACTTGAAAAGACATTTTGGACAATCCCAGAGGACTGCACTCAGTGCATAGAGCTATTGCTGACTAGAATGGGAGTTTCGTTTAACACCTTTTGCCAAATGTGCAATCTTAGTTAGCTACACAGACAGACTAATAAGAATAATCTAGTAATACCACAAGGAGTCATAGTAGAGGCAGGATAAGAATTTAGATACAGTCTACAAGAAGATCAAAGACGATTTAGAAAAAATCGAAGGAGGAACGCTGGGAAAAAATAGGTACTCTATATTAAAATTAAAACTTACCGGGGCCAGCAAAGGAGCCCTCGCCTGACCGATCCTGGCCTTGAACAGCAGCAGCAGCCGATAACCCCTCCTCCTCTGTCCTCTTGCCCCTGGGGAGAGCTGATGTACAACATAAAAGAAAGAAAGACCCAAAAACATGGATGATTGTTGTCAACCAAATCAAACATTTCAAAAGAACAATAACAAAATATTTTGGCGAAATAGCAAATAGACAACTATTCCACGGGATATATTGACCTATCTCATGTGGTCTACTACGATATTAGTATTGCTTGATTTGCGGACCGTCGACTTGGAAAGTTATGTAACTCAATAAACAAACTACTAAAAAGGTTCGCCTAGGACTGGCAGGCAGCAGTCCGCAGCACGCAAAGTGACAGACAAACTCCATCGTGATTGCAGATCAGCGACAACACTAAAAAGTTTCCTACTACATTAACCAGTCATTAAAATACTCAAACTATCAATCCACCACCACTATTTCTTCTTATTGCCAGGTGTACAAAGGAAGGACTGGACTTGAGTCCGTAGGGGCAGATTTACAAGTCCCTTGCGGCTCTCTTGCTCCATTGTTGCGTGACTTTTGTGACGCAGCGGCAGAACAAAAGAGGCGCCATGGTGCGGCGTATATTAACAACGTGACGCATATGGTAGATGCATCACGTTGTAAAGCCCTGCGCCATCAGGGGGCGTACCGGCGCAAGGGAGGGCGTTCCTGCACAGAAATGCATCCTAAAAGTGGCTGAGGGAAATCTACAAGATTTCAATCAGTCACTATTAGGACAATGATGCGTGACTCAAACCCTGCGCCTGCTTGAAGCAGACGTACGGCTTCACGCAGCATTGGGGAGATAGGGCACCCCAGAGCATTGCTGGAGCTGCGCCATCGTTGCGACGCAACTCCAGCAATGCGCCGCCTTTACGGCACAGATGCGTAACGCTTCGGTGACGTTTTAAGCCCATGGTGCGCCGCATTGTAAATACGGCGCACCATGGGTGGTGGTGGCATGGCGCACAATTACTGGCGCATCCCTGCAACTTTGCAGGGATGCGCCGGTAATTGAAAATCTGACCCTTAGTGTCTAGCATTACGCAGTTCTTTAAACTACACTCATACATAATTTCTCAGGCCAATGAAATGAACACAAAATCGAAAACAAATAAGCATAGTAGCAACGCTACTGAGAAGGAGAGCAGTGCACCTGAAATGCACAGAAGATTTTGAAATATAGTTTACCTACAATGTAATCGGCAGCATTATTGCTCTTGGTAAAAAACAAAAATTTGCAATATAATAACACACAGAGCAGTAGAAAACAGAGTAGTGATGAAATAGCTAGCTACTACTACTCACCAAGCCCGGGGATCTCGATGCCGAGCAGGTCGAGCAAGTCGCGTTCCCGGTCCAGGAGATCCGTCCAACAGTGGGTGGCCTCGTTGTGGGTGCGCCGGACCTGAGAGTGTTGAAACATGGCCCGGCACACCTTCTCCCACCGCTTCCGGCATTCCCGGAGCCCGTAGCCGCTAGCGATCTTGCCGCCTGCTATGATGGTCCTGGGGAGGCGGCGCTGGACATAAAACACTAGTGCGGCCACCTCCTCCATGCTAAAGATCTCCCGGGCTATGACTTGCTCCCCCCTAAAACGCCCGGACGGGAGCCGGGCACGGGGTGCGGGACCCTTCCCCTTCTCAGGTTGCTTCCCTGCTCCCTTTACCATGGTCTGGGCAGAAAGGAAGGTAAATAATAAATAAGAAATAGAATAGGGAAGAAGAAAAGAAAAGAGTTTAAAAAAGTAGTTTAAAATTAACCAAATGTAGCAGAAAACACAAAAATATAGAGTTAGAAAAATAGAGGGATAGATAATAAGTAAAATAGATAAAAAAAAATTAAAACAAGCAAAGGATGGCAGAGATTGATAGAGGATACAGAAAGCATGCCCAGAACCATAGCAATGAATGAAAAACAAGATGGCCACGCCCGTTCACGACCGCGTGGGTAAGTTCGCGCGAGATTTCCCCCGTGATCACACGCAAACTTGTACTAGCGAGCCACACACTTTGCGAGATTACACATAGCGCCCGGAAACGGAAATACGTCACGCAAACAAGATGGCCGCACCCATGTACGACCGCTAGGGTAACTTGGCAACATTGCGCTACAAGCGACTTGCGAAAACGCAAAAAATCAGGCGAACTAACACGCCGCAAAAAAAACAAATTGTATTTTCGCATGAATTTGCGGCTTCCGAATTCAATCTTGCGTGATTTTGCGCCCCGCGAATCGCGCGAAATTGCAGAAAAACAATTTTTGCAAAACTGAAAGCACTCAGCAGGTGCAAAAGTTCAATCTTATCATTAGTAACCATTCCCTGTAGTGCTTCGTGAGGGGCCCCTCCAGAGTTCAGTTGCCTACTTGCAACTATTCTATGACCCTGCTCTGACCCTCACAGCAGGCTCAGAGAATAGCTACAAGTATGCCACAAAGGTCCTGGTAAAAAAAATTACACTGCAACAGAAAGCAATTACAGATAAGGTAGCAGGTGCCAGACTGGAAGTTCAAATTCAGTGACACATTAATCAGCCCCTAATTCATTCATGTCAGTTGAGGCAGGGCAGGTGTGCTTTTCCCCCCATAATCTACAGTGATAAACCAGAGGGTGGCTTGGGTGAGCCAGAGGGTGGCAGTGGTGAAACAGAGGGTGGCAGTGGTGAAAAAGAGGGTGCTGTGATGAACCCGACATAGAAACAACATGGTCGCGACCGTTGCTACCCGACAAGTAAGTTTGCGTTTGCGAACTGGTAAAAAACCCTCGCGAAATGGCAGAAACACTTGCGAACACAAAAAAAAATCCGCAAAATTCACGAGAGTTCGTGAATTTTGCGGATTGCGAATCCGTAAATATGCAATTTTCGCGGATTGCGAATTCGCTAAATTCGCCCATACTTAGAAACTAGGAATAGTGAAGTGCAGTATTCACAATGCAATTACAGATGATGTTGGAATGGGGAATGCATTTGCAGATCAGACAGCTCCAACTAAAATAAAGAGGATGTTTGTAGCGGGCCTAGCTAGATGGGTGCCTGAGAAAGGGATGTTTGAGGATACCCTGGAAATTGTGAAGGAGATCCAAAGTGAGGAGTTAACAATATGGCAGGAGAGCTCAGCTAATTTGGATGAGGATGCGTGTTGGACAGACAAATATGGGAGGCAGAGATGGATGCTCCCAGACGCATACATCCCCCCTGTGGTCACTATGGCACACGGACTGGCACACATTAGTGTGAAAGGATTTTGCAAGCTACTAGACGTATGGCAAAATGACAACATTCCCAAGGTTGCAGCACAACTGGTCAAATATTGCATGATTTGTTTGCATAATCCTGGAAAGGGTACTGCCACTACTGTTGGCAGTTATGCACCTCCTTCCTTCCCTTTCAAGTTTCTCCAGATGGGCTACATCGAGATGGAAAGGATGAACAATTTGAAGTATGTATTAATGGTTGTTTGTGCATTCAGTAAATGGGTTGAGGCTTACCTCACTTAAGAGAACACCGCCCAGGCGAAGGTACTCTTGAAAGAGTTCTTGCCGCTTTTTGGAATGCCCCATTTGATCTGGAGTGATAACGGCAGCCATTTTAATGCCAAGGTCATCCAGTTGGTGTGCGATGGGTTGCACATTAGACAGAAGTTTCATGCAGCGAACCATCCCCTGTCAGCAGGATTGGTTGAGAAATATAATGGCATTCTCAAGTTGAAAATGGCTAATATCAAAGAGAGTACAAAAATGAAGTGGCCTGATTCTTTGCCCCTAGCATTAATGTTTGCGAGAGTCACGGCACACTCTAGAACAGGATTGATCCCTAACGAAGTCGTGTTTGGCCGCCCAGCGAATGTTTGGGGCGTCACACGACCTCATAAGTCCTCAGAATTTGAATACCCCTTGTTGATGGATTACCTTTGAGTTGACCAAAAATCTCTTTTCTATTCTGTGGAAAAGTAAATTTTGCCATGTTCTGTGTCCCTACGTGTTCCCCATCTTATGTTATGTGTGCATGATTAATATGCATATGTATTCCCATGATCGATTAAAGACGCAATTACAGTTGTGTCCATCTCTAGTATGCCAGTTTCCAGTCCTCGTGAAAGCTACGAGTATTAGGCCTATGTAAAGTTACGTTGCCACGTTTCTCAGTGTGCACGTTATTTCATTGAAAAGTCCCCGTTTCTAGGCCTCAAAAGGGCCCGGACACCAGATTCAGCTCCTGTCTCCTGAGCCCTCGCTGAGGAGCGATACAGCCCCCACCTGTATCCCTGACCCTTCACTTACTTCCTGCCTCACAGTGCCCGGCCCAGCCTGGCTCTGCCTGCTAGTCTGCCAAAAGTATGTTATGATTCTAGTTATCAGTCCAGCCCTCTTTCTCCGCATTCCTTAGCTACTGAATCGCATCAATAGTTTCCGTCATGGTCTAGCCTTTACGTCTCCATGTAAGAGAAATACTGTATTAATGGTCATTTAATATTCCTCGGTTCCGTCGGGTGAATCAATTGCTTTTACGTGAAGGCTAGGTTAGCTCATAACAGAAGATAACAAATTTTAAGAGAAAACCTCTCTGACAACAAATAAAATTCAAAGTATTTTTATGAAAGAACAAAGTCACATTAAAACACCGGAATTACTTCATTCCATTTCAATTTCAATTATAAGTGAAAAAGTGACTATTGGTGAACAAGGTGAATAGTGCAACAGTTTCAGTGACACTTATTTACAAATATTTACAAAGTTTATACAAGGAAGAATGGGCGAGGGGAAAGATTTTTGGCGGTCAGAGTTCTGAGTTAATACTCCAAGGAGACAGATGGTGACTGTGCCTGTTCCCGGAGGGTTCTTGACCAGTACTGTGCGTCGCACAGTACTGGTCAAGAACCCTCCGGGAACAGGCACAGTCACAGTCACCATCTGTCTCCTTGGAGTATTAACTCAGAACTCTGACCGCCAAAAATCTTTCCCCTCGCCCATTCTTCCTTGTATAAACTTTGTAAATATTTGTAAATAAGTGTCACTGAAACTGTTGCACTATTCACCTTGTTCACCAATAGTCACTTTTTCACTTATAATTGAAATTGAAATGGAATGAAGTAATTCCGGTGTTTTAATGTGACTTTGTTCTTTCATAAAAATACTTTGAATTTTATTTGTTGTCAGAGAGGTTTTCTCTTAAAATTTGTTATCTTCTGTTATGAGCTAACCTAGCCTTCACGTAAAAGCAATTGATTCACCCAACGGAACCATTTTTGTCTTTAACCATACATACCCAGGTTCTGAGGGACACAGGGTTACCCCTTTTTGGTACAAACATTTAATATTCCTCAACACACACTACATGTAGAATAATGCATGCACCAGTCTTAGAGTCTGTTAGCCTTTACCCAGATAACTTTTAGTTTATATCAACATGTTCTCTAAACATCAGATACTAGATAGTGTTTAGGTACATGTCGCCCTGACTCTCCAGACTTCAGTCTCTGCTCCTAGCGCAGAAGTCATAGCCCCCAGCTTCTCCTAGTAACACGTCATTGTCAGTTTGCGCGCACCACTAGGTTAGAGGTCCCGGCTCCTTAGGTAGCCCCCTCCATGTTTCCGCCCCATTTATGACATATTCTGTTACGTTTACATCACATATCTTTGTACACGCCTCCTGTTACACCTACTTTCACCCTTATCTTTCGCGACTGCTATTGACCACACCCACTGCTCCGCCTATTGTATGTATTGTAATGCAATTGTTTTAGTATATATATACTTGTGCACTGTTATTAAATGTTACGCCAACGCCGATTCCGATCCTGCCCCCGGCAGTGCTGCCATCCTATTCCTGTGCAGGTTGTCCTGTTCCTGTCCTTATGCTGTATTAAACCTGCAAACTCCTACTACCTCGAATCTTGACTCTTATTTATTGAGCTATCTGTTATTACTATATCCAGTCAAAAATAGATCCGGTATTATTTATTTAAATACCACAATTCACCAACAGGTTGCGGAGGCCTTACAGCAGCATCCTGAGGTTCCGCGACGATTTGAACCCGTGTTTTCAACATTGTCGTAAACTCATAATTTTGGTACCGTTGAACCGCAAATGATCCATTTAGTATATCCTGGTGTTTTCACTACGTTACGAGTAAGAGCACTCCTGTTATAAACACATTTCCGATACAGCAAGGGCATCCATTTTAGATCATGGCATCCATCTTGTCTTCTTGCCCTCACATAGCCAATGAACACACAGTGACCTCTGATTACTTGATTTCAGTTAATGACACGTAGGCTTTAGCCGGCGATTCACCTTGCTAGTGACACGTGCACCTTGGGTCAGTAACGCTGTGGCCGCATGATTCGGCAAATAACTGCCTCCCCAGCCTGAGGCCAGTCCTGCTATACTGGTTTCCGTGTTCGTTGGCCTGATCATGATAAAGCGACCGAAGCTGGTAGCCTTGCCCATTTACGACCCACAAACATCTCTTATCCTACTTTGCTATCTTCTGCACCTGGCTCGGCTCTTTTCCTTCTGGGCCTTTATTAGGGGGAGGTAACGAAATTTACAATGAGGCGGTCCGGCTCGTGAATGAAAAGTTGACGTGGGATTGTGATGGAACAGTGGGAACCCCTCGTTCGTAATATTTTGACATCAGATACTGTGGACGATTCTTGTGTAACGCCAAATATTTATTGTTTAAGACACAAAGGTTTAGAAACGTACTAGCATGTAAAGAATTTGCCCCAAGCTGAAAATATAGTATTTAAGGAGCAACTCACTTTGTACAAATTGAACAGTCTCCTAGACTCTGCCCGTGTGTAGATTCTGTGATTTCTGTGTCCCTGCAGTAATAAACCTTTGGTCTTTGACGCCACCACCGAGAAGCCCGTGTTTCTGTTTATGTGTGCACCGAGACAGGTAGAACTCAGGGGTCTTCGGGTGTTGTCCCTGACACCTCTGGACGGTACCAAAAAGTCCAGAACTCCAATTGGCGCCCAACGTGGGGCGACGTCATTTGGTTCCGGTCCAAAAGCCTGAAGAGTTCGAGAAACTTCGTGTGAAGATTCCGGAGGGAGGCGCCCCACTTCATCGATCCCGGTATATCGCAAAAGTGGCCTGACGTTCTCTTCCACGAGGGTTCCCGTTCGGACGGCTGCAGTGGTCCGTTGCCTTGACCGTCGCCCTGTCTTGGACCCGAGGTGCAGACCTTAGTACAGCGAGACGTGACGGGTTTCTCCTTGGTGACGTCTTCAGTACCTCTGTTAAGTATTAAGCGGTTGTGAGTTGCTTTGTTACTTCGTAAAGGTCCAGATAATTTTTAGTTCCTTGGCTTGGTTTGGTTTTATAAGATTATCGTTGGTTATTCTGGTTACGATAACCTTTTTTGGTTTAGTCTAGGTATCAATACATTTTGTTCTCTTTGGTAGGCCTAAGTCCGAGTGCGCACTGTTATTTGTGTTTGTTCTGTGTTCCGGTTTCTAAAAATGGTAAGTCGGAAAAATTCTGTGTTTTCATGTTTTGGTTGCAACAGCGATTCCCGGTTGGAGGACTCGTGTTCGGTCCCTCCGATTGGAACTCCTCTTTATGATCTTTATTGCAAATATGGTGTGGGCCCTATCTCTTATAACGAGGTATGGATCCGCTATACAGAGAAAGATGGTGTCTTTAGTTGGCCACTACATGGTAGTTTCGAACCTGGAGTTCTCGATAATCTAGAAAGAAGGTTGTTTAAGAAGAAAGCCCGGCCGGCTATGTTTGATTCTTTCCGTTATTGGCGGAAGGAATCTAAACAGAGAGAGATTAAAAAGTTGAAGAAAGAACAGAAAGAACAGGAATTGACTTTGGAACAGTCGGCCAAGCAGCTGCAACTCAATGAATCTGAGAAAGCGATAGAGGTAGCCGATAGACAACGTAATTTAGCGATAGATAAGTGCTACCCTGCCTTGCCATCTAGTACAACTAAGATATTGGAGGATCCGGAAAATGATCCTTTGCTGTCTTATTTGTTAAGGTCACCTCCACCGTATGCACAGGGTGCTACAGCTCCACCTCTGCCGAATGTCGTGTTACCGGTTGCTGGACAGCCTGGTATACCGGCTCCTGTTCCCCTAAATCAAGCTCCTGCACCCCCCGTGGTTATCAATGTTCCTACGGCACCCCCTCTTCCAGGGTTGCCAGCTCCTCTGCCTGTGCATGTACCGCTAACACCTTTTCTTTCGCAAGCTATCTTGCCTACTACTCCTACTAGTGCTGTTCCTCTTGTCCCAACTACTACACTACTTCAGACTTCCGCAAGCTATGCGACTCCGCTTTCTGTTCGTCGGAGGATCACTGACTCTGTCTCTAATATTCTCTCTCCTTTCTACAAAACCTTGATTAGGAGTCCTGCCTCTGAATCTGTTCAGAGACGCAGTCAGCTTCCTAGTATCGAAGAACGAGGAATATTGGATTCCACTGCTTTTAGATGGGTTTCGAAAGTGGGAAGATATAGTATACAAGATATATTAGACACATTTATGCAATGGAACGAGCCGACACAACGCTATGTGTTTGATGTCATGTGTTCTCTTTTGCATGAAGACTGGGAAGAGAACGATTCCGAACAAGTTCCAGACGAATTAATTCAGGTTCAGCAGAAATTTGCTGCAGGTATGATAGTTGGTCGAGAGAGAAAGGAAGCAATGGAATTAGTTTTAGATTTTAGATTTGACCCTTCCCGGCACTCACCAAGAGATTCAGAGAAACGTAACACGAAACAAAATCGTCAATATCCAATGAGAGAGGTTCCACCAATTTGGCGTGAAGCTGTGCAAGCTAATGTAAACCTTGGTATTGCAGCCGCTCCAGCCCAATTTCAGAGAGTGTGGATACACATCCCGTGGAAACGAGCTGAAGTGTTAGCATTAAAACAGGCCTTGCCAGATCCGCGTAAAAATCCAGCTGGATATTACAAGGAATTGGCTCAGACAGTTGAAGCTTGTGTGATGAATCTAGCGGACATTGATATGCTATTCGGTAACGTAGTACCGCAACCAATTTGGGCTAAAATTCGTAGAGAAAATCATCCAGTGGCCCTGGGTGGAGACTGGGCAGCTATTATTGCGGCAGATGGCCAACAAATTGGGGGATCTAAACCTGAACCTTTAATTGCTAATTTGCCCGGTAGAATAATTGACTTAATGAAAACTCTGATGCCCGCGTTGCGCGTTAACTGGGACAAGTTGTCCGCATGCAGGCAGAAGAAAGACGAAAGCGTCTCCGACTTTTTCACCAGATTCGAAGAGACTTTTGTAGATCACAGTGGTCAAGATATGAGCACGGAAGGAGGTCAGAGATTATTTGTTGATAAATTTGTGCACAACCTGATACCAGAGCTCAGCAATAAGTTAAAGAATTCTGAAAGTGCGTGGGCTGTCTCTACGACTGCGCAGATACTTGCCACTGCCCAGTACTATGAAAATAGGGATAAAGAAGAGAAGGAAAAATCAGATAAAAAGACGAAAGATTTAAAAACTAAGGTCCTTTTGCAACAAGCTTATCCGCCTCACACGAATCAAACGAATACACAGCAAAGGTCATATCAGAGAAATGACTATAGTTCACAGAGACCGCAATACCAATGGAATCAGTGTGCGTATTGCAAAAAGGAAGGTCATTACAAGAATGAGTGTCCAGTATTAGCGCAGAATAATGCTGCTACAGCTCAGAGAGGTCGTGGTGGTTCTATGCAAGGTTCTAGAGGTCGAGGACGAGGTGCTATGCCTCCACAAACAAGTGATCGCCCCTCTAATTATTTTGACCAACGAAATGGTCAGTCTACACAGCCAGCTAGATCTCAACAGTATCAGGTGGAAGATTACTGTGAAATTGGTGAGGAATTCCAGAAAAATGAATACTAGGACAGCCATGGACAAAGAGAGGGAGTAGTGTCAGTTCCAGTAGACCAGAGTGGGCCTTATGTCGCAGTAGCCACATCAGGTGTAGTCGAACCGTTTCTGTTGGATACTGGTGCAGCAAAAAGTTCTATCATACATGCGAAACTCCCTGGCGCACCCTTGTCCGGCTTAACAAATGTTTCTGTAGGTTTTTCAGGCGCCCCCGTTCACAACCCTGTTTCTGGTCCTTTGTCTATTTCTGTTGGGCCTCGTCAATTAAAAGCACCCTTGATTTTGACGACTGGTTGTAATGAAAACCTGCTTGGTTTAGACTTGTTGAAACGCCTATATGCGACATTGTACTGTTCTCCTTCAGGAGTACAGCTTACATTAGGTAAAAGAATCATCTCCCCGATGTACTTATCAATGGATGCGCTCCCACTGGAGCTGCGTTCTCTCCCCGATACTCTTTGGGCGACTGGTCCTAACGATGTAGGCCTTTTGGAAATCCCGCCATATGTAGTGACGTTGAAAGCAAACGTTAAATTTCCACGAATCCCACAATACAAAATTTCTAGTGAAGGTGAGCGTGCGCTCCTATTAATAGTGCAAGATTTGATAAAAAGAGATGTAATAGAGGAAACCAGAGGAAATGTCTGTAATAGTCCTGTACTGCCTATTCTGAAACGAACTGACCCAACAAAGCCTCCAGTATATAGATTTGTAATCAATCTTAGAGAAATTAATAAAATTGTGATTCCACAGTTTCCTGTGGTTCCAGACATTACGCATTGCTAACGCTGATCCCTGCCACAGCCGCATGGTTCTCAGTGATCGACTTGAAGAATGCCTTTTTCAGCATTCCGATAGCCGAAGAAAGCAGAGATATTTTCGGTTTCTCTCTAGGAGGACGAAGCTTTAGGTTTAAACGTGCTCCACAAGGCTATTGTGAGAGCCCGTCCATTTACAGTCAGGCATTAAAAAGTCAGTTAGACTCCTTTGTCCTTCCTCCTGGTTCTGCCCTAGTGCAATATGTCGATGATCTTCTAGTGGCTGCCGATGACAAGGAAACTTGCAAAGCAGCTACAATTTCCTTATTGCATCATTTGTCTAATTTAAATCATAAGGTGTCACCTTCAAAAATGCAATACTGTTGCCAATAAGTGACCTACCTAGGTCATCTCTTGTCAAAAGAGGGAAGAAGGTTGACCCCAGAGAGAATAAAAGCAATTACGCAGATGAATGTTCCTAGCACACAGAGAGAAGTGGGTGCGTTTTTGGGTATTACTTCATACTGTAGGCAATGGATTCCAAATTTTTCCCTCCTGGCAAAGCCGTTGGTGGCTTTGACGGGGAAAGGTGTTCCAAATCCAGTACCATGGTCTGACGAATGTCAGCAGAGCTTTTCTGAGTTACGAAATGCACTATGTTCAGCTCCTGTGTTGGGTACTCCTGACTACAGTAAGCCATTTACACTCTATGTCCACGAGAGAGAAGGTTGCGCATTGAGTGTTCTGACACAGCAATTTGGTGATAAACAACGCCCATGTGCGTATTTTTCATCAACGTTAGATCCGGTAGCCAGAGCATTGCCTAGTTGTTTGAGAGCTGCAGCGGCAGCTGCAGCGTCCATTCGACAATCTGCTGGGTTGGTTATGAACAACATGCTGGTGGTCATGGTACCTCATGCTGTGGACACACTCATGAACCGAACAAAGACACAACACCTTACCAGTGCTAGATTATCAGGCTATGAGCTGACACTACTTGCAAGTCATATTCAGATCAAAAGATGCAATGTATTGAATCCAGCAACATTGTTGCCGACGAGTCAAGAGTCGAGTGATTCCGAACCACATGATTGTTGTTTCAGAACAGAGGAAGAGACAAAAGGACAAATTGATTTAAAAGACACTCCGTTGTCAGATCCAGATGGCACGTTGTATGTTGATGGGTCGTGTTTTAAATTGGAGAATGGTGATGTGACAGCTGCCTATGCAGTAACAACTTTGAATACAATTGTGGAGACTGCAAGAGTGAGTCAGAATTCTGCCCAAGCTGCAGAATTGATTGCGTTGACTAGAGCGTGTGTTTTAGCTAAGGGAAAGAGAGTGAATGTGTTCACAGATAGTCAGTACGCATTTGGCGTAGCCCATAGTTTTGGACGATTGTGGAAGGAAAGAGGTTTTATTACGTCACATGGGACTAAAATACAGCATGGTCAACTAGTTAATGACCTGCTGGAATCTCTAACCTTACCAATGGAAGTTGCGATTGTGAAGTGCAGTGCTCATCGAGCAATCACGGATGATGTCGGTCGAGGAAATGCCTTTGCTGATGAGACAGCGAAACAGACAGCTAGGAATTTGATGACTAGAATGTATGTTGCAACGTCTGCAAAGTGGGTTACTGATTCAGGAATGTGTGAAGACACAATGGAAAGTGTGAGGATGATTCAAGAAGAAGCAACTGAAGAGGAAAGGCTTGCATGGAAAGAGAATACGGGTAAGTTGGACTCGAATGGATGTTGGATTGATTTGACGGAACAGCAGCGTTGGATGTTGCCTGATGCGTATGTGCTTGCGGTAGTAACAATGGCGCATGGAACAGCGCACATCAGTTCGAAAGGGATTTGTAAGATGTTGGCCCCAGTTTGGAAGAATGATGGAATTAGTAAGTGTGCAGAGCGAGTGGTGAGAAACTGCATGATATGCCTGATGCATAATCCTGGCAAGGGAACCCCAACACCTGCTGGTCATTTCGCTCCACCTTCCTGTCCCTTTGAAGTGATTCAGTTAGACTTCATTCACATGGACCGATGAAATAATCTCAAATACGTCTTAGTGGTAGTCTGTGCCTTTTCAAGATGGATTGAAGCTTATCCACTTAAAGACAATACTGCTTTGTCGACTGCCAAAATTCTCCTCAAAGAGTATTTCCCTAGGTTTGGCATGCCACGGATTGTATGGTCAGATAACGGAAGTGAGTTCGTAGGGAAAGTCATGCAGAATGTGTGTGCAGGCTTAGGCATAAAGCAAAAGTTCCACAGTGCAAATCATCCCCAGTCAGCAGGTTTAGTTGAAGGCTACAATGGCACCCTCAAACTGAAGCTGGATAAGGTACAAGCCTCCACGGGCTTGTCCTGGCCAGACGCCTTACCTTTGGCCCTGCTATCCACGAGAGCGACTGTGCATTCTCGAGTAGGGCTTAGCCCTTATGAGATTGTGTTCGGTCGACCCGCAAATGTTTGGGGAGTACCGAGACCGAGGGAGTTTAAGCAGCTGGAATACCCGATGTTAATCGATTATCTTTTTGACTTGACTGCTAAATTGAGTCTTATTCATCAACAGGTTTTCGATGCATTGCCAAAACCTCCGGAAAGTCCAGGCCATCAGCTAAAACCTGGACACTTCGTCGTTGTGAAGAATTTTGGACGAACCAGAAATCTTCAACCAAAATTCATTGGACCATAGCAGGTGCTTTTGGCGACAAGAACTGCTGTACGAGTGGCCGGTAGAAAAAATTGGATCCACGCGACACACACCAAGCGTGTGCCCTTACCACTCCCGTATGATAATTGGGTGAGGAAAGGGGTTGGGGCCTCCGAAGTTGAACCGATTCCAAAATACATACCGTTCAGCGATGCAGAACTGATCACTGATTCACCGAACTCTGACCCCCCTTCTGAAACTACTCTCTTCAACTCTGGAAATTTGTCCTCTGCCCCAACAGAACATTCGCCATCTGCGAATTTGAACATTGCCGCCCCTGCGGAAGATAAACTGTTTCCGGATCAAACAACTACAGGAAAATTGAGATATAACCTACGTTCTCACACAAAGGACAAATAAAGCAGGAAACTGCCTATTTTACATATTTGAATCTCAATACATTACCTCCAGCCAGGAAGTTTGCTAACATGCATGTTATGTTGTTTTGAATTACCTTGCCGTCTGGGTAGCCGTAGGGTCGTGGCTGTGTGCCTAATTGAATCTGCGGGGGCCAGACACAAGGTCGGCCTTTCTGTTAGTTCTGGGAACTCCCAGGGCTGATAGAGGCATTTTCAACTACGTACACATCATCAGTGGTCGCGAGCGGTTGTAGAAGATGGAGCTTCCTGGGCTGCACCGAGAGAATGTAATTTATGTCCGCAGAAATAGACTTTACAAGATCCTTCATAACAAATGTTTCTTGATGCAATGTGCAATTACGTTTTTGATCGTTTTAATAACGTTGGTGGGTGGAATCGTCTTTGGTGTACATTTAATTTTTACACCGGTAGCAACCACAGTGCCTCCCTTTGATCCTATGCCTCCTACTATTTCTTCTTACCATTCCTTTCATCCGTTTCCTGAACACGAACAAGCTCGACGCTCTGAATTTATAAACAACACTTTTGTACAGCTCTTGCACCAACACCAACTGGTAGTTAACACAACAGACTGCTGGGTATGTGGTTTGATACCCCACACTATGGATAAAGGCATTCCCTACCTGGTCTTGCCTTTCAGCTATAATGGATCATGTTGGGCCTTCCAAACCATATTCGTCTATGCTCTCGAAACCTATCCCCCGCGCCCTCCTCGCTCCACTAGGTATACATCTGTTAATAAAGCCTTGATAAAGGGAGTAACTGACATGGTTAGAGACGTTAATAACTCACCACCTATCCCTAGAGATGAACTACGAGTTTATTTGAGTTGGAATTCTACGGAGTATAGCATTAGTTTGGGTGAAAACAAGCGTAAGAGCTCCACTCCAATTTGGGTCGTACCTCACCGAGGTCAAGTCTGTTTGCAAGGAAATGGGAAAAATCCGAGAGCTCAGCTAGGGAAGAGTGAGTGTGTTGAGACCTACGTGTATCCGTCTAACTCTTCCCCTGCCTTTCTGACTGCTAGGGGTACCTACTTCATCTGTCAGGATAGAGCATATACATGGCTGCCTGCTGACTTTTCAGGTTCATGTTATATTGCTCGACTATTGCCTCCGACATACACTGCCTCTCCAGATTATCACAAGACTAGAGTAGCAAGAGGCGTTTTCAGCAAGGAAGATACCGCTGGTCAGGAAGCTGGAGACTTCTTCAAAGGTTTCATTCCGTTCTGGGGGCCTATGGCCAATAGTAGAAATCTACGCCAGCTAACACGGGTAGTTGAATCTACTATCACAGAAACTGCGGTGCCCTTAGTAATTTAACAGCTGAGCTTCAGGCGGATCGTCTCATGACGTTGCAGAATCGTATGGTTCTAGACGTAATACTTGCAGATCGAGGTGGGGTATGTAGAATGATCCAATCGAGCTGCTGTGTTCCTATACCCAATAATGCTCCGACAGTATACGAAGCGATCTCTAAGATACACAAAATTTCCGACTCTATTCACGTAGACAAAGGAAACTGGTCCTTAATGGAGTGGTTTTGGACTCTGCTGTCAGCGTGGGGATGGAAGGTTCTGATGGTCGTAGATGTTATTCTAGTGTTCCTGTTCTCGTGCTGCCTTATTATCCAATGTGGTCCTGCTTTGTGTAGCCTCTGTGCCGCAACCTGTTTCAGAAAACCACCTGTATTTGGAGACAAGGTACGAGAAAGAATGATGACACAGCAGCATATCACTGACCTGATGAACATCGAGATAGACTCGGAGACAGACTGAGTAATTGCCTATGTAAGGGCAAAAGGAGGGTCTGAGGTTCCGCGACGATTTGAACCCGTGTTTTCAACATTGTCGTAAACTCATAATTTTGGTACCGTTGAACCGCAAATGATCCATTTAGTATATCCTGGTGTTTTCACTACGTTACGAGTAAGAGCACTCCTGTTATAAACACATTTCCGATACAGCGAGGGCATCCATTTTAGATCATGGCATCCATCTTGTCTTCTTGCCCTCACATAGCCAATGAACACACAGTGACCTCTGATTACTTGATTTCAGTTAATGACACGTAGGCTTTAGCCGGCGATTCACCTTGCTAGTGACACGTGCACCTTGGGTCAGTAACGCTGTGGCCGCATGATTCGGCAAATAACTGCCTCCCCAGCCTGAGGCCAGTCCTGCTATACTGGTTTCCGTGTTCGTTGGCCTGATCATGATAAAGCGACCGAAGCTGGTAGCCTTGCCCATTTACGACCCACAAACATCTCTTATCCTACTTTGCTATCTTCTGCACCTGGCTCGGCTCTTTTCCTTCTGGGCCTTTATTAGGGGGAGGTAACGAAATTTACAATGAGGCGGTCCGGCTCGTGAATGAAAAGTTGACGTGGGATTGTGATGGAACAGTGGGAACCCCTCGTTCGTAATATTTTGACATCAGATACTGTGGACGATTCTTGTGTAACGCCAAATATTTATTGTTTAAGACACAAAGGTTTAGAAACGTACTAGCATGTAAAGAATTTGCCCCAAGCTGAAAATATAGTATTTAAGGAGCAACTCACTTTGTACAAATTGAACAGTCTCCTAGACTCTGCCCGTGTGTAGATTCTGTGATTTCTGTGTCCCTGCAGTAATAAACCTTTGGTCTTTGACGCCACCACCGAGAAGCCCGTGTTTCTGTTCATGTGTGCACCGAGACAGGTAGAACTCAGGGGTCTTCGGGTGTTGTCCCTGACACCTCTGGACGGTACCAAAAAGTCCAGAACTCCAATCCAGAGGCTCCTGATCACGATATTCAGCCCAGGGTCTGGATCCTGATTCGCAATTTCAGAGGAGCAGCTTGGAGCCACACTGGAAGGGACCCTTGCAGGTCCTTCTAACTACTAGGAATAGGTTGAAAGTCGACGGTTGGAAAAACTGGATCCACACTACCCTCTGCAGACAGTTGCCTCTTCTGCTGCCCTGTGACAGAGGGTTGAAGATGGGATAGGGTACTGTGAAGGAGTACAGGTGTGACATTTTATTCCCTTTTCGGATGCTCGACTCACGTGGGCACCATCGGAGTACGAAAGCGATGCAGTGCTGACTGAAGCGGTGCCACCTGAGATTAAGGCCATCCAGGAGCACCAGACTGATGGTCCACCTTTGACTGAGTCACGTCCAGCAGAGACCCCATCTGCTAACTTACCTGAGTCTACCCCTGTGCCTTCTGGTCCACTTGAATCTGATCCCTTGTTTTCCGACCCTACTGTGCCTGGAGTTTGGAGATATAATTTGCGTCGAACAAACTGAACAATGCTCCAGAGGGTCAGACAGGTTAATAGGGATGGACTGCATTGCTGAAGAATAGAATGTGTGTACTGTACTTGTAGTACAAATGTTAGTTTAGGGATAAAGTGATTGGTGTGGTACTTGAACTGAACAGGGCTAAGAGGACTGAGTTTCCAGGGAGAAGGTGTTCTGCCTTGCTATGTGGATCCAGATATGAGCTGGACGATTGGCTTCACCGCCTGCGCTCAAAAGTGCCAATGATAAATGGACAATACATTGCTTTGGTTTCTTTTTTTCCTGTGTTTCCATTTTTTCCTTTTAGTCCAGCTTGGCTCCAAGTGTAAGACTTTTCTGTTATGTTTGTGTAGGCCTAAAATATACATGTATCCTTTTGAGAGTCCCATTCAGGATGAGGAGCAGTCCTTTGTGGCTTTGAGTTCCGAGCAAAATGGGCCTGTTTGGTCCACCTGGTCTGTTAGAAGTAAGGTTGTGTTTGTACTTATTATCCTGATTTTACTGATATTGGTACTTGGGGTGACCTACTACCTTGAGGAGAAATGTCCTGCACGTGTTTTGATGGTCACTACGCCTATCCCGCCAGAGCATATCTTCGTCACCTTGGCCCCTCACAAGACGAGCATAAGAAGTCTTATAACGATAATGTCTTTATTCAAACGTTGCATCAGGCACATGCCACTTATAACACAAAAAAGTTTTGGGTATGTTGTTTATTGCCTTCTGTGACACACTAAAGTTAGCATTTGTTGACAATGCCCTTGTCATATGTTAATAGCTGTCCATGCCTACTCATAGGTATCTATGGCCTGCTTCCAGGTGCTGTGTTTCCGCAGTGTCTTCGCCATGTCTCCTCGTAGGTGTCTATGGCCTACTTCTATGTACTGTGCTTCCACAGTATCTTCTCCATGTCTCCTCGTAGGTGTCTATGGCCTGCTTCTATGTACTGTACTTCCGCAGTGTCTTCTCCATGTCTCCTCGTAAGTGTCTATGGCCTGCGTCCATGTACTGTGCTTTCACAGTATCTTCTCCATATTTCCTCGGAGGTGTCTGTGGCCTGCTTCCAGTTGCTGTGCTTCCGCAGTATCTTCTCCATGTCTCCTCGTAGGTGTCTATGGCCTGCTTCCAGGTGCTGTGCTTCCACAGTATCTTCTCCATGTCTCCTCGTAGGTGTCTATGGCCTGCTTCCATGTGCTGTGCTACAGCAGTATTCTTCTCCATGTCTCCTCGTAGGTGTCTATGGCCTGCTTCCAGGTGCTGTGCTTCCGTAGTATCTTCTCCATTTCTCGTAGGTGTCTATGGCCTGGTTCCAGGTGCTGTGCTTCCGCAGTACATTCTCCATGTCTCCTCGTAGGTGTCTATGGCCTGCTTCCAGGTGCTGTGCTTCCACAGTATCTTCTCCATGTCTCCTCGTAGGTGTCTGGCCTGCTTCCATGTACTGTGCTTCCACAGTATCTTCTGCATGTTTCCTTGTAGATGTCTATGGCCTTCTTGCAGGTGCGGGGCTTCCGCAGTATCTTTTCCATGTCTCCATGTAGGTGTCTATGGCCTGCTTCCATGTACTGTGCTTCCGCAGTATCTTCTCCATATCTCCTCGTAGGTGTCTATGGCCTGCTTCCAGGTGCTGTTCTATCGCAGGATCTCATCCAGGTCTGCCCGGCGCCGAGCCCCCCTCCTGGCCGAGCTTGTCGGCGGAGTAGAAGACGCGGTGATAGCAGACTCAGTTCTCGTTACTGGTGTTGAAGCCCCCCGGAGCGCTGGCGGTCCACACTCTCAGGATGGAGCTCAGCTTCTTGTGGCCCCAAGCAGCGCTTTCCTACTCTTGGGGTTTCTTTTGATTTCTATGTAGTAGCCCACCTTGCTGCTGCTGTCCCCGATGGCTAGGTGTTTTCTTGCTGTACCAGGAGATGCTTTCCCGTTTACCAGAGGAGGCGAATCCATGACATACTGCTCTCCCACTTGCAATACTTTACATTATGATGATTTGAACTTTGCTGAGTTTTTAATTGTTTCTTTCCTTTAACTGATTGTTGTACCCTGATTTATTAACTAATTGATATTGACTATGGAAGATTGATTTCTGTAGGATTAAAATTCGAACAAATGATTTAATGCATTCCCTACAATTGTTGATGGTTCACATAGCCTAAAGCAAACAAAACCAACACAAGAGGAACATTTGCAACTAAATTCAATAGACAAAAGTGTCATAGTTCAAAAAGATGGAGCTTCTCCCAAACACCACTTGTAACATGGAACAAAAGTGGTCACTTTGTGAGCGTTTTACCCTGATTCAGCTAGGTGTAACCCTCAATGAATCTGCTTTTATTTAGGACAGCTTGTGGGAGACGTGCAAATATGACTCTGTTCACGTGGCATAATGTGTTTACATTTGTTTTTATTTGTGTAAAACTTGTATTGCATATTTGCAGAAGCGTCCATTAGAAGTGAAGCCTGACTTCTAGCACGCAGGCCCGACCTCCCTCTTGGGCACCGTCCACGGCTCCTCTGAGTTGTCTATGGCCTGCTTCCATGTACTGTGCTTCCGCAGTATCTTCTCCATGTCTCCTCGTAGGTGTCTATGACCTGCTTCCAGGTGCTGTGCTTCCGTAGTATCTTCTCCATGTCTCCTCGTAGGTGTCTATGGGCTGCTTCCAGGTGCTGTGCTTCCGCAGTATCTTTTCCATATCTCCTCTTTGGTGTCTATGTCCTGCGTCCATGTACTGTGCTTCCACAGTATCTTCTCCATGTCTCCTTGTAGGTGTCTATGGCCTGCTGCCAGGTGCTGTGTTTCTGCAGTATCTTCTTCATGTCTCCTCGTAGGTGTCTATGGCATGCTTCTGCAGTATCTTCTCCATGTCTCCTCGTAGGTGTTTATGACCTGCTTCCAGGTGCTGTGCTTCCGCAGTATCTTCTCCATGTCTCCTTGTAGGTGTTTATGGCCTGCTTCCAGGTGCTATCCTTCCGCAGTATCGCCTCCATGTCTCCTCACAGGTGTCTATGGCCTGCTTCCAGGTGCTGTTCTTTCGCGGGATCTTGTCCATGTCTGCCCAGTGAAGAGCCCCCATCATGTCAACTTGATGGCGGAGTAGAAGACAAGGTGATAGCAGACTCGGTTTGCGTCGCTGGTGCTGAAGCCCCCCGTGGCGCTGGCGGTCCCCACTCTCAGGATGGAGCTCAGCTTCTCTCGACCCCCAGCAGTGATTTCCTGCTCTTGGGGTTTCTTTTGATTTCTTTGTAGTACCCCAATCGCTGCTGCTGTCCCCGATGGCCAGGTGTTTTCTTGATGTACCAGGAGATCCTTTCCCAGTTACCAGAGGAGGCGAATCCATGACAGACTGCTCTCCCACTTGCAATACTTTACATTATGATGATTTGAACTTTGCTGAGTTTTTTAATTGTTTCTTTCCTTTAACTGAGCGTTGCACTCTGATTTATTAACTAATTGATATTGAATGCAAGATTGATTTCTGAATGATTAAAATTCGAAATTCAAAATTTAAGGGTAATACTGACATTTTTGTAGGGCCAAATGAGTTCTGTGCATTTTCTGAATTAAAGTGCTATTCAGAATGCTTTAATTGAGACCGGACCAGTGGGGAGCACCATAGTCCTTACGCGAATATCATAGCTTTGCGCGAATATCTCCATAAGTTGGTAATAGGAGATAGCGATGTTAGCGACTGTTTCCAGTCGCTAACATCTTGGCACGCCCACTTTGCATGTCATTAGTGATAAATATCACTGACATGCAAAGTGGGGCCCAAGATGGTCGCTATCTCCTACTAGCTGTCGCTAACTGGTGTTAGCGACAGCTAGGTAATAGGGAGATAATTTTATCTCCGCTTTCTTGGCTTTTAAAGCCAAAAAAGCGGAGATAAACCCCCTTGATAATATGCCCCAACATCTTCTTCTTCTGACTCCCACATAGAATATCGCCAGCGAGCCAAGAAGGGGAACTCTTCTTTTATTTGGAAGTTTTTTACTTTTCCTGAGGGACTAAAAAAGGTAAATGCCCCTAAAGTAACGTGTACCCTTTGTGGTACTGTTCTTTCAAGGGGAAACCCTCTCAAAAAATACTCCTTTTCTATTCATACCATGATCAGACATGTAAAAAATGTGCACCCTGTGCAATATGCCCAAGCAGCCACAAGAGCTCTGGCCCAGCAGATTCCACCAGCTGTGGCCAGCACATCTACAGCTCCACCTCCATCGCCAGCAACAGCAGAAATGGACCTTAGGCCATATTTGGCGCATGTGCATATGCAGTGCAACAAATGTTTTGATCTTATTGTTTTTGGAGAACAGAGCCTGAATCTAATTGAACGCAGGATTCAGAATCATAAATGCTCTGAAAGGAGATATTTTTTTTTCTATTTTTCATTTATTTTGTTCTTGTTGAACAGTTTCCTTGTTGCAGTTCCTGAATTTTCTTCAAAAAAACAAAAAAAAATCAAACTTTAAAAAAAGGAAAAAAAATATAAAACAACAAAAGAAAAAAACAGTTCTTTTCAGAACTCATTCAATTCTCTAAAAAGAGTTATATTCCTTATACAGTTTGTCGTTCATTTTTTGGAATGAAAGCGTAGTGCATAAATGAGTGATTTAAATGACTGAGTGAAGGGAAGGAAGGGACTGAGGGAAAGAGTGAGAAATGGGGAGTATGGTGAGTGACAAAAGAGGAGTCGAAGAGTGACCGAAAGAAGGGGACTAAGGCTAGGGGAATGAGTTAAGGGGAGTGAAAAACTAAGGGAAGGGCAGTAAAGAAAGGAGAAAAAAACTAGTTTCAGTGTTTTGATGTTGTATTTAAATTCATAATAAAAAACAAAGATTTTCACACATATTTTATTTAGGGGTTAGCATTTAAAAAACCTTGCAAATTCACTAAAAAAAATAGGTTTCACACATGTTATAGTTAGGAATTAAAATGTAAAAAAACTTGCAAATTCACTGAAAAAAACATAGGTTTCACACACGTTATAGATAGGAATTAGCATTTAAAAAACCTAGCAAATTCATTGAAAAAACCATAGGTTTTATATCAGTTATAGTTAGCTGTACAATTTGCTCATACAAAACCATTGAAATTCCCACGTTATAGTTAGTTGTACTCACTATAACTGGCGCGCCCGCAGAGCACTGCTAATGACGTCACATATTACATCACTCATGACATAGTCAGTGACATCACTCATGACATCACTGATGACATCTCAAATGACATCACTGATGACATCATCCTTGTGAAAGAATGGCAGACCCTCTCTCAGTGTAATATAAGTTTTGATACACACAGTAGAAAATAGAATCAAAAAAATTCAAAACAATGGAGAAACTAATTCCAGTTACAACAACCTATTCAGAAATTGCAAAATCTATATACACATTCACTCATTCACCAACATTTCTATATAGTTACTCATATACATACTCAATCATCATATATACTCATTCATCCATACATTTTGTTACACACCGACACTCATCCTTAGAGTTACTCACACATGCAAATAAATTATAAAACAACCATACATTTGCTTATACAGCTATACATACACCACATACTTTTTTACTAAAACAATCGCTTATAGGAACAAAAACGTATTTATACAGAAACTCTTACAATCTCTCACTCTCACACATACTTACCTATATGCATCAATTGTTACTTATACTGATTTAAAACATATGTAGTTACTCATAAATATATGATTCAGACAATCATTCACTCACTAACACACCCATACACACACTCATCCACCCATAAAGTCCTGCACACATGCTGTCTGCAAAACATATACAAACAGTAAGCCCTCATTCATTCATCTATGCACAAAGTAATACCCCCCACCAAACTAAACAGACACTCTTACTAATACTCAAAAAACTAACTAATAACCCATATAGACCATAATGTAGCTACTCACCAACCCAAGCAGCCGTCTATAGATAAAGGGAGACAGTGATACAGATATTTACAACTTTAAACAATAATTGCTAATACAGGTATTTAGTAACATACACTTAATAAGTCAGTTATACAATCAATTAAAAAAAAACATCCATTTAAACACTTATTTAACCGTTTGTTCTTCCATCGACGTTTAGGTACACATATATAAAATAATGTTTTTTTCAGAAAGACACACATTCACTGGATGATGTCATCAGTGTTGTCATCAGTGATGTCATTTGAGATGTCATCAGTGATGTCATCAGTGATGTCACTGACTATGTCATGAGTGATGTAATATGTGAGGTCATTAGCAGTGCTTTGCGGGTGCGCCAGTTATAGGGAGGACAACTAACTATAACGTGTGAATTTCAATGGTTTTGTATGAGTACATTGTCCAGCTAACTATAACTGATATAAAACCTATGGTTTTTTCAATGAATTTGCTAGTTTTTTTTAATGCTAATTCCTAACTATAACGTGTGTGAAACCTATGGTTTTTTCAGTGAATATTACCTACTGGCGGTCGCCAGTAGGTATATATAGTTAGGATTTTTTCCCTATGGGTTTTTTGAAAATTCTATGTCTAATAACTTTGGCGTTTGTGGACGGAATTGGCTGAAATTTTCAGCAAAATGGAACATTTTGTTTCTGAGCAGCCACTGGAAATTTGGGGGGAGTTGGTCCAGGGGGGGCCGAGAAAAAAGGGGGGTCCCAAAACGTGTTTTTAACATTGAGTTTTCCATAGGGCGGTTAGCCTCATTTTTAGCCCGAACGGCTGAATGGATTTGCACGAAACTTGGCAAAATTGTAGGGACTGGTAGCCCGATGTGCCTTTTGTAGGTCTCAATATATGTGCTGCAGTGGATTTTGAGAAAATAACGTTCAAAAAAAGATATATATCTGTAAGCGCGGACCAGGCAGCGCCCCGGTACGCGTACTTGACGCGTAACGGAACTTCGCGTAGCGAAGTTGATTGGCTCTCCGGTGTCTGTCAACATTCTAAACAGTCCGGAGCGGCCGCCATCTTGTCTCTCGGTAGGATCGAGAGACAAGAGGAGGCAAAAGCGAAGGGGCAAATGACCATAAGGGGGCATAGTAGATACTCCCTGACCCCCTAGGTTTGATATGGAGGCTTTAAAGGGGCCCCGCTAAGCAAAAAAAAAAAAATTTTTTTTTGTTTTTTTTCGTGGTTAGCGCCCGGTACGCGAACCGGGAAGCGTACTGGGGAGCGTATCACAATAAAAAATGAATGATAGACTTTTCAAATGCTGTATGTTAATTGATTGTTGGTTTTGTTGATTATTTTTTTTTTTTTAAACTTTTTTTATTGTGTTTCATAATTTATTAAACTTTCTAACATTTCATTGTCAGAAATTTCATAATCATGGAATATAGATTGTAGTCTCTGAGGTTGTAAAATGTCCTCATTTGCAAGGAGGTTATCTACTGCTTGCACACATTGCAGTAGTTCTTGGTCCCAAGTTTCATCCATAAATTCAATCTCATTTGGATCAATGATTTCTGTGTTGGACTCTGGAAGGACAATTTCAAATGAAATGTTTTGTTCACTTTCCATTTTTCCTGAAATTTGCATAAAAAAAATATATATTAGTAGAGGTAGGGCACTGTTGGGATTAATTTTAGATAGGCAGTTTTTAACAGAGAATTTATCTTTGGGCAGTGTATAGTATCAGAGTGGAAGTAGGAATATAAAAAAGTGTATCTAAATTTATAAGTACTACAGAGGGATAGTATATAACTAACAGAAAAAGTTTGCCATATTAACTTAAAGTGCACAATATACTTCAGTTTTAAAAATAACAACTTACCTTTAAAAAGAAGTTGAAGTTATTAATGAAAATTCTAATAGAAATGTACACCAGGAAGTAGTAGTCAAAATGGCTGTGTTTCCTTCTCTTCCTTTATATATATTCGGGTACATAACCAATCAAATGTCAGGTAAAAAAAGTAGAAAATGAAAGTAACATTTTAATTGGTTGTCAATTCCAACACTTCAGATGTGTTTTGTGAAGTAATTTACCTCACGGTATTTAGAGAGGTCTACAGGCTAAATGGCTAAATGGAATTCCAATCAAATTTGTGAAAATGGTAGGGATTGGTATGTAGTATGAGCTAATCTATATTTGGTGAAATTGTCTCCAGTGGCTTTTCTGTGAACTACTTTCCCACCTTTTTTTCCCAGGGAGAGACCCGGTACGCGAACCGTTGAGCGCCCCGGTTCGCGTACCTTAAGCGTTCCGGGAGTCCACCATTTTGTGTTTCGGTCGAATCAAGATACAAGATGGAGGGCAAATAATGTTCAGAATGGGTAGAAGGGGGCACGGTAGATGTATCTTGACCCCCTTGGTTTTCTGAGGGTGGCTGAGGAGGACCATATTTCTTCACTCTTGTTCACTCTCTCTGTTTCTATTAATGTCACTGTTTATGACTGATCAAAAAAATGTTTTTTAAAAAAGAACAGTAACTATAAGGGAAGGAAATAGACAGTTATGTTAAAAGAAAGACAGCTATAGGGAGTAAACTAACGATACTGTTACCTACAATCCACTGCTGTTGATGTTACTGACCATGTCATGAATGATGTAATATGTGACATCATCAACAGTGGATTGTAGGTAACAGTATCCTTAGTTTACTCCCTAGAGCTGTCTTTCTTTTAACATAACTGTGTATTTCCTTCCCTTATAGTTACTGTTCTTTTTTAAAAAATATTTTTTTGGTTAGCTTCCGGTACGCGTACCGGGTAGCGCTCCGGGAGCGAACTAAGAGAAATAGAGGTTGGCAGAGTTCCAAATATTCTACCAATTTTTTTATAATGGGGAGTTAGTTCTGAAAAGAACTTTTTTTTTTATGTTTTTGTTGTTTTATATTTTTTTTAGTATTTTTTGAACATTTTTTTACTTTTTTTGTATTTTCTGAACGTTTTTAAAAAATTTTTGGTTTTTTTGGGGGGGGGGGGAAACAAAAACGATCCATTATAAAGGGCTCAACAGGAGCAAAAAAAAAAAAAGAATTTATTTTTTGGTGCGTCTTGTGCAAACATTAATATGATTTTGAATTGCTCGCAAAATCAAAGTGATGCTACTTTCTCTGTAGCAGATGAAAGCGCCACATTCCACGCACACTTGTTTTACGTGCCCAAACAACATTTGGATGTTTGCAATCACCTCCCTCGCCTCTGGTCCCGACACCTCTGGAACCACCGATCTTCTTGCCATTTGTAGGGGATTTTGTTGTTGGTCACGTAGCTGGGCAGCACTATAATTATTTGGGTGCCACCTACTCATATGCCGATGCATAGTATGATTGCCATAACTATATTTTTTATCAGTGCCCCTTGACAATCTATCACCGCATATGCGGCAAAACACGTAACGAGCATTCACTTTCTTTTGCCCCTCAGGAATTCTGTAGAATTGCCAGATATAATTCTCCTGTCGATTGTACCTCCTGGGCTCCTCTGGCAAAAACTCATGCTCTTCCTCCTCTTCCTCCTCTTCCTGTTCTTCCTCTTCTTGCAGAATTACTTCTGCAGGTGGTCCTCTCTTTCTTGGATTTGGTGGAGGTGGTGGGCTAGCACCAGCTGAAGCTACTAATGAAGCCATCACAAAGTCTCAATAAAGGGTCTTTCTCTCACCAAGATGAAAGTCAGAGTGATGAAAGAAGGAGGGTTTTTCATCATTTGGGAAAAACAAAAGTTCTAAACCAATGAAAAGTGTCCATTTTAGATCACATGACCTTGTATTACATCATTAGGAAACCAAAAGTGAAATGAACCAATGAAAAGTGTTATTACCGAGTCACATGACCTGCTATGTTTACATTACGCGGTCGGCGCCGCGCCGCGGATCGCTTCCGGTTCGCGTACCGCTGCGCTTCCGGGTACGCGAACGTAGCACGTAATATGACGTATTACGCGAGAACGCGAAACGTCATGCTGACGCGAAGCGTCGCGATGTTGTTTTGTAACGCGAGAGGTGCGCAAAAGGAACGTTTACCAGTTCGCGTACCGGGTCGCGCCTCCGGATTGAGCTAACGGGAAGCTAACCGGTACGCGTACTGGGAGCGAAACAAAAAAAAATACAAAAAAAATTGTATAAAAAACATGTAAAAAATATTTTTCTTTTTAAAGAATAATACATTGTAAAGGTTTTGATATTAGCTATTAAAAAACCAATGAAATTCACTGAAAAAACCATAGGTTATAGACCATATATAGTTAGGAATTAGCATTTACAAAACCTTAAAAATTCACTGAAAAAACCATAGGTTATAGACCATATATAGTTAGGGATTAGCATTTAAAAAACCTTATTTTACTCACACAAAACCATTGAAATTCCATATATAGTTAGTTGTACTAACTATATATCACGCACCCGCAATCCACTGCTGATGATGTCACATATTACATCATTCATGACATGGTCAGTGACATCACTGATGACATCACTGATGACATCTCAAATGACATCACTGATGACATCACTGATGACATCTCAAATGACATCACTGATGACATCACTGATGACATCTCAAATGACATTACTGATGACATCACTGTTGTGATAATACGATGAACCTCTTCAGACTCTAATATAACCTTAGATACACTCAGTGTAAACACAGACTCACAGATTGTCACTCATCCATGAAGTTACACACACACCTAGACAGTCATGCAAACAATCAATCACACCTCCATTTCCTTAACTATACAGTTAAACACACCTTACTTACTTATTCAAACAAATACTAAAACATATTTACTCACTTATACAATCCTGGATACAAGTTCACAATGATCCATACAGCCACTCACACATTCACTGGCTCTTATGCACAGTTATTTATATATGTCAACTCTCACATGTACTGTATTTTACATATGTACTTAATTTGACATGTAGCACTGAGATATCTATTCACTCACCAATACAGTCATGCACACAGTCAACCGCCCATACAGCTGTTTCCAACATGCACTTTTGAACCCATACATCTATGCACAGAGTCATACACTTCCCAGCCACTCACACACACACTCAGTCTCCCATACAAATGCTTGGGCAACCAATCAATAACCTATATAGTTACTCATATAGCTACTGATCAACACATGCAGCAGTTTACAGAACAACAGACATAATGATGCACAAATTAAGACAGTTTAGTCACTAACCCATGCACTCAGTGAGACACATTTAATCACTCACTCATACAGTCAGTCACGCACCTACTAAATCCTTCATCCAGACACTTCTACATCTACTCATTCTTCAATATGTAAAACATATTTAAACTTTACAGAAACACACAGTCACTGGATGATGTCATCAGTGATGTCATCAGTGATGTCATTTGAGATGTCATCAGTGATGTCATCAGTGATGTCATTTGAGATGTCATCAGTGATGTCATCAGTGATGTCACTGACCATGTCATGAATGATGTAATATGTGACATCATCAGCAGTGGATTGCGGGTGCGTGATATATAGTTAGTACAACTAACTATATATGGAATTTCAATGGTTTTGTGTGAGTAAAATAAGGTTTTTTAAATGCTAATCCCTAACTATATATGGTCTATAACCTATGGTTTTTTCAGTGAATATATATATATATATATACATACATATATAAACATATATAATCTGCATATCTATATAAATATAAATGCATGCATACATATACATATATGCATACATATGCATGTTATTTACATGAAAGTTTTAAAAACACTAATAAAAGCAAAGCTAAAAAACTACCTCATTACAAGCAGAATGGCTTTAACTTAAACGAGGGTGAGATCTATTGCATTTTCAATGCTTGTTTACTTTGGTTCCATCAAGAAGGCATTCAGATGTGTCACACATTTGTCATAAATTCTGAATGTTAGCACTCTAGTTGCTCATTAGATCACTGTAGTAAAGCTACTGCTCACCAGGGAAGTCTGCTGCTGGTATTCAAAGTGCATGTTTCAGTCTACATGTCAGAATTTTTTTTTTTAATTTCAGTAATTTTTTATAGAAAAAGAGATTTATATATGTCAGAATTTTTTTAATGAAATAGAAGAGGATTTGAGAAGTCACTCAAAATGTGCCCTCATTTTTCTTTCTGAAGCACTAATTATACTTTCTATGGCCAAATGAACCCCCTCATTTTGTTCCTTTTTAAATTAAATGTTTTCAGACTTACCACTTCATTCCAATCAAGATGGCTTCTGGTGTGCCATACTTTTGTCATAAGTAAGACTGTTAGTGCTCTAGTTGTTCTTTAGAACACTCTGGGACATTCTGACATTGGGCTATACTTGGGCTACACTGGGTGATATTTGGGCTACATTTGGGCTCTTTTGTCTCTGGTGGCCATCTTGGGAGACTGCATGTCAATTTTTTAATGAAATTGAAGAGGATTAAAAATTTGCTAACATTCGTGCCAAGAATTTTCAATTCTATTAAGGACAGGAGGCGAGGATTATGCTTTCTCATTTCTTTACTGTCCACAAACAGCAGCCAATAAAAACACAGTAAAGAACACAAAAAACTACATATCCCATGAGCACCAGAACGACCATAGAGGTGATACAGTATAAAAGGTGCCATAGAGGACAACACTTCCTCTCTCTTTGTGTAGAACAGCTCAACCAAAAGGATAAAGTCTCAAAGCCAAGCATCCATGAAGCAGGTCACGAAGAGCAGACCAAAGGAATCCGAACGAGGAACTGAAGCCGAAGATCTTCTGTGCGAAGCACCATCTCCAGGCAACGGTAACATGAATGCAGAAACTCATTTCGGATCTGAACCTGAAAGGTAAAACAAAGCCGTAATAACCCAAACCTACAAAGGCGTAAATGCATAAGAACTAAAAGTAGGGTGGGAAAAATAACAATGCAGAAAAACATTAGGAACATATTTGAATATAATTGCATATAAAGCAAATGGTACTGTACAATAGAAACAGCAGATATAAAACAAGGGTAGGATAATCCTCGCCTCCTGTCCTTACTAGAATTGAAAATTCTTGGCACGAATGTTAGCACATTTTTAATTCTATGGCAGGACAGAGGCTCAGATTATGCTTGTTCAAAGCTTAGCCACCACAACTGAAGCAACATCCACAATAGGTTTAAAATAAAAGGTTTTAAAAACAGACTCCGAAGACAAATCCGCGGCCTTCATGATGTCATGGAGACTGACACCCAAGGAAAAGGCTTTAGAGGCCATAGCTCCCCGTGCAGAATGAGCACCAAAGAGGGAAACATCAATGCTTGCCTCAAGCTTGAGCCAACGGACCCATCTCGCTAAAGTAGCAGGAGTGACAGGATTGAGAGGCTTCTGCAAATCCATCAAAAGTTGACCATGTAAATTTTGTCGAAGAGGAGCTGTGCTTACCTCATAATCCTTGATGCATTGAACTACGCAAAGTTGTGGATTATGGGGAAAAGATGGATAAGTCACAGAAGAAGTGTTAGATTTAGTTCGTCCAGAAATAACAAAGGACACACCTTCTGGCGAGAATGAACGTCCAGCAAGGTCTAAAGCGCGAACATCTGAAACACGTTTGCAGGACAGCAGGCACAACAACCTAGTCAATTTTGCAGACAATTGTTTGCGAGACAACAAGGAATTAGAAGGCCATGACTCCAGGAAACGCAGAACAACGGAAACATCCCACAAAGCGACATACTTAGGACAATGAGGTTTTACCATCCGAATTCCTCTGAGCAATTTGGAAACCAAAGCATGTTCCCCAACAGGCTTACCATCCACAGAAACATGGCCAACCGAAGGGCGGAACGAAAATTATTAACTGTTCTGTAGGCCAAACCAGAAGAAGCAAGGGACGCTTGGAAATTCAGAACTAAAGTTATATCCGCAGAAGCGGAATCCACTTCCCTCTGTCAACACCAATCACACCATCGTTTCCAAGCTGACGCATAGCTTTTGTGTGTGTTGGGGACCCAAGCCTTACCGATAAATCCGGCAGCGTCTCTAGATAGGCCTGGGATTTGCCAGCGACCCCCGAAATACTCCACGCCACCAGACGGAGCTGACCCGAGAGAACGAGGGGATGACGCTCTAGAAGAGGGTCCAGCAACAGGTTCCACCTGTGTGGAAGAAGGAGCGGCGAAGAGCAGCTCATCTCCAGAAGAATCGGAAACCAAGCCTGGGCTCTCCAAAGCAGAGTGATGAGAATGAGCTCCGATAGAAAATGCCTCACGCGGGCCAGAACTCTGGGAATCATCACAAAAGGTGGAAACGCATAACACAAGAGAGGAGGCCAAGACTGGAGGAAAGCATCCGTGGCCAAGGCCTCCGGATCCGGGCGCCAACTGTAAAACTGGGGAAGCTGTTTGTTGAGGTGAGAGGCAAATAAGTCTAGGTGGCAACGACCCCAAAGGCGGATCAACGTCCGAAATACCCCAGGGTGAAGCCTCCAATCGCTGTAGTCCCGCAGACGGCGAGTTCCAGTCTGCTATCCGATTGTCGCGACCAGGAAGGTACTCTGCAATAACTGTGATCTGCCTTTGCAGACAAAGATGCCAAAAGTCCTTCGCAATCTCTGCCAGGAGTTTGGATCTTGTTCCTCCCAATTTGTTGACATATCGCACCGCTGAGACATTGTCCATGCGGAGGAGAATGCAACAATTTGACGATTGAGGGGTGAGACAACGAATTGCAAAGGAGCCCGCTAGAAGTTCCAAGCAAGTGATGTGAAGGGTCAGTTCCTCCTGAGACCAACGACCGCCCGTTGCCACAGAGCCGCACTGGGCTCCCCAACCCCAGAGACTCGCGTCCGATTCTATCACCACATCTGGGGTCTTCCCGAACAGCGCATGGCTGTTTTTCCAAGACTCCATGTGCTCCAGCCACCAAGCCATCTCCCAACGAGCATCCTCCGAGAGAGGAATGAGATCCGAATATCGAAGACCTTCTGAAGATGCTTGATCTTGAGGCGTTGAAGAGCACAATAGTGCAACAGACCCAGGAAAATCGCTTGGATCGAAGAGGACAACAGACCTACAATTGGAGCCACCGATCTCAACGAGACCATCCAGTGGGACAGCACCATCCTCAATTCCCTCTTGATGGCTCTGATTTTCTGACCAGGCAGGAGGAGTTGGCAAGACACTGAGTCGATCCGAAACCCGAGGAAGTCCATCGTCTGAGAAGGCAGGAAGTCTGACTTTTGAGGATTCACAATAAACCCGAAAGATTGTAAGAGTTCTACGGACCAATGTAAATGAGTTAGCAATAGGCAAGGACATTGAGCCATGAGCAGAATATCGTCAAGGTACACAATCAGGCGAACGCCACGGGCTCGGAAAGACTCCACCACTGGACGCAGAAGCTTCGTGAAACACCATGGAGCTGATGATAGACCGAATGGGAGGACAGTGTACTCGAACCACTGCCCAAGGCATTGGAACTGGAGGAAGCGGCGATGAGGACCGAAGGCAGGAACTGACAGATAAGCGTACTTCAGGTCGAGGCGGACCATCCAGTCCCCTTCCTGAAGAAGGTCCCGTAGAAGATGGATGCCCGCCATCTTGAAGTGACGATAAACCACTCCGCCATTGAAATCCTTCAGATTGAGGACCAGACGGGAACCGCCTCCCTTTTTCTCTACCAGAAAAACATTGCTGATGAAGCCGTCGGGATGCAGAGAAGAGGGAACGATGGCCCCTTTGGCCAGAAGAGAGTTGATCTCCTTGGAGATGAACAGCTGATCTCGTTGGGAAAAAACAAGGGGTTGAGGGGGGTGGTGTTGGTGAGGGTGGTCGTAAAACTCGAGTTTGTAACCTTGCACCGTCTCCAACACCCAAGCATCGTTGGAGATTAACTGCCAATTGTGGAGGAAAAACCTCAACCTGCCCCCTAGAACAACCTCTGAAGCAAGAATCAAGCTCACCTGAGTTTGAGGAATCGTGACGTCCACCTTGGGTTCCTCCGTAACCTCCTTTTTGATACTGCCCCCTTCCCTTGCGAGAGGGATAGAAGCGGGACTTGTTGGTGCCGTAGGTATCCTGACCTCCACCTCGCTGGGACTGGCCACCACGTTGATTCTGTTGGTTGTTTCCCCGGCCGGACGAACGTCCCATTCGTCCGGCCCGACCAAAAACCGGCAAAATGCCCGACGCAAATTGGATTGCGCTTTGTCCAGGCCGCTGAAGGTGGCCACAAACTTCGTGAGTTCCTTGAGAAAAGGATGGCCAAATAGCATACCCTGGGCCAGGGAACCAGATTCGGAAGGAGCCAAGTCCGTCAATTTCGGATCCAGTTTCAAGAGGATTGAACGACGGCGTTCACAGGAGATCGCGCAATTTGCATTGCCCAACATGCAGATTGCCCTCTGTGACCAACCCACCAGCTCATCCGGATCGATGAGAGCATCAGACTCCTTAGCACGATATGCCAGGTCGAGAATTTTAGTCAAGGGACCGAGAAGATCCAACATCTTGTCCTGACAGGATCTCCGAGACCTGTCCAGACCCTTTTTTGGGTCTTTGGAATACTTTTTCATGTAGGTCACCATGGTTGGATACACATCAGGCATATCTGCCAACTTGTGGGAAAGATCTTGATGGGGACATTCCGAGCGCAAACGGGCCCGAACGTCTTTGTCAAAAGGACGCCGAATATGCGTCTGCACATAATCAGCCACTTCTGGTGAGGGAAGCCAGTCAGTAGAATTAGGGTGGACAATGTCCGAAGGATCAAATGTAAGAACTTGGGGATTTGCAGGTGCATCGACAAAGTGCTCTTTGCGGGCCTTCTTTTTAGGCGGAGGAGCCACCGGGTTGGAAGAGGAGGAATCTGAGGAGGAAGAGCCTGAAGACGAAGAAGAATCATGTGGAATAGGCACAGATTTGGACGATTTTTTGGTTGGACGCGAAGATGACAACGTCTTCGCCAATTTCGCAAAATATGCATGGTGCGGATTTTTAGGAGACTTTTTGGAATGGCAGAGGAAGGAGGCAACCAACCTTGCTGTGCGGCATAATCCGAGAGATGCCTTTTCAGAGGGGCAATTGCATGAAACAAGGCTTGACCCATCAAGTCTGCATCCAGAGAGCCATACTGCTCGCCCTCATCATACTCGTACTCCTCACCTTCATAGTAGTCTCCCATGACAGCAATGGAAAATTGCGGTATGCCTACGTGAGGAAAAGAATATTGACACCCAAAGGGCACTGCAGGGGGAGTGTGACCCCAAAGCAAGCCAAGGAAAGCAGGCACGAACCTGTCAATACCAAATTTACAATTTAAATGTGGAGGGAGGGCTTGCTTTTCAAAGCCACATACACTCTAGGCAAAGCCTATGCACAATTTTACAACCCCCATTGTGTTGCAAGTAAGGGCGTCAATGGGGGAAAATGACTAGACAAGTGGGCACAAGCTGGAGAAGCTTTTCAAATGTCTTCACAAAGAGAACAGTTCCTAACGCGCACTTCGTTTCTGTCACCGTAGCTAGAATGCCAGTAGAAGCCCTGCGCAATACGCGGAACAATGATGTCTGCCGATAGAGAGACGCGCGAGCACACGCGTGCCTCACTGCCCTCAACTCCCGCTCCACAAAGGGTTAACCCAGGTGCGAAGGACGCGCCCGTGACAGGGAGGTGACACACGCCCCCTTTCATACGCCGAAACACACGCGGAGATAAACGGAGCCGAAGCAAACGGCAACAAGCATGCAAGGAAGCGCGGCGCACCTGTAATGCAAGTAACACAGAGATATAATCACATTCAAAGCACAATGTCAAATAATTGAAAGAATGAGCACTTAACTGGCTGCAGAGCAGCAAAGAAAGAGGAAGTGTTGTCCTCTATGGCACCTTTTATACTGTATCACCTCTATGGTCGTTCTGGTGCTCATGGGATATGTAGTTCTTTGTGTTCTTTACTGTGTTTTTATTGGCTGCTGTTTGTGGACAGTAAAGAAATGAGAAAGCATAATCTGAGCCTCCGTCCTGCCATAGAATTTGAGAACTCACTCAAAATGTGCCCTCATTTTTCTTTCTGCAGCACTAATCATACTTTCTATGGCAAAATATACCCCCTCATTTTGTTCCTTTTTAAATTAAATGTTTTAAGAGTTACCACTTTATTCCAATCAAGATGGCTTCAGGTGTGCCATACCTTTGTAATAAGTAGGACTGTTAGCGCTCTAGTTGTTCTTTAGAACACTCTAGGACATTCTGTCATTGGGCTATACATGGGCTACATCTGGGTGATATTTGGGCTACATTTGGGCTCTTTTGTCTCTGGTGGCCATCTTGGGAGACTGCATGTCAGAATTTTTTAATGAAATAGAAGAGGATTTGAGAAGTCACTCAAAATATGCCCTAATTTTTCTTTCTGAAGCGCTAATCATACTTTCTATGGCAAAATGAACCCCCTCATTTTGTTCCTTTTTAAATTAAATGTTTTCATACTTACCACTTCATTCCAATCAAGATGGCTTCTGGTGTGCCATACTTTTGTCATAAGTAAGACTGTTAGCGCTCTAGTTGTTCTTTAGAACACTCTGGCACATTCTGTCATTGGGCTATACTTGGGCTACATCTGGGTGATATTTGGGCTACATTTGGGCTCTTTTGTCTCTGGTGGCCATCTTGGGAGACTGCATGTCACACTTTTTTAATGAAATAGAAGAGGATTTGAGAAGTCACCCAAAATGTGCCCTAATTTTTCTTTCTGAAGCACTAATCATACTTTCTATGGCAAAATGAACCCCCTCATTTTGTTCCTTTTTAAATTAAATGTTTTCAGACTTACCACTTCATTCCAATCAAGATGGCTTCTGGTGTGCCATACTTTTGTCATAAGTAGGACTGTTAGCGCTCTAGTTGTTCTTTAGAACACTCTGGGACATTCTGTCATTGGGCTATACTTGGGCTACATCTTGGTGATATTTGGGCTACATTTGGGCTCTTTTGTCTCTGGTGGCCATCTTGGGAGACTGTATGTCAGAATTTTTTAATGAAATAGAAGAGGATTTGAGAAGTCACTCAAAATGTGCCCTAATTTTTCTTTCTGAAGCACTAATCATACTTTCTATGGCAAAATATACCCCCTCATTTTGTTCCTTTTTAAATTTAATGTTTTAAGAGTTACCAGTTTATTCCAATCAAGATGGCTTCAGGTGTGCCATACCTTTGTAATAATTAGGACTGTTAGCCCTCTAGATGTTCTTTAGAACAGTCTAGGAGGCTGCAGTAGAAGACAAAGGAATCAACTGACAGTCTCTGTCCTTGTGTCATGCACGCACCTTATGTCTCAGAAGAGTCCTGGATCCACGATGCTAAACACCCTGCTTCCCCTGATCACCCTCCGGGCGTCAGGACAAAACACTAACGCCCAAAGCGTAACCCAGGGAACACAGGGGAACAAAACAAGGGTAGGAGGGGGAAGATAAGACAGACACACCACAGTCTTCTTTAGCGCAGGGTATATGGAATCTTCCGCTATGGCACTGCAGAAATACAAAATAAACAATAGTGAAAACCAATCCCTCCCCGTGTCTTCCCTGAATGTGATGTAAAGATTCTATATAGTACCTTGTGGAAGGGCAACGTACTATGAATCCAAAATAAAGGAATAACAGGAACTCTGTACTGCGCTGACTGTATACGTAATGTCTGCACCCTTGAAAGATAAACAACACTATTTAGGTACTCTTATCTCCAGTGTATAAGGCTCTTTCTATCTCTATATATCTTAACACACTCACCCTGAGCACCAACCAGGCGCTCCGTAACAAACTCCAAAGAAAAGTCCAAGTTCAAGAAAGAACGCTTAAGAACCCGGACGCGACTAACAAAAGGAAACCTCTGTATGCTTCGAGGTACAAAATCAGAATCAACTAAGAAGGCCACCGCTAACCGCGGATAAATGAAATCCTACAACGAATCAGAAAGCAGAACGAAGACTTCAGAAGCAAGACGCTTCGTGAATCAATAAAGGCGCCGCACAATACCTGCACGCCTGAATCCCCTAGCTCCTCAGACGCCAACGTGAACCCGGAACGGCAAACTCAATCTGGCTAAACGCGAAGCAATTTCCTGTGCGTTGAAGGCGGGCTTATAACCCCGATGCTAATCTCTAGCGCATGCGCACACTCCTCACTACGTCTTTTTGCCAACCAACGCCAACCACCAGAAACATCTTGACTAGCGGACCGAATCTTGACGTCCTATGTTACCCACACGGCAGGCATGACAGAACACCCCTCCCACAACGCCCCCCACCGGTTTGGGCTTGTAGGGGTACCGTCTGTGGAAGGCTCGCAATAACCGAGGCGCATGCACCTGAGTGGCAGGTTCCCATGACCTTTCCTCAATTCCGAACCCTTTCCAGTGTATCAAGTACTGGAGGCGATTCCTCACTCTCCTAGAGTCCACTATAGCTCCCACCTCATATTCCTCGTCTGAATCAACGGGAACGGAAAGAGGGACAACAGGGAGACGTGTATCGGGCACCACCGGTTTCAACAAGGAGATGTGAAAAACAGGATGGATTTTCATCGAAGGGGGCAGACCCAATTTGACGGCCACTGTATTGACGATCTTAACAACAGAAAAGGGGCCAATGTACCTGGGCTTAAACTTACATGCACCCTTCAATGCTATGTGTCTGGTGGACAACCATACCTTGTCGTTTCTTTGATACACTGGTCCTGCTCTTCTATGCGCATCAGCATTCTTCTTATACTCTGTTTTGGCCCTGTCAAGGTTGGTATGTACGATGGAATGTACCACCTGTAAGTGTGAAACTAACTCCTGAGCAGCCGGAATGGCACAAGGTCTCAATGGAGGGAAAGGGAGGACTTTAGGATGAAAACCATATGAAGCATAAAAGGGTGTATATAAGGTGGAGAAGTGGTGACTGTTATTATATGACAGTTCTGCCAACCAAATCAGTTCATCCCACTCCTTTTGTTCTTGCAACAGCTGACACCTCAGGAATTGTTCAAGGCTTTGGTTTACACGTTCTGTCTGTCCGTCCGTCTGCGGATGGTGACTAGAAGACAGACGCACCTCTATTTGCAGGGATTTGCATAACTGTCTCCAAAACTTGGAAATAAACTGAGAGCCTCTATCAGTAACCAAAACAGACGGCAAACCATGAAGTCATGCAACGTGTTGCAAGAACACTCTTGCCAACCCTGCTGAGGTAGGGAGGCTTTGTAGCGGGATGAAGTGAGCCGCCTTAGTGAACATGTCCACTACCACTAATAACACAGTATTGCCCCTATGTGTTCTCGGCAGTTCTACTATGAAGTCCATAGAGACAGATTGCCAGGGTGCAACAGGTGTCGGAAGGGGCAACAACAGACCCACTACCCCTTCATGTGTAGACTTGCCTTGTGCACAGATATGACAAGTTTGTACAAACCGTTGTATGTCTTGAGCCATATGGGACCACCAACAGTATCTCCGGACCAACTCTAAGGTCCTTTTATAGCCAGGATGACCCGCCACCCCATGAGAATGGCACCACTCCATTACTTGTTGTTGTAGAGGAACCGTGGGGATAAACAACCCCCCCTGAATGTACAGCAAATCGGTAGCGACCTTGGCCTGGTGCTTCAGTGCAAGTTCTCTAGCCACAGGGTCATTCTGTGCGTGTTTAACCTTAAGGAGAAAGTCCTCTTCAGTGTGTAAAGCGCCAATCAATCTGTGGGGAGCAATAATACAGGGAGGAGTCTCAACTGACGGGTATGGATCGAATCCCAGACGGGACAAAGCATCGGCCTTCCCGTTTTGCCTCCCAGCTCTGAAATGGATCTTGAAATCATACTCGTTAAAAAACTGAGTCCATCTAAGCTGCCGCATGGACAGTGCTCTGGCCGATTTGAGATATTGTAGGTTACGATGGTCTGTCAGGACAGTGACAGTATGGTTTGTCCCTAGGAGATATTGTCTCCATTCCTCCAATACTTTTTTAATAGCCAAGAGCTCTCTCTCACCCACCGTATAATTCACCTCCGCCGGAGTCAATTTGTGGGAATAATAGGCCACAGGATGCAATTCGCCATTAGAAGCATCAGCTTGGGAACGTATCCCTCCCACCGCTACTTGTGAAGCGTCAACCTCAACTATGTAGGGACTGGAAGGGTCGGGGTGTTTGAGAATAGGAGCTTGTGTAAAAGCAGTTTTGAGTAAGGTAAAGGCTCTATCTGCGGTCTCCGACCATTGAAACGGAACCCCTTTCCTCAATAATTTGGTGATAGGAGCTACTAGATCTGAAAATTGGTGAATGAAGCGCCTATAAAAATTTGAAAACCCAATGAATTGTTGGATTTCTTTCACGTTTTTGGGAGGAGGCCAATCCAGAACTGCACTGACTTTCCTTGGATCCATACTTAGACCTGTGGCTGACACTATGTAACCCAAAAAGGCAACCTGATGGCGATGAAAGAAACACTTGTCCAGCTTGCAAAACAAATCGTTGTCTAGTAGTAATTGAAGAACCGATTTTACATGCCTTACATGGTCCTCCAAGGTTTTGGAATATATCAACAAATCGTCGATATAAGCTATGACGTGTTTATCAAGATACTCCTTCAGCACTTCATTGATGAAGTATTGGAATGCTGAAGGAGCATTGCACAGCCCAAAGGGCATCACTAAATACTCGTACAGCCCATATTTGGTGCAAAAGGCTGTCTTCCACTCATTGCCCTCTCTAACTCGAACCAGGTGATAGGCTCCATGAAGATCTAATTTCGTGAACCATTGGGCATCCTTCACCTGGTCGAGCAGAGAGGAGATGAGCGGCAGAGGGTATTTGTTTTTAATAGTGATGTCGTTCAACGAACGATAGTCTATGCAGCAGCGCAAGCCCCCTTCCCGTTTAGGGATAAAAAACAAAGCCGAAGAAGCAGGGGATCTAGACGGCCGAATAAACCCCAGGTCCAACATGGAGTCAAGATACTCCCTCAGATATATGTTCTCTTTCTCCGTCAGGGAGTATACCCTACTGGTAGGGATGCGAGCGCCAGGCTGGAGGTCTATTCGGCAGTCATAAACTCTGTGCGGTGGTAAACAGGTGGCTTGCCTTTGATCAAACACGGTTTGGTACTCTTGGTAAACAGAAGGCAGAGCTACATCGGGTTGTTCTTCCTGATCTGTCGCCATAAAGGACTCAGTTACCTCAGGTATAGGACTCTGTATGTTAGAGGAGATAAGGTTGTAAGACGAGAGAGAAACGGGAATCTTCTCCACGGGAGGTAATGGTTCTTCTTGCCCCGGAAAAGTATTACTAGCCAACTTCCAAATTATGTGGGGGTTATGGAGGCGCAACCAAGGAAGACCCAAGACTACTGGGAACTGGGGGGATTCAATCAAATCGAAAGATAAATGTTCTATGTGTGAGAGACCAATACACATCTCCAATGGAATACTGGAATGAGTGATGGGTCCGGATGTTAAAGGACTCCCATCTATGGTATATACTTCCTCGGGGGTTGTTTTCGGTACGTTAGGTATGCTATTGGACATGGCCCACTGATAGTCCATAAAATTACCTGAGGCCCCGGAATCTATCATTATTGCCTGGTTTACCGAGGTATTCACCCATGACAATTTGGAGTCCACATACAAATGTCCTTTATTGTCCATTAAAGAGGAGACCATTTGAACTATAGGACCCGGCGGTACGGTCTCTGTTACCTTAGGGTCTACTAGTTTTCCGCTTTGCGAAAAGGTTTAGGTTTGACAGGACACTCTCTAAGGAAATGACCCCCTTTGCCACAATATAGACATAATCTATTCACTCTACGTCTTTGTTTTTCTGCCTCACTCAAAGGACCTTTTATACTCCCTATTTGCATAGGTTCAGGTTCTTCAGTTTTAGTTTCTACTTCTGGTTTCTTTTCTTTGTGACCGTATCTAGGGTATTCAGTTCTACCCCTGTCTTTTCTCCTTTCGCCCAATCTATGGTCCAGCTTCACAACTAAATCGATCAACTCGGGGCAAGTGGCAGGAGGGTCCACTACATGAGCCAATTCATCTTTAAGCTCCTCTCTTAAACCTTTATAAAACAGTGCGCTTCTTTTGTTAACAGGCCAATCCGCCTCTACCACTAATCTGTTAAAGGTAGTGATGTAGGTAACTAGATCTTTCGAACCCTGTTTCAGATGTAGTAGCTCCGTATCTGCTGCGTGGGTAAAAGTATGTTTGTCGAACATCTTACGCAGTTCTCTACGGAATGCCTCGTAATCCAATAGCATAGGGTCGTCTTTTTCTATCAATGGGATGGTCCAATTAGCAGCTGACCCCCCTAGATATGACAATACAAAAGCCACCTTGGCTTGATCATTGGGAAAGCATGCAGCTTTGCATAAGAAATGTAACTGACACTGGGTCAGAAAAGCCGCACATTTAGAGGGTTCTCCGTAAAATCTTTCAGGTGGGGCCAAAGGAATGGAATGGGGTGTGACCACTTGTACTACTGGTGTTGCATTGCTGGTCCCTGCTCTCTCCCCATCCTGTGCACTTAAAACCGCCAACCTGTCCGCAATGTTTTGGGTTTCTCTTTGGAGATTACCCACCATATTAGCTACGTCCTGCAGCGTGAGATCCATGACACCTAGGAGACACTATATATAAGGCTTCGCGTTCTGTCATGCACGCACCTTATGTCTCAGAAGAGTCCTGGATCCACGATGCTAAACACCCTGCTTCCCCTGATCACCCTCCGGGCGTCAGGACAAAACACTAACGCCCAAAGCGTAACCCAGGGAACACAGGGGAACAAAACAAGGGTAGGAGGGGGAAGATAAGACAGACACACCACAGTCTTCTTTAGCGCAGGGTATATGGAATCTTCCGCTATGGCACTGCAGAAATACAAAATAAACAATAGTGAAAACCAATCCCTCCCCGTGTCTTCCCTGAATGTGATGTAAAGATTCTATATAGTACCTTGTGGAAGGGCAACGTACTATGAATCCAAAATAAAGGAATAACAGGAACTCTGTACTGCGCTGACTGTATACGTAATGTCTGCACCCTTGAAAGATAAACAACACTATTTAGGTACTCTTATCTCCAGTGTATAAGGCTCTTTCTATCTCTATATATCTTAACACACTCACCCTGAGCACCAACCAGGCGCTCCGTAACAAACTCCAAAGAAAAGTCCAAGTTCAAGAAAGAACGCTTAAGAACCCGGACGCGACTAACAAAAGGAAACCTCTGTATGCTTCGAGGTACAAAATCAGAATCAACTAAGAAGGCCACCGCTAACCGCGGATAAATGAAATCCTACAACGAATCAGAAAGCAGAACGAAGACTTCAGAAGCAAGACGCTTCGTGAATCAATAAAGGCGCCGCACAATACCTGCACGCCTGAATCCCCTAGCTCCTCGGACGCCAACGTGAACCCGGAACGGCAAACTCAATCTGGCTAAACGCGAAGCAATTTCCTGTGCGTTGAAGGCGGGCTTATAACCCCGACGCTAATCTCTAGCGCATGCGCACACTCCTCACTACGTCTTTTTGCCAACCAACGCCAACCACCAGAAACATCTTGACTAGCGGACCGAATCTTGACGTCCTATGTTACCCACACGGCAGGCATGACACCTTGTTGGATGTACATGTTTTACTGAGATTGTCAGACTTCATTCTCACATGACTGAGAAAGATAATGTGAATTTACAGAAAATATGCTTTCAGTTTAGCTTATAGATCCCCTTCCAAACCACTGTGGGAAAAGCATGAGATAATAGTTTTCTTTCAAACATGATTCATGATATCCCAGCAGAAGGCTTTTTCACATGGTAAAATCACCTTAGAACACACCACAATTCCTAAAAGGAGTATGGTACCATCAACAAATGATTTATAATGTAACTAAAGTCCTAAAACCCTCTATTAACTACAATGCTTTTTAATGTTAAAAAATGTTAAAAATGCTCTTTCATAGCGCACGGCTACTCCTAGGAGTGTCACGGCGCTTTGACAAAGAGTGCTCACTCTAAAAGAAACTTAACACAGCGGAGACAGAAAAAAGCAGAAAAAAGTTACTGTGAGAAAAGCCAGGTTTTTAATCCTTTCCTAAACGACAACAGGTCCTCGGCTTTCCTGAGCAAGACAGGCATGTCATTCCAGCCTTGAGACGCTAGAAGGCGAAAAGAACGTCCTCCGATTCTAGCCCGGCGAATGGGAGGAATCAGGGCTTTCGATAAAGTCGTGGAGCGTAGCGTCCTACGAGGCACATAGAAAGCCAAGCGCTTCTGTAAATATTTGGGGCCAATCCGATGAAGGGCCTTGAAGGCAAAGGTAAGCGCCTTGAAGACAATCCTCTTAGCGACTGGGAGCCAGTGCAGTTTTTTTAACAATTCTGTGGCTCCGGCCCTGCGCTGGAGACCAAAAATGTCTCTAGCCGCAGAATTTTGCACAATCTGCAGTCGCGTCAGAAGATATTTCGGTAGGCCAAGATAGAGAACATTCGCGTAATCTAAACGCGAGCCTATCAAGGCCTGCACAATGATCTTTCTGTGCTTCAACGACAACAGCGGAAGGAATTTTCGTAACCTTTTCATGAGGCCGAAACATTTGCCGGTCAGCCCAATAATCTGCGGGCCGAAGGAAAGGCCATCATCAATCACAAAGCCCAGATTTTTAGCTTTGGAAGAGGCAGCATCCGGCAGAGACATGTCTGTAGGCCACCAGGCCTTCCAGCCAGGATCAGGTGGACATCCAAAAAAAAGCAATTCTGACTTGTCGGGGTTGCATTTTAGGCTGTGTCGCTGGAACCAGGTAAAGACGGCTCCCAGACAGTCTCTAATCCGCGGGCCATCAAAATCCTTAACCTTTTCGGATGTAAAGAGCAGCTCGGTGTCATCAGCATAGGTTATGATCTGGGCACCAAAAGATTCCGCAACCGCCGCCAGAGGGGCCATATGAAAAGCGCAGGGCTTAGAATAGAGCCCTGCGGCACCCCCACCTCCAGCGGCGGCATTTCAGCGGAAAACGGAGGTGCCCAGACCACTTGCCGGCGGCCGGTCAGAAATGACTTAAACCAGTTCAACACCGTCCCACGAAAACCGATCTCCTGGAGTCTTAAAAGGAGACCTTCATGGGGGACGGTGTCAAAAGCCGCCGACAAATCCAGCATAACTAAAATGGCCTTTCCTCCAGTATCCAAGACTTCCCTGATGGCATCGGTGACCTCGAGAAGGGCGGTCTCTGTGCTAAAATTCGTGCGAAAGCCCAATTGGGAGTCATGAAGTTTGTTATTACTCTCAATAAAATTGGTAATGGAGCTATGCACGTACTTCTCGGTCACCTTGGCCAGAGCAGGGAGGAGAGAGATAGGCTTGTAGTTAGCATGGATAAGAGGATCAAGGGTAGTCTTCTTGATCAGTGGAAGAATCAATGCATGCTTCCACGCTTGAGGGACAGCCCCCATGCTCAGTGAAGCATTGAGTAAAGGATTGAGCACCGCATTTAAAGCCGGAGCTACTTTCCCCAAACATTTCGCCGGACAAGGGTCAAGCGGGGAACCGGACTTAAGCCGGGACAGAAGGTCAAGAGAAACCGTGGGGGACATTACCGGAAATTCCGATAGAAATGGGCCTTCCTCCAATATAGATGTTTCCAGGCTGGATATAGCACCCGGCACAAACATAGAGCAAGGACGTTGAAAGGAATCGTGAATAGCTTTAATTTTGTCTACAAAGAAATCCGATAACTGGTTCATCCAGACTTCAGTGGGCACATGAGAGGGAGCACCAGTAGAGGGGGAAATAAACTCCTTGACTATCCTGAATATCTCTTTACTGGTGCTCTCTGCATCATCTATTCTGCGCTCAAGGTAGACTTTTTTTCCTGCTAAAATGTGCCTGTGGTATAGCTTGATGATCTCTCTGTAGCTAGCCTTGAGATGAGGGTCATACTGGCATCTCCAGGCCCTTTTGGCTTTCTTGCATTCTTGCCGCATCGCGCCCAAGGATGAGGTAAACCACGGAGCCGATGCACGCCTAACGGCAGACTTAGCCAACTTCTCTGGGGCTAACTCCTCAAAAATAGCAGTCATCCACTTATGCACTAATTCAAGATTTTCCTCCAAGCTACCAGAAGATAGACAAGGATGGCGACAAAGCACATCAGACACCATTTCAGCGGAGACCTGATGAAAAGCTTGTGTACTTCTTCTCTGGTCTTTCGGTGCTCTCGGGGCAGTCGCAGGAATGAGAGGTATGATAAACTTTATTAAAAAATGATCAGACCACAAAACAGGTAGTGGCGTAGATGCACTAATCGCCTTCGTGGAAAAAACATGGTCAGTGGTGTGGCCCTTATTATGAGTTGGCCACATGATATAAGGAGTCAGCCCCAAAGACGAAGTAATGTCCCACAGCTTAAGGGCGTCTGGATCGATGTTATTATCCATATGGATGTTCAGATCACCCAATAAAATACAATGGTCTGATTTAAGGCAGGGTACAGAAAGTGCTGCCTGTAAGTCATCAAAGAAGGGGCCCAAAGGACCAGGTGCTCTTTAGAGTAAGATCCCGACGACTGTTTGGTGAGGGGACAGCATAAGAGTGAAACCAAGGGCCTCGCAGTTAGGAATGTTGTCAATCGGGAAGGTGGTGCAGGTGAAGAGTTTATTAACAACCAGGGCGACCCGCCCTCCTCTACCTATCACCCTATCCTTCCTAAGTATGGTATAGTCAGGAGGTGAGCCTTCTCCGAGCCATGTCTCCGTAAGGAACAGAGAAGGTGGTTTGGACTCCATTAGTAGGTTCCAGATATCAAGGGAGTGTTTTCCTAGAGACCTCGTGTTGAGAAGAAGGCACTCATTTAGAGTAGGTGAGACAGCCGGCTGGCTAATAATATCGCTCAAAAGACGCCAGCCACAACCCACACAACCTCTCTTAAGAACACGCCCTCCCGGAAAAATATGATGACAAGACGAGGAATACCTACGTAGAGCCAAAAGCTCAGAAGAAGAGTAAGAAAGCATTCCAGCGGCGAGGCGACACCTACCTAGAGAACACTAAGTAGAGCCAGAGACCGCCTCCAAGCGCCTCCGAGAAGCTGACGAGCGCAGACGGGCAGGACTCTGGCACGACTCAGGCGCAGCGAAGGCGCGCCCGCTGCGCGAAACGCTGCGCGGTTAAGGGCAGGTTTAAATAAGGCCCCCACGTGTGAGCCGCCACCACTAGGACACACAATATGGCGCCCAAAAAGCGTCAAGAACCCCTCCCAAGATGGCACCCGATCGTGAAAAACAAAACTGCGCCCGCAGAACCGGACCCGCCAAAGCAGCGGTGAAAATTGCTTTTATGTGCAGGTAAGGGGCCAGCTATCACAATTAAGAACAAGGACTAAACAAAGCAATATAAATAAAATAGTCAAAAAGGGAGATTTAAAATATCACAGCGCGCTACCCACACAGCGCTAGAAAGCGGTGCCGAGCTGCCACACAGAGCAAGTTATTCTTTGTCAAGGCCGAGCAGCAAAATGCGCCGCCTTAAATAGGGCCCCCACGTGTGAGCCGCCACCACTAGGACACACAAGATGGCTCCCAAAAAGCATCAAGAACCCCTCCCAAGATGGCGCCTGATCTTGGAAAACGAAACTGCACCCCCAGAACCGGACCCGCCAAAGCAGCGGTGAAAATTGCTTTTATGTGCAGGTAAGGGGCCGGCTATCACAATTAAGAACAAGGACTAAACAAAGGAATATAAATAAAATAGTCAAAAAGGGAGATTTAAAATATCACAGCGCGCTACCCACACAGCGCTAGGAAGCGGTGCCGAGCTGCCACGCAGAGCAAGTTATTCTTTGTCAAGTTAATGAGGTGCTATCATGTATATTGGTCCCAAGATGGCTGCCAACACTTCTTGGATGAAGTGCTGACAGCCAATCAGATCTCACGCGTACCCCGCGATTTTTCAAAATTTTTTGGGGCTTGGGGGGTCCTTGTGAGACCCCCTGAGCAGGCCTAGGGAGTCAGGGTGCTTCTACCCTGCCCCCTTTTTGAGTTCTGCAAGTTTGTTTTTCTGCTTTCCTGTGCCTCAGTCTACCGAGGTACAAGATGGCTGCCAACAATTTCTGTTTTGGAGTGTTGACAGACATTGGCAGCCAATCAGAATGCAACTCGTACTCTGGAAGGTATAGAGTACAGTAAGCTTACAGTAAGCTTACAGTAAGCTTATATAGATATATATGTGTTTTTGAAGTTAATTTTCATAAAAACCACTAGAACAATTTTCACCAAATATAGAAAAGGCACTTCTGCGTACCAGTCCCTACAATTTTGCAAAGTTTGGTGTAATTCCATTCAGCGGTTCGGGCTGTAGCCTTGTCTATTCGTCCTACGGAAATTAACATGGGGAAAACACGTTTTGGGACCCCTCTTTTTTCTCGTCCCCCGCATGAGGAATCCCACCAAAACTTCCAGGGAAGAAGCGGAGCGGAGCTGGCCTAAATTTTGGAAAATTACACGCAAATTCCTCAACCGGCACCAAAGTTATTCCCAATAGAATGTTGCGGATTTCATATGGTAGCTCGGTCCTAACTATATATACCTACTGGCTATCGCCAGTAGGTAATATATATATATATACATATATATACATATATATATATATATATATATATATATATATATATATATATATATATATATATATATATATATATATATATATATATATATATATATATATATATATTACCTACTGGCGGTCGCCAGTAGGTATATATAGTTAGGATTTTTTCTCTATGGGTTTTTTGAAAATTCTATGTCTAATAACTTTGGCGTTTGTGGACGGAATTGGCTGAAATTTTCAGGAAAATGGCACATTTTGTTTCTGAGCAGCCCTTGAAAATTTGGGGGGGGTTCGTCCAGTGGGGGCCGAGAAAAAAGGGGGGTCCCAAAACGTGTTTTTAACATTGAGTTTTCCATAGGGCGGTTGGCCTCACTTTTAGCCCGAACGGCTGAATGGATTTGCACGAAACTTGGCAAAATTGTAGGGACTGGTAGCCCGATGTGCCTTTTGTAGGTCTCAATATATGTGCTCCAGTGGATTTTGAGAAATTAACGTTTAAAAAAAGATATATATCTGTAACAGCGGACCGGTTAGCGCTCTGGTTCGCGGACTTTTCGCGCAACGGAGCTTTGTGAAGCGAAGCTGATTGGTTCTCCGGCGTCTGTCAACATTCCAAACAGTCCGTAGCGGCCGCCATCTTGTCTCTCGGTAGGATCGAGAGACAAGAGGAGGTCAAAACAAAGGGGGAAATAACTATAAGGGGGCATAGTAGATCCTCGCTGACCCCCTAGGTTTGATGTGGAGGTTTTAAAAGGGCCCCGCGGGGAAAAAAAAAATAATAAAAATAATAATTGAACGGCTGAATGGATTTGCACGAAACTTGGCAAAATATTAGGGACTGGTAGCCCGATGTGCCTTTGCTAGGTCTCAATATATGTGCTCCAGTGGATTTTGAGAAATTAACGTTCAAAAAAAGATATATATCTGTAACAGCGCTCCGCTTCGCGTAACGGAGGTTTGCAAAGCTGATTGGTCATTCTGTCACTGGGCTATAGTTGGGCTACATCTGGCTGATATTTGGGCTACATTTGTTTTTTTGTGTGTCTGGCGGCCATCTTTGGGCTACATTGGGCTACATTGGGCTTCATTGGGCTACATTCGGCTAATTAGCAAATAGCTCATCGCAAACTAGGAATGGTAAAGAATCGCTATTTATTCCTTAAAGTTCGCTATTTAGGAAATGCAAATAACTTTGATGATACATATGGCGGTTCATCTCTAACAAGATAAGAAGCATAGGGATAGATTTATGATGACTGGCGCATCACCAGGGATGTGTTAGTCATTCTGTGCCGCTGTTCCGTCACCTATGGTGTGCTGCATTTACAATGCGGCGCATCACGGGGCAAAAACAGCACAGATGCGTGATGTATCTGTGCCGTAAAGGTGGCGCATTGCTGGAGTTGTATCGCAAGTGTGATGAAGGTCCAGCAAGGGTCGGGGGTGCCCCTGTCGCAGGGTTTCTGTTCTCACACAGAACTGTGGACAGAGGATTGGAACCTCGGCGAATTAGGGTGTCCCAAAACTCACGTTAGTAATCAAAAACTATTTAGCAAGCTAGGTACAGTGTCACATTGGATATAACAAACTCTCAATGTTTAGACAATCCAGAATATGAACTTATAGTACCTCAGGATACGTGGAACTCATGAACAGTCGGTCGTTATATATTTCTTAGAAACCAGAACATGGAGTTAAGAAGAACACATGTGTATTTGAAATGTTTATTTACTAATGCCGTCTTCTCAGGCGTAGTACCTTAGATAATAAAAGTACACATATTATCAGTAGCAAAATTACCAGCATAGTTACTAGTACATAAAAAGTGAATGGTGATAGTATGTTAACATGCTGTAAATGAATAAGAGTTAGCAACACTTATAAGCAGCCGCGGGCCGTGGAGGGAGTTACGGTGAGGCAGGGAGGCGGGGAGGGGGAGAAGCAGGGTGGAGAATACAAGTACACATATTATCAGTAGCAAAATTACCAGCATAGTTACTAGTACATAAAAAGCGAATGGTGACAGTATGTTAACATGCTGTAAATGAATAAGAGTTAGCAACACTTATAAGCAGCCGCGGGCCGTGGAGGGAGTTACGGTGGGGCAGGGAGGCGGGGAGGGGGAGGGGCAAGGTAGAGAGGGCTCCACCCTGCTTCTCCCCCTCCCCGCCTCCCTGCCTCACCGTAACTCCCTCCACGGCCCGCGGCTGCTTATATCTCACCCTCCCTAATACACATATTATATTATTTGCTAAGAAGGTCTCTTTGTGTTGGTTTAGGGCGTGCCCATACTTTAGTGTCTTAGATTTGAAGGAATCACATCAGCATACACCAGCTCTCTCTTCATGTGAACCGCATCAACTGTTGTGTATGTGTGTTCGGCAAAGCAATATAAAACCCGCCTCATGCCCAGAATTGGCAGAAGTTGCACTTATGTTATGAGTATGAAGTCGTGGAGATCAGACCTCATAACAATTCTGTACCGTGTTGTTCTTGAAACTTTAGCACTCGCTGTACAGATATAGTTTAACAAGTAAAGCAGATAGTAGACCAATAACATATTATTCTCATGTAAACCACGATGAACTACTAGGTGGAAAGCTAAAGCAACAACTAAATGTCGTGTGCAGAAGTTGCAAAAAAGGAAAAATGGCGTTTAAACCGGTAATGAGCCCATGCTAACTTAACACGGTGTAAAGATATCCAGGACCTAGATGACACCTCCTCATGATCCGGAAACGAACTGAATAAGATAATAGAAGTGCCATCTCATGAGAGCAGATTGCAAGTTTATATGTGGACGGTCCGCAAGGTAAAGCATTAAAAACTAGGAAAATTCAATGCTAAAGAAAAATAAAACAGCCAAGTACTTTATCGAGTCTTAAGCCAATAGGCAAGGTAAATAATAAAAACTTGACAATTAAGTCAATGAATTGTCAATGAAATGCTAGTACTCAGCATATGAAACATGAAAAAGGTCTATGACATAACTGTGTATGCAAAATAAGCTGCAACAGCCTCCAACAGGAAGTCACCGTCTTCATCCGAAAACAGTTCAGCCATCCAATTTAAAAGCGGAAAAGAACATACGTGCTCTCCCAGCACCGGATCCTCTATCACCATCAGAGGACAGCTCGGTGGGTTTTCAAGAAAGCTGTGTTCCAAGAAAGACTGTGCTGCCGCCAGTAAATTCCAGGGACCAAGTAGTCCATGCATCAATGCCACAGCCATAATCCTTTCGCCAGGACAAATCAACTCGTGAGTAATGATAGGAGTCATCAGCTGATTAAAGTCGACGTCAGGAGAAACCGGTCTGCAGAGACACAAATCAATGGCCCAATCGAAATCACAGGTCAGGCAGTGAAATACAGGCTGGACACAGGTGAAGTAGGAGAACCGAAAAGATAATCCATATGCCGTGCTTAATATCGCCAACGGCATTGTGCCATAATATTCTAGCATGCGATTGCGGAACAGTGTCAGCAGCTGCAGGGTCGGAGGTTGCATAGGAGGGACATCCATATTTAAAAATGTAAAAAAGCACAAGAGCGTCCGCTGGTAATGCAAGTAAAAATGCAATCCACGAACCAGAGTGGAGAAAATGGAATGAAAGGGAGCAGGGATGACTCCAAAGATTTTCTCAAATGAAGTCACGAGACCACTGGTAACAACTTTAAAAAAGTGTGCCAGGGATTTTGTGGAGGATGCGTTAAAGATAGTCGGAAACATGTTGCTGAAATTGAAAGGCAAACCTGTGTACGGGTGTTCGCTATGTGAAGTACGAAAGTTTCACGGGCCGAACTCAAGGCCACCTCTCTCTGAGACAAAAGAGCTCTTATTCTTGTCATGCCGTTGAAACGTGTCCCAAGGTTGGTATTTGTGGCCAGATTGAAAACTCCCTATGTTCATGTGTGGGAGGAAATAGAACATTTCTGCAGCAAATAACCCGTTCACTTACTGTTACGATAAAAGGAATACTTTTAATTAACTCAGAACAATCTTCATTATTGAGCATCAAATAACTACCATTTTCCAACAACTTGAACGTGGGGATGATAGCAGGAACTGGCGTGCCTTGCATCACGCAAGCCATATTTGGTCGGTGTTTGTTGCATGAATCGTGTAACTGTATGTGCCTACACATTAGTGAATGATCTGGCGTCTCAGTGCATTCCTCTCCATTCAGATAAACTTCTTGATCATCTTTGAAACATCTGTATGTGTATGGAAGCGACCAGACCTCATGAACAAAAGCACTACCTAAAGGTTCATAAAGACCTATTGGTATATATTTCATACAATTTGAAAACTTATATAAAGCAAAAGGCAGCGTTATTAAACCGTCGATAAGGCATGTTGCCAAAAAACCCGCAATCCTCTGCTGATGATGTCACTGAGCATGTCATGAATGATGTAATATGTGACATCATCAGTAGTGGATTATGGGTAATAGTATCTCTAGTTTACTCCCCTATAGCTGTCTTTCTTTTAACATAAGTGTGTGTTTCCTTCCCTTATACTTACTGTTTTTGGTTCGCTTCCAGTTCGCGTACCAGCGAGCGAACTAGGAAGCGAACTAAGAGAAATAGAGGTTGGCACAGTTCCAAATATTGTACCAATTTTTTAATAACGGGGAGGTAGTTCTGAAAAGAACTTTTTTTTTTATTTTTCTGAACATTTTTTTACTGTAAGGTTCCCGATTCGCGAAGCGGGAACGAAGAAAAAAAAATATTTAAAAAAATAATTATTCATAAACATATAAAATATATTTTTGGATTTAAAGAAGAATAAATTTTACAGCTACAGATATTAGCTGTTAAAAAACCAATGAAATTCACTGAAAAAACCATAGGTTATAGACCATATATAGTTAGGAATTAGCATTTACAAAACCTTGAAAATTCACTGAAAAAACCATAGGTTATAGACCATATATAGTTAGGAATTAGCATTTACTAAACCTTATTTTACTCACACAAAACCATTGAAATTCCATATATAGTTAGTTGCACTAACTATATATCGCGCACCCGCAATCCACTGCTGATGATGTCACATATTACATCATTCATGACATGGTCAGTGACATCACTGATGACATCACTGATGACATCTCAAATGACATCACTGATGACATCACTGATGACATCTCATTTGACATCAATGACCACATCACTGATGATATCATTCATGTGACAATACAATGCATCTCCTCACATTTTAATATAACCTCTGTTTCACCCAGTGTTAAAAAGAGAGTATAATTTTTGAAACCATTGACACACCAATACTAGTTACTACATACGCACTCACTGATTGCTACGTCTACACACACCTTCACTCATTCACCCATACAATCATTCATACATACAATCACTCATCTTTACAACACTATCATATGCACTCATACACCTATACAGACACTCACAGTCTGCCACGCATCCATGGAGTTACTCACACACCTAGTCAGTCCTGTAAAGAATCAATGACACTTCCATTTTCTTGTCTATACAGTTAAACATAGAGCACCTTACATTTTCAAACATATACTAACACATACTTACCTTCTTATACAATCATTGATACAAGTACAGATTGATCTGCACAGAGTCACACACCTCCCAGCTAGCCACACACACACTCAGTCTCCCATACAAATACTTGGGCAATCAATCAATAACCCATATAGTTACTCATATAGCTACTGATCAACACATGCAGCAGTTTACAGAACAACAGACATAATGATGCACAAATTAAGACAGTTTAGTCACTAACCCATGCAGTCAGTGAGACACATTTAATCACTCACTCATACAGTCAGTCATGCACCTACTAAATCCTTCGTCCAGACACTTACACATCCACTCATTCTTCAATATGTAAGACATATTTAAACTTTATAGAAACAAAAAATCACTGGATGTTGTTATCAGTGATGTCATCAGTGATGTCATTTGAGATGTCATCAGTGATGTCATCAGTGATGTCACTGACCATGTCATGAATGATGTAATATGTGACATCATCAGCAGTGGATTGCGGGTGCGCGATATATAGTTAGTGCAACTAACTATATATGGAATTTCAATGGTTTTGTGTGAGTAAAATAAGGTTTAGTAAATGCTAATTCCTAACTATATATGGTCTATAACCTATGGTTTTTTCAGTGAATATATATATATATATATTACCTACTGGCGGTCGCCAGTAGGTAGTTATAGTTAGGATCGTTTTCCATAGGAAATCCGCAACATTCTATTGGGAATAACTTTGGCGCCGAATGAGGGATCTGCCTGTAATTTTCCTTAACTTTGCCTCGCTGCGCTCCGCTCCTTCCTTGAAAGTTTCGGGGGGATACGTCAAGCGGGGGCCGAGATAAAAGGGGGGTCCCAAAACGTGTTTTCCCCATGTTCATTTCCATAGGGCGGTCGGACTCACTTTTAGCCCGAACGGCTGAATGGATTTTCACCAAACTTGGCAAAATTGTAAGGACTGGTAGCCCAATGTGCCTTTGCTATGTCTCAAGATATGTGCTCCAGAGGATTTTGAGTAATTTAGGTTTAAAAAAATGTATATATCTATGGCAGCGCCCCGGTACGCGCACCGGGGAGCGCTCCGGGCGCGCCACGCGACTTGCGCACTGGAAGCTGATTGGCTCTCGGGTGTCTGTAAACATTCAAAACAGTCCGGAGTGGCCGCCATCTTGTGTCTCGGTAGGACCGAGACACAAGAGGTGGCTAAAAACAAAAGGGGGAAATGACCAAAAGAGGGCAGGGTACACCCTCCCTGACCCCCTAGGTTTGATGTGGGGGCCATAAAAGGGTCCCGTGGGCCAACATTTTTTTAAAAATTTTTTTCGCTTTTCACGGGGGTAGCGCCCGGTACGCGCACCGGGGAGCGTACCGGGGAGCGTACCATGGGGAAAACCTAGTGAAACAGTAAAATAATAATTTAAAGTGCTTAGAGGTAGGGTATCTCTGAATAGAGTTGTTGTGTTGTGTGGGTGATTTAAGTACCAACATGTAGGTACCAATGCAGAGTCTTAAATTCAATGTACACCTTTTTTTATGTAGATATCTAGCATGTTGTTATAGAAGTTATTGTGGTATATGGAATCCATACCATAATCTGTCAGGAAAGCAGAAAGAACATGGAGGCAGGAGATGAAAAAGAGATGTCAAATACACATTGGAGATAATATAGTGGGAGACCGGAAGTATCTATGAGCAAAATTACTATGTAACACAAAAAAGTTGCACAGTATACTATAAGTCTGACTTTACATTATAATCAATTTGGTACTAGTTTAAGAATTACATATAAAAATGAATAATGTCTCAAACAATTTTAGAATTATTAAATATACATTTATTTTTCAGATTCTTTTTCTAAATTAAACATAACTTCTATCATTTGACTGTCAGAAACGTCCTCATATTGAATTAACAAATCCACAGATTCTACACATTGTAGAAGTTCATGGTCCCGTGATTCATCCATGAATTCCAAGTCATTGGGTTAAATGATTTCTTCATTGTTCATCTCTAGGACAATTTCAAAGGAAACGTTTTGTTCTCCTTCCATTTTTGTGCTGAAATTTGCATTAAAAAAAAATCAGTAGAAATATGGCACTGTTGGGTTTAAGTTCAGATAGGTAGTTTGGATTTTTTAACAGTGAATTTATCTTTGGGTAGTGTATGGTATCAGACTGGAAGTAGAAATATAAAAAAGTGTATGTGATGAAGCCTAAGTAAATTCATAATTATACAAGAGAAGCCTAAATCCATCCATAACTATAACAGAGAAGTCTATCTAAATCTATAACTATTACAGAGGGATAGTATACAACTATCAGAAAAAGTTTTCCAAATTAACTTATAGTGCACAACATACTTCAGTTTTCAAAATAACAACTTACCTTTCAAAAAGCAGTTTAAGTTCTCAGTGAAAATTTTCTTGAAATCTACTTCAGGAGGTAGTAGTCAAAATGGCTGGGTTTTCCACTCTTTCTTTATATATATTCATGTACATAACCAATCAAATGTCAGGAAAAAAAAGTAGAAAATGAAAGTAACATTTTAATTGGTTGTCAATTCTAACACTTCAGATGTGTTTTTGTGAAGTAGTCAAAAAAAAAAAAAGAGTAGTAAAAAAAAAGGTTTATTGCATAATTAATTAAAATCATTACAATTTCCACATGTTAATGTTATGGTACCAATAAATGCTTACTAAAAAGATTGGACTCTTCCTTTGTTAAAATGATGTAACACAGTTTTAAAAAGGGGTTTCTTCCGGGGAAACTCCCACCGGCATTAGGAGGTCAGAATATTATTATATGTTTGTGCAGGGATTACCAGACATTGGGATCAACGCAGCGTTAATTAACCCACTTCTTTCACCCTGTCCTTGTTCCACAAGACTCAGGCATTTTTTCACTTCTGCCAGGAATTTTGTTCCCCTGCTTGCCAAGATAACTGAGCTCCCTCCCAGCCAAAAAGTTACCGCTTGCCTGCAGGTGCGGATTTTTAACTCGTTGCAGATCTGTTTTAGTAATCGACGACGTGGTTCCAGGAGAGCCGGACAGACGCACAAAAAGTGAGCTAGTGATTCTGTTTTGTAGCCACAAAGTCTACAACTCTCGGTCTGGTGGTTACCTTTCCAGGATGGTACTAAGGGCCCGATGTAGGTAAAATAGATTTACCGATTTTTAATTACCGAATCATACCGATTCGGTAATTAAAAATCGGTAAATCTAAGGGGTGGAGATGTAGGAACATCCAGATGTTCCTTTTACCGAATCGGTAAAAATCTGTAATTACCGATTCGGTAAATACCGACCGGTAATGCCCCATTCATTCCTATGGGCTTTGAAGCCCATAGGAATGAATGGGGCATTACCGGTCGGTATTTACCGAATCGGTAAATACAGATTTTGACAAGGGTGCAGGGGGTGTCACTTTGACACCCTCTAGCACCCCCAAAAAAGATTCGGGGGCCATGTGGCAGGCATACCTACCCTAAGAGCAGGTCTGCCTGTCATATGGCAAAGGTGTGCATGCACACATGTGCATGCACACCTGAATCGGTATTTTACCATCAAATATATTTGATGGTAAAATACCGAATCGGTAAGGGTTGTGGGACTCAGAAGAGTCCCACCTACATAGCAAAAATACCGAATAGGTAATAATACCGATTCGGTATTTTACAGATTCGGTAAATTTACCGATCGGTAAATTTACCGAATCTGTAAAATATGTGGCCCTACATACCGATTTGTAAATACCGGTCGGTAACGGCCGAAAATACCGATTTTCGGCTGTTACCGACCGACCTACATCGGGCCCTAAGTCCTTTGAAATGTGCATACCCATCCTATAGGCTGTAAAGGCTCTTTTTGTGTGCACATTCAAGTGAGAGGTTAAGTATGCACTGATGACACCATCCTGTGAATGTGTGTATTTTTAAAAAATATTTATGTATTATATATGTATATGTAAAAGTTGATGTAAGAATAAATGTTTAAATAAGTGTTTACTTGGATGTACATTACATTACATATATATATATATATATATATATATATATTCACTGAAAAAAACAGGTTATAGACGATATAGAGTTAGGAATTAGCATTTACAAAACCTTATTTTACTCACACAAAACCATTGAAATTTGCATATATAGTTAGTTGTACTAACTATATATCGCGCACCCGCAATCCACTGCTGATCATGTCACATATTACATCATTCATGACATGGTCAGTGACATCACTGATGACATCACTGATGACATCTCAAATGACATCACTGATGACATCACTGATGACAACATCCAGTGACTGTATGTTTCTGTAAAGTTAAAATATGTCTTACATATTGAAGAATGAGTGGATGTATAAGTGTCTGGATGAAGGATTTAGTAGGTGCATGACTGACTGTATGAGTGAGTGATTAAATGTGTCTCACTGAGTGCATGGGTTAGTGACTAAACTGTCTTAATTTGTGCATCATTATGTCTGTTGTTCTGTAAACTGCTGCATGTGTTGATCAGTAGCTATATGAGTAACTATATGGGTTATTGATTGGTTGCCCAAGTATTTGTATGGGAGACTGAGTGTGTGTGTGGGTGGCTGGGAGGTGTATGACTCTGTGCATAGATGTGTGAGCAGTTGATTCACTAGATGTATGGGTTCAAAAGTGCATGTGGAAACAGCTGTATGGGCGGTTGACTGTGTACATGAGTGTATTGGTGAGTGAATGGATATCTCAGTGCTACATGTCAAAGTAAGTACATATGTAAAACACAGTACATGTGAGAGTTGACATATATAAATAACTGTGCATAAGAGCCAGTGAATGTGTGAGTGGCTGTATGGATCATTGTGAACTTGTATCAGGGATTGTATAAGAGAGTAAATATGTGTTAGTATATGTTTGAATAAGTAAGGTGTGTATAACTGTATAGTTGAGGAAATGGAGGTGTGATTGATTCTTTGCATGACTGACTAGGTGTGTGAGTAACTCCATGGATGAGTGACAGTCTGTGAGTGTCTGTTTACACTGAGTGTATCTAAGGTTATATTAGAGTCTGAAGAGGTTCATCGTATTATCACATGAATGATGTCATCAGTGATGTGATCAATAATGTCAAATGAGATGTCATCAGTGATGTCATCAGTGATGTCATTTGAGATGTCATCAGTGATGTCATCAGTGATGTCATTTGAGATGTCATCAGTGATGTCATCAGTGATGTCACTGACCATGTCATGAATGATGTAATATGTGACATGATCAGCAGTGGATTGCGGGTGCGCGATATATAGTTAGTACAACTAACTATATATGCGAATTTCAATGGTTTTGTGTGAGTAAAATAAGGTTTTGTAAATGCTAATTCCTAACTATATATGGTCTATAACCTATGGTTTTTTCAGTGAATTTCAATGGTTTTTTAATAGCAAATATCAAAAGCTTTAAAATGTATTCTTCTTTAAATCGAAAAATATATTTTATATGTTTTTAATACAATTTCTTTATGTATTTTTTTTTTATTATTTTGTTTTTGTTTCGCTCCCGGTCCGCGAACGGGGACGTGACGCGTCGCGTAAGCGCGACCTATGGCGTTCTCGCGTAATGCGTCTTATGACGCGCCGCGTTAGCGCACCCGGAAGTGCTCCGGAGCGCAAACTGAGGCGCGAAGCACAGCTCCCCGGAAGCGATCCGGGGCGCGGCGCGGTGCGCAGCACGTAACGTAAGCGTAACAGGTCATGTGACTTGTTAATAAAACTTTTCATTGGTTCATTTCACTTTTGGTTTCCTAATGATGTAAGGCTAGGTCATGTGACCTAAAAATAAAACTTTTCATTGGTTTAGAATTTTTTTTTTTCCCAAATGATGAAAGCCCCCACCTTTTTTCTTACTCTGACTTTCAACTTTGTGAGAGGAAGACCTATTTTGACTAATAAGCAATGGCTTCATTAGTAGCTGCAGCTGGTGCACCCCCACCACCACTGTAAAAACCTTAGTCGGGTCGGGGACAATCGATATTTGCCCGGCGGTATTGCCTCTGTGACCCTCTAGTTATTAAATCAAATGAAGAGGCAGGCGCTGGAGACTGGAAAGCAGGAAACAAGGTTTTTTATTCTCTCCGGAGGAGAACACAACGAAACGGACAGGAGGTATCGTTCTGAGGTGCTCTAACTGTATTCCTGAGGCCTGGCCTCTTATACACACATTTATGACTTTATTGCAGATTACACATACATGTTAAAGCTTTGATGTACGGAAAAGACTTTCTCGGAACTCCCCTTTGGGCTCGTTCCCATACACATTTACAGTTGAAGTCCCCACCCTAGTCACAACAGGTGATGAGCATCGCGCAGCTGGATAATCCGCCGATTCACGGAATGTGGGGGGTTTGATCGGGTCTCATGGGGTGGGGGCTTTGATCAACCCGGGGATTCTTTGATGGGGGAAGCTTTCTATTGTACGGGGAGGGGCAAGGATGGTATCGGCAGAGCTGGGTGTCGGCTTGGGAACGGGGAGGACAAAACGGGCACACGGGGAAAAAGGGGGTTTGCATCTAAGGGCCGGAGATCATGAAAGGAAAGCAGGGAGGTGTCGCGCTGGGAACAGGATGAGGGCCTGGGGCAGAGCAGCGCCGAAGAGGGGTTTATGACTCAAGGCAGGTGCAAGCAGGGGGTGGTCAGCGTGCAGGCTTAGCGAAGGCAAAGGGCTATGTCAGGGGCCAGCGGCATGCAAAAGGGTTTGTTCTGATCGGGGCATCTTAAAATGGCGGGCGCGCACGACAAAAGTGTGGCATCAGGGGAAGAGGCAAGATGGCGCAGATAATGTTCACCAAAACGTACTAATTTTCAACAGTCCTCCCTTTAACATATTCAAGACATCTTGCTGGTTCATTTTCTACTCGGGTCTATTGTGGTGGGCATGAGAAGGAAAACGGTAGGAACCCTAGATGAAAAAAGTGTAAACAATACATTTTGAGATTTCTAGTTTTTAGGGGGTGGGCCTATTTGATAAACTTTGATAAACTTGTTCAGCAGGAAAGTCATAGGAATGTAATGCAAAAAACGGTTCTGTAGCGAGCAGCAAGTACATATCATAACGTGAACTGGCAGGTTATTACATATTTCAGATTCGGATTGGAGCAGGATCAATACAATGGCGGCTGGGAGAGAAATGAGGCATAGCAAAAACGGTGATTGTGGATGTCAAATGTTCGAAGTTTTACGAGTTCTCATTGTTCTTTGTGGTCTTTCGTTGGCGCTGTTGAGCACCGGCGGTGGAGCTACGAGTCCAGCTCTGTTCTAAGTTCTGCGTTGCAGGGCACGACCCTTTCCTCGCGTTTCTGGTCGGTAAGGTCCTTTTCGCCCTGTGTCCTTTGAGGTGATTGTCAGAAAGTTCCGATGGAAGAAGAGCGTTCAAAACAGTCCATAGGGTAGGTCAGAGGAAAAAGGGGGATGGAGCAAAGCCAAATTGGGAACAAACTAGGGGAACGAGAGACTTCAAATAGGCGGGCGTGTGACAGAATTCAGAGAGCGGGGACTTGTCGACAGGCACTGGACGTCGAGCAGGGGCATCAGGTCGACCCTTTCTTTTCATGCTGTCGAAAACAGTGCCTCGTCCTGCAGCTCTTTTCTGTCGTGGTCTCGCCTTGGCTAATGTCGCAGGTGTTCCTTAGTCTGCAGTCAGGCCTCGTGCTCCCACATCCGGTCCTTCTCTCCTCCAACAGCAGTACCCTTAAACAAGTTTGAAAAGACAGTCTTTAGAAAATTTGCAGATGGAGATAATCAAAAAAGTCTATTTCTCTCCCAGCTCCAGGCAAAGAATGAAAATGCTCGTTCTCACAACTGGCATATGAAATGACCGGTGACGGGCCTGTTGGATTTACTTATGACTTTCCTTCATAATTAGTTCACGACAGTTCATCTGATGGTGACCCACCTTCGTGAGACGAACCTGGCGAAGATATGCTGTTCTCTAGAGTTTTACATTTACAAAGGGTACTGTGAGTCATCAACATGGTACTACACAGGTATTTTGCTGAGAGACGAACATGACTAAGACATCTCCTTTCTATAGATGCATCCTGCTTTTAAAGTACTACGGGGTTCATTTCGGTTATTTCTTTACCTTGGGCTAATCTGTTAACCTTGTAAAACATCATTCTGGATCCTACGTAACCTTTTACAGCCCGATTACTTAATCAGGAAGGACAGGGGTTTTATGGGAAACAACCAGGGACATATACAGGGGAGGTAACGGGGGTGATCATTTTTTCGGCTTGGGTATTGCGACAATTCGGGGAGGGGAGGGTCGCGTATTCTGAGGTCCTTGTTTTATACTATAGGAGCCGTTGACATGTAGTTCCCTTATTTCGGGTCAGATTAGGGAACATCTGTCGTCTTACCTGTCCTTTCCCTTACGGCCCCACCTGGGTTCATTGACTTCTAGCGGAAAAGGAGAGGTAACGACGCGGTCTCAGGGTGATTGTATTAAAGACAAGTTTTTGTGCAAATACTGACGGTATTTGAAGCCAATTAGGTGGGGTGCTAGGGGTGGCAGTCTGCCAATTTCGGGGCTAACCACTCGGAAGAGTGGGAGTGCAGAAATAGAGAGAGAGAGAGAGAGAGAGAGAGAGAGAGAGAGTGAGAGAGAGAGAGAGAGAGAGAGAGAGAGAGAGTGAGAGTGCAACGGCAGGCTAAATAGTACACGTGCAACAGAGAGGGTGGCAGTGTATTCAAGAAAGGCTATTTAGTGCATTACACAGTAAAGGGCATTCGCGGGTCTGCGTTAGGATCTCGTAATCATGCAGTTTGAGCATTAGACAGGGTAGAGGGGACGCGCCTTGAGAAGAAGGAAAGAAGAAAGGAGGTACCATTTTGTCGCACTTCTCGCATTCTCGGTCCTTCGACCAGTTGGGTCGACGCCTCAGTCACACACACACATTCCCTCATAGTTTCGCATCATACGTGACATGGGTTCATTCGTCCGGTCTGGTTTAAGGGTGATCACTTTGTATCAGGGTTGTGCTAATTTTTCGGGTTTGTTCGGTACGTGAGTAGTCTGCAGGCATGCTTAGACGCCACCTTGCGGCGCTAGTCCGTTTCGTGCATTAGACATGGCAAGGTTTCGGATCTTCGCCACACCTCGGCTGTAATCTCTGATGTAACCTGCAGAGGGAGGAAAAAAAAAGGGGGGGGGGTGGGAGACAGCATTCGCGCACATTCAAATACATGGATTCATAAGTCCTTTACTTACCTCTTACTCGTCTTTCCTCCTCGGGGCAGGGTCCCTGGGGATATGGTTTCTGGAGTCGAGGGGGGGTAGTGTGTTCATATAGGTCGTGTGCGGGGAAACGTAAAAAGGAAACCAGAGGTGCCTAGTGCGAGGTATCTAGTCAAAAGGATGTATCTCACTATCGGGGTCCTTAAACCTCTTTCAACGCTGTGGCGTTCTAAGGTTCTTCGGTTCTTGGGCCCCTGATACTTTGGAACGTGGTACTTTATAATATTTACATTATTTTATTTCTCCCTCCTTTTACATTCCCTCATTTACACCGTTCGTTTTACCCATCCTTGGAAGTCAAGGTCTTCCTCTACGCGAGAGTTCATGGGTCAGTTGCGTACTTTGAAGGCGGAGTGTCGTGTTGTTGATCCGATCCGTCCTCCAGGGCTGGGTAACCATCTTCCTTTAACCTTAAAGAGAGAGCAGAGTAGGGTGCACAGAAAAAAACTTTCCCACCGATCCCACATTTTTTTAAAAATAAAGCATGCAATACCCGTCCATAGTTTCAAAGACTTTATTTTGCAAAATCATTTCAGCATATGGATTATGAGGGTGCGGTCGTATTTGGCCGGTCGTGGCAATGGCTAAAGTGCATACAGTGGGGGGTTTCGCTTGCAGCAATAAAAACATCGGAAAGTTTTACTCGTTCATTTGTAAGTAACTAAAACGTCTATTAATTGGCTGGGGGTTCGGGGGCATTTAATTTCATAATTCAGAAGCATAATCACAATAGTTGTAATCAGATTTCCTATATGCATACCGTACGTGTGCGTCGTAAATGAGGTTTACATCGGTTATAAAAATATAATACGGTGTACATTTGTAATCAACATTTGTAATGGGGATTCTTTCATACTGTTCGTCGAGTGAGTTCTCCTTGTCTTTTCTAGCCAAGTGTACAAAGGATCACAAAAAATCTCAGAACATCAAGTTTATATTAGTGCGAAGGAACACCACGAGGCGTTCGTAAGTTCCGATTGATACCGGCGCCATTTTGGGCGGGGCCGGCTCAGTCCGGAAGCAGCATCAGGGGAAATGTTTCTCATTACTGGCAGTTTGGACCAGAGTCCTTTTCGGCAGTTCTAGAATTCATGCTAACAGAAGGGGTGGCAATGTCATGTTTGTTTCGTTGGCGATCAAGGCAGCCGTCCCTTACCGGAAACCTGCAAAGGCCGAAGGTTCCGCCGGGGACCTTTGTATGATCTTCAAGGCTGCGGAGATGCTGTCGGAGATGGGGGCTCGTGCTCCATGGGACAAATGTTCGAGTTATATGGCTGGCCAAAGTTACTCTAGTGGCCGGGGCCCGCCTTCCAGCGGACCCAGACGCCATTTTGAGGCCCTACAGGGGCCACTCTCGTCGAGTTTGCAAGAATGGAAGAGATCCTTCGGAGTGAAAGGAAGAGGTCCCTGTTTTGTGTAAGCGGGACGTTCAGCTGGGGTGCAGCTGTGATGCCCCCACCTGGGGGGGCGAGGGAGACTCGTTCACATCGTCTCCTTCTCCCGGTGCACTCCATGCCGCTCCTTTTCATCGCCCCGCATGAAGGTCTCTCCACATCCGGTGTTCCCCAAGTGTCACCATTGTACGTTCGGTGCTGCGCAAGTACTGGGGTGCCACCATTGCACGTTCGGTGCTGTGGAAGTATTGGCACCATCGCCTGACTGGGGGTGTTCGGCGTCGGGCCGGGGGCTGGGAAACCTCCTCTCGGTGGAGGTGGGAGAGGCTCGTCCGCGTCGCCTCTCCCTCCCAGCCCAACTTGGACAAATTGTTGTGGAGGTACGTGCAGGACATCCCGCCGTCCAGGACTGCTGCGGCTGTGACGGAAGAGAAAAGGAAGAGGTGCCTCGTTCTCCTCTGGACATGTGGCGGGACTACCTTAGTCTTTCCAGGCCCGTTGCGGCCGGCCAAGGAGACATGTGGCGGGACTACCTGCAAATGCCCAGGCTGCGGGCTCCTGCCTCTCCTCCGGCTCCCCCATACGTTAAGATTTCCTGACCAAGAGTTGGCGGCCGGGCTCGCCTTATATGGGTTGCCGTTGGTTGGGCGTAGCCGTAACCCTGCCCTACTTTGGAAGGTTCCAGAATGGGGGGGGGGCGAATGTTCTGTTTGACTTTCATTTTCTACAGTTTATCGTTATTATTCCTTGTTTGTTGTGTTAAATTAAAAGTTCAAGTTCATTAATGGTCTACGGATTTTGTTTTACCATTTCTTTCTTTCCAGGTTGCTTTTATGCTAAGTTTCTGCTAACAGAGGTCGAGTAACACGGAAACACGTGTAGAGGGATGACGCAGATTTGTACATTACATACACACAAACTCAGACGGGGGACAGTACAAGTACGACATACAAAGACCCAAGACAAATATAAAAACAGTTATTGGTCATAATTATCTCTTTCCGTCTGTGAATTTTAAACGAGGCTGGGTTCCCGTCTCGACATTGCCCGACCTAGGAGAACTTGAGCATGCCGCTGAGATTTTCCTGGCGAAATCTGTGCCATCGGGCATAATCAAACGTGGTAGTTCTGTCTGGTCTGTCTATGTAAGTCGGGTTCTTCTTTGTCTCGCGCCTTTTCTCGTACTGTCGGTCTGTCGTTCTTGTCGGCCCTTTGCCTTTACTCACGCTCAGTAGAGTCGGGCATTGGGCTTTCCAGTGTCCGACATACCTACAAAAAGCGCATTGGTCTGACCCTAAGTCTGGTCGTCCTTTGCATAGTGTCGGGGGATAAGTTGTGGGTAGCGGTGTCCTGGGGTTGTCCTGTCGGTATATTTCTCTACTTGGTTTGTCCTCGTCTTTTCTCTGTCGTTTCGTAGCCTCTCTGCGCCACATACCGAGACTGTCGAGCATAATTGGCGTTGTCTTATTATTTCGAAGGGCTATTTCTAACGTTTCTATTTTATCAAGGTCAAAGGATCCTGCCAGTGGCCACTGTTTGTCTTGACTCTCTTCGGTATACCTGTGCCATAATTTATTATAAGCTATGGTGACTAACCCATAGTTTATGAACATGTCCTTATTAGGGGTGCCTTCTAGTGGAGCTATATGGTCCACCTCTAACACCCGGTCCGGGCTAAACAGGCTATTTATCAGTGGGGAGAAGACAGACATGACGGCTCGTAACGAGGGACTAAAAAAGTCAGCACTGCCTATCTTATCACTAGGTGCAAAGACTAGACAGAATATTTCTATTCTACGTTGTTTGCAGGCAGTGAATACCTCATGGACCAAAAAACCAAAAGACCGATAAATAACAATGGGGAGAATGAGTAGGACCGCAAAGATCTGCGTTACCTACCCTTTTCACTATCTGCAAAAAGGGTGGTCACTTCCCTGTTTGCAGACAGGGAATCTCCAGGAAACAATATTTTTGCGAACAACAGTTCAGTTTCAAGCAATTATTGAGTGGGGGAGAAAAAAAACAAGCACGGCTGCTACCCTACCTATCCTCCACTGCTTGCAAAGAGAGAGAGCCTGTTGTTTCTCCGTTTGCAGACAGTGAATCTCCAAAATAAAAAAATAAAATAAAACGAGCAATACTAGTATTTTTGAACAATCAAGCAATCAAACAAATTTTTTCGCAACTTGTCGTGGCAACACGACCTTACCCGGACCATGTGGACAGTTTCTTGTCTTCCGAATCCAGCGCCCGATCGTCCTCTTTTTCTCGTATTTCTCACGGCACTCCTGATGGTTCCCAGTCAGGACCGTAGATCACTCGAGAGAGGTCTGTTCGGAACTAGTGAAGTTCGGATGATCGGCTGCCAGACGAGGGTCTATTGGGCAAGAGCTCTCCCGATCGTTGCAGTCGTTCACTCTGTCGTCGGGACCTCTCCCACTGGATCCACGAGTCGCTGATGGGCCCCACGCTTGGGACGCCAATTGTAAAAACCTTAGTCGGGTCGGGGACAATCGATATTTGCCCGGCGGTATTGCCTCTGTGACCCTCTAGTTATTAAATCAAATGAAGAGGCAGGCGCTGGAGACTGGAAAGCAGGAAACAAGGTTTTTTATTCTCTCCGGAGGAGAACACAACGAAACGGACAGGAGGTATCGTTCTGAGGTGCTCTAACTGTATTCCTGAGGCCTGGCCTCTTATACACACATTTATGACTTTATTGCAGATTACACATACATGTTAAAGCTTTGATGTACGGAAAAGACTTTCTCGGAACTCCCCTTTGGGCTCGTTCCCATACACATTTACAGTTGAAGTCCCCACCCTAGTCACAACAGGTGATGAGCATCGCGCAGCTGGATAATCCGCCGATTCACGGAATGTGGGGGGTTTGATCGGGTCTCATGGGGTGGGGGCTTTGATCAACCCGGGGATTCTTTGATGGGGGAAGCTTTCTATTGTACGGGGAGGGGCAAGGATGGTATCGGCAGAGCTGGGTGTCGGCTTGGGAACGGGGAGGACAAAACGGGCACACGGGGAAAAAGGGGGTTTGCATCTAAGGGCCGGAGATCATGAAAGGAAAGCAGGGAGGTGTCGCGCTGGGAACAGGATGAGGGCCTGGGGCAGAGCAGCGCCGAAGAGGGGTTTATGACTCAAGGCAGGTGCAAGCAGGGGGTGGTCAGCGTGCAGGCTTAGCGAAGGCAAAGGGCTATGTCAGGGGCCAGCGGCATGCAAAAGGGTTTGTTCTGATCGGGGCATCTTAAAATGGCGGGCGCGCACGACAAAAGTGTGGCATCAGGGGAAGAGGCAAGATGGCGCAGATAATGTTCACCAAAACGTACTAATTTTCAACACCACCACCACCACCACCACCTCCTAGGAAGAGAGGACCACCTCCTCAGGTAATCCTCAATCAAGAGGAGGAAGAAGAGGAAGAGGAGCAAGAGAGGAGGCAGTTTTTGCCTGAAGAACCAAGGAGGTCCCATGTAAAAGAAGATTACATCTGGCAATTGTACTCATTTCCCCAGGACCAAAAAAAAGTTAACGCCCGCTACGTTACCTGTCTCATCTGTAAAAAAAATCTGTCCAGAGGGACTGATAAGAAGTACAGCTATGGCAATTACACCATGCATCGGCATATGGAGAGGTGGCACCCTATAAATTATAGTGCTGCGCAGGAAGTCACCTGCAGGAAAGCCCCCCCTCCTGTGGCCAGTACATCATCTGGAGAGGCAGTGACGGGACCAGAGGCGAGGGAGACGGTCCCCAACATCCAGTTGAAGTTCGGGGAAGTGAAGCAAGTGTGCATTTTATGCGGCAAATTAATTTGCTACAGGGAGAGTAGCATAAATTTGATGAACGTAGCAATTGAAAATCATAAATGTCCAAAACGCCCAGAAAGTAAATTATCTTTTTTTTTGTTGCTCCTGTTGAGCCCGTTATAATCAATGATTTTCGTTTCCTCCCCCCCCAAAAAAAAGATATAAAACCGTTCAAAAAATACAAAAAAGTAAAAAAATGTTCAGAAAAATAATAAAAAAAATATAAAACAACAAAAACAATTAAAAAAAAGTTCTCTTCAGAATTACCTCCCCTTTATAAAAAATTGCTAGAATGTTTAGCACTCTGGCAACCTCTATTTCTTTTGATTCGCTTCCCGGTTCGCGCGCCGGTACGCGAACCGGAAGCGAAACAAAAAAAAAAAAGGAAGAGTGAGTATAAGGGAAGGAAACAGAGAGTAATGTTAAAAGAAAGACAGCTAGAGGGAGTAACACAGAGATACTGTTTAATACATCTATTTACCAAAGAAAAGATGTAAGAGGGTATAATTGAGAAACACAAAATAGATAAGGAAGTGAAAGAAAAAAAGGAGAGTAGAAGAATAATAAACAAGAGTTTCTTGGAGAATATGAGTGAATGTTCAAATTAAGAAGAAAAACAGTAAAGGATGTGGAATGAGAGGTAGGGATAGAACCGGACTAAAAGAACAACCCTGAGGGAAAGTGTTAAGAAAAGAGTGAGTGAAAGTAAATAGGAATAAAACAAGATGTATGACAGTGACTAAGGTTAAAACATGTGGAATAACAGAGAGAAAAAACAGAAAGCAGAAAAGAAGAAGTGAGAGAAAAGGAATAATTGAAACAGCAAAGAAATGTAAATAACATAGTGTGCTTGAACTACAGGGAGAAAGCATAATGAACAAGTAGTGAAAGAGTGATCAGTCAGAGACAGTAAGAGTAATAGAGACGGAGTGAGTGAACAGGAGTGAGGAACTATGAGAACAGAGGGACTGAGAAAAGGAGTGGAAGGAGTAGAGTAAGTAAGTAATAGAGAAAGGAAGGAGGGAAGTAGCAAAGGCAAGAAACTGAGGTATAAAGAAATGAAGCAGTGGAACTAATATAAGTTAAATGTGATAGAAATGTAACGAAAAGAGTACAAAAGACTTACCTTATAATTGTCGTTAACTTAGTCACTTGTTATTTTTATACTTTCAATCTGTGAAAGAAAGAACAAAAATTTGAAAAATCTTAAAACATGTATTTAAAAATTAGAAAAGACAAGGGAAAAGATTGAAAATCATCAAATTTTACAAAGAAATAAAGTTAGAGATAAACATGCAGAAAAAAAGAGAAAGAAACGGTGATAGACAGTCAGAGACAAAAAGAAATTGTAATAGAGTAAATTACTAAGAGAAAAAAGGAAGATACTTTTAGTGACAGAAAAGAAGGATAAAAGAGAAAACTAAATTGAAGTTGTGTAAGCTACTAAAAGAAAGTGAGTAAGGTAAACTATATAAGGAAAGGGAGAATATGGAAAAGAGAGTGAGGGAGAGAGGAGACAGAGGAAGTGAAGGAAAGAGTGTCAGATACAGACTGAGTGAGGCAACAAAGAAAGATAAATGAGTGAGGGTGAGTTATACTAACTGATTGCACCAAATAAGGAGAACCCAAAAATATTTAATTTAGAAAACAAAGGGAGGAAAGATGGAAAAGACAAGCGAAGCAGAAGGTCTAAAAGCTGAAAAATGGTGCAAGGGAGAAAAGAAAAAAGCAGAGTTGGATTAGGGAAACAAAGGTTGAAAGATAAGTGGAGTTAGACAGCAAGGGTGAAAGAGAATAAAACAAAAGGCAATGTGAGTATGTAAGGAGGATTGATAGAAGGTAGTAAAAGATGAGTGAGCATGAGATAAGACAGTAAGATAAGAAAGTACAGAATTAATTATACATGTTAAATGGTTTATTTTTGCTGTTCTCAGAATATATCAAATTTCACTAAAAACAGTGAGTTGAAGGTATTCATCATATAACAGCGGGGGAAAAAAAACACAATCAAAATGATTGTGTTTAAAAAACCCATATAACATAACCAATCAGAAATCAGAACTCCTTAAAAGTAACTTACTTTCCATGACGTCGAAGGATGTCCTATGAACAGCTTATACTCTGTTGTGCTGTTATTATTTTCAGCCCGCCACTTTCTGAAAGAAAAGCTCCATCGTTTTGACAAATATGTTACATACAATAAATGACTTCTCGCTCTCTACCGCACTTCTCCTCAAGGCCAAATCGTGTAAGAGCCATTTATAACTCTTGGAATTCTTCTAAGCAAATCCCGTCATTTTCTTTTTCCGCAACTTTTGGAAAGAAAACGTTCAAGATCACTTTCACAATCCTGTACTAGTAATATCTCACCCTTCTTGCTCACTCATGTTCCACATTTCCTATGACACTGATACTGCTTACTATGAGGCACACTTACACTACCTCTATGACTACTACAATTATTTAATTCTCTACATCACTTTTAATCACAAAGCAATTTAAAACAGTACATAAAATTATATCAACTCCTAGAATCATTATAGGCCAGTTACCTACCGAAGATTCTCTCTTCTGAAAACAGAAAGTAAGAATATTTTTAAGTCAAAAGGCAACATTGTTTCATAGTCAAATGTGAATTATTTCCAAAACATCAGCATTTTTTACATTTTAATTAAGCTGTGTAATAAGCGGATGTTGTCAAAGGACCATTATGTCATATAATAGCTGCAGTTACAAATGTTCTTCCTAAAATCAATGACTGTGTAGCCACAACATTTGTAATTAAAGTTGAAAACTTACTTTCATCAGGTTTATATAGTTGGAATTTTAAAATGACATTATAACCAAAAGTTTGTACAATTAATGTGGACAGCATTGTAGACTTACATTACCTCTACTCCATGTTTTGATTGGCTGCTTGAATTAGCTTATTAAAATAAACAGTTTTTCTGAACTCATTCAAAGTGCAGTTATTTTTCCATGACGTCAAGTGTTATGGTAAGAACACCGTTTGCTTTGGGAAATACTCTGTTGTCCTTTAACTAATCCGTGCCCACCACTTTCTGTAAGAAAACCTTCTTTTTTTCAGGAACTACTTAAAACTCAAAAATAACTTTTTACTCTGTACTACACTTATCCTTAAGGCCAAATAGTGTAGGAGCCATTAGAACCTCTTGAAATTCCTCAGAGCAAATCCCGAGATTCTTTCCCTAAAATTTTGGTTGTAAAAACACCAGGTAAGAATTTTTAAGGTCAAAAGGCAATTTTTTTTTAAAAGTTAAAACAGAATCATTGCAGAATGACCAGCCGTTTCTAGACTTCAAATAAGCTGTGTAATGTCCTGATGTTGTTGAAGGACCGTCATGATATATAATTGCTGTAGTTACAAAAGTCCTTCCTGATATTGACAACTGCGAAGCCACAATTTTTTTTATTAAAGTTGTCAATTTTGTTCCATTAGGCCTACATCGTTGGAACATTAAAATGACATACTGGCCATATGTTCGTATAAATAATGTGGACAGCATTGCAGACTTACATTGGCTACACTCCATGTTGTGATCGGCTGCTTTTACTAGCTTATTAAAGGACACTGATTTACTGTCTGGCAAAGTTAAATATATAAATCTTTCTGACTCTACACTAGTAGTACTTGATACCCTACAGTTCTCACAGTCATGCTGCCATTGATAAGAAAGGCCAAACAGATGATCTACATCTACACCTTCATCTTGCAATACATCAAGCATATACATTAAAAACTCCTGACAATCTTGCTGAATATTTTGAGAGAATTGCGTTTGACCTGAACATTTGTCTAACAGATTTCGAATTTCAGACACACTTTCTATTTTTGTTCTATCAGTGCTACATTTCTCTAACACAGAGTTCAGTAAACAGCAAAAACTTTGATCCGAATTGATCACAATCTGTTCTTTTAAAGTTTCTAGAGAAAAGACACCATTAACCACTACATTAGCATAGCAGTTGACACCAGCACTATTTTCAAATTGAAAACCAACAACATCTTCAACAGAATCCATTTTCTTTCTGCTTATAATTTCGGGTTCATCGACTTTTAGTCTTTTTGCTACAACCTCCCTACTATTGGTCACATTTCTTCGTTTCCGGCCTACCACACGTTTCTCAAACAAAGGATATTGAGGCAAATGTGGCGCATACTCTCTTCTTAACCTATTGTATTCCTTAACACAATCTAGATCTGCGCAAATGTTTGTGACATCACACTCAATCAAGTATAATCCCGATAAAGTTCTGACTCGTGACAATGCCACATATGCCATTCCCTCCTTGAACACAGAACTGCCAATATTCACCAATGCACTGTCTACACTTAAACCTTGCGATTTATGGATTGTCACCGCATATGCCAAGCAAACAGGAAACTGCTTACGGCGAACATATACGTCTTTTACAAGCAAAAATCTAGCAGAGCAACGACCAATTAACAGTACTTCCTCAATGCCATCAAATTTAATTTTTAAAAATTCTATTCCATCTCTATTTCTGTATTTCTTAAAATCAACAACATTACCCATTGATCCATTTACCAGACCTCTTTCAACATGTAAATTCCTTCTCAAAATGATACGGCAATTTAAGCACACATTCAGAGTCTTTTCAAAACCAGCAGTTTTAGATATAGTCTTCTCTAATGAATCCAATTTTGATTTCAAATTCTCAGACAAAATAATTGTTGCTCCCATATGCTCTATTCTGTCAATAGCTTCCAGTTTCACAATCTCTTGGTTTTCTAAATTCCACATTTTATTGTTGAAGATGGCACATTCTGCAAGAGTTGGCATCAAACATATTCCAGATTTCTTCTCAGTAATTTTCTGAAAAATATTCTCTGGCACAACGTCTTCTTCTGGATACAAATTTGACAGTAATCGTGCATGTAAAGCTTCTTTCCCATGCTCGGTCACTTTTCCGATTCTAACATCTTGTAGAATATTCTTATAATCTTCATCCTTCGCTTGACGCATATTTTCACGCAGTTCAGCATAATTGAAGTTTAACCATCTATTAACGTTGCCAATGCTCCCTAGGCACTTCCTGGTATCTTCATGTGTAAGTAGTTTAAACACTGGTTGTCCTTTCACTGGTGTCTGCTGCAGAAGATCACCGAAAACAATGATGTGTTTGCCACCAAATAACACATCATACTCTGTTTTAAGAACTTCTTGCATTCTCAAATGCACAAAGGCAAGCATGACATTGGAAACCATGCTTACTTCGTCAATGATAAGAAGTTTAATTTTCCTCAAGACTCTTGAAACTTCACAACAAGCATCTCCAGATAACTTGTGGTATTGTAATTTGTTATCATGCTCCACTGGCAGCATCAGTAGACGATGCAAAGTAATAACTTTAATGTTATGTGCTGCCTGTCCAGTTGGAGCGGTGACAACACAAGACAGCGATGACTCAGTCCTTTTCTGCAAATAACATGAAATTGCTTTAATGAGGAAACTTTTTCCAGTTCCTGCTTCTCCACTCACGTACAGTCGGACAGGCTTCAACGACATACATGAGCACTCTTTCTTCTCATGACTTAATCCATGATCAATTTGGTTGGTAACTTCGTCATATATTTTCCTCTGCTCAAGGTTGAGTTGTCTTTCCAAATCTTCTAAGTTAACCGCATCCTCCTGAGCATGTGCCATGGCTCTTTCCACTTCAATCATGGCAGTGGCAGCTTCATTTTCGATAACTGGTCCTCCTAGTGGATCCTGACTCAATGAAACAGAACTCTGACTGTCCTGAGAACTGTCTCTAGCAATCTCGGCTGCAATTGTTGCTTCCTGCTCGATTTCCGCATTCAACATTTCTAGACATTTTGGAAAAACAGGACATTCTATGGTGTCCTTGGCTGCATTGAAAGAGTCTTCGTAACAGAGGAAATCTCCAAGCAGTTCCTCTTCTGCACGCCAAGGCTTGAAAAGTTGCAAAAGAGCTAAATAGAAAAACTCTTTTCTTTCAGGAGATTCGCCACTCAATTTTCGATGATTTACCAATTGGCATTTTCTTTGCTTGACCAGACATCCCTCACTTCCAATTACAGCATACACTCCTTTATCAATATCTTCTTTGATGTTCCTCTTGAATATGTAATTTTGTAGAACCTCATACAGACAAACATTCTCGAGGTGACTGCTTCTATTTGGATAATATGTATCCAACATGTTGGTCTTCAAAATATCTGTACTGTTTGGCTCCTTTTCCGCCAAATACTCAATTTCCCGTACAGGTTTCAGAACTCGATTACGTGTTGCAGCAAGACCAAGACTCGCCCAAATGATACTCCTAGATTTGGCATAGAGACTTGCTGAAGATAACCGGTCAGAACATTCGTAAGCTCCGATTTCTCGACGCGACAACATCTTCAAACTGAAACTGTACAACTTCTTACTGAGGCTCTTTTCATGGGAAATGTCCTCCCACATATCCTTCAATTCTGTCTTTTCTTTTTTTATGATGTAAGATGTCACATACCGAGCCACAGCCATACAGTTATCAGCCACAAACTGTATATCCATGTTAGCATTCCACATGGACAAAATCACTGGGTTGTATCGTTGATGTACTTGGACTCTTCGTTTCTTTTCAAATTGTATGTATTTTTGGGTGATTTCCTCGTCACATTATGTCGCAGCGAAGACATCAAACTGTTCTCTCTTCCTTTAGAAATCACCGGTCGTGGAAAGCTGAAACAACATTTTGTGTAGAACTTGTCCTTGTTTCTGAATTTACGACGACAGTACTTTCCACGACGATGGCTTTGAAAGCGTAAAACTTGTTCTCTTCTGCTTTTGTCTTCCTTTGTCTTTGGAACAGCACATGTAGAATACTGTTCTATGAAACTCATCACTAAGTCATCTGGATCTGTTCCAAATTTGGGTGCATCTTTGATCCATAGCAGCATATGTATATGAGGAGCACCTCTTGCTTGATACTCCTTTCTCCAGAAGAAATCCAACACCTCTCCAAGAGGTGGATTTTTCTTGTTCATGATGAAAGACATCATAGCTTCAAATCTATGATTGAAGTACCTGCATACATTCACTGGATCCAAAGAGCACAGTTCTCCGGGTGTCTTGAATTCGATATTTTCAATGTTTCCATTTGCCTCTCGTAGAAATTCAAGTAAGTCTTCCCAGCCATACTCGGCACAGCTGAGAGTGAGGAACCATGTGGGAGTTCCTAAGTTCCTCAGCATACATTTTAAATCTCCATGTCGACGGTACCAGTACTCATTAGTACTGTGGAAAAGTAAATTTTGCCATGTTCTGTGTCCCTACGCCTCATCCATCATATGTTATGTGTGCATGACCGATATGCATATGTTATTCCCCATGTCCGATTAATGACGCAATTCCAGTTGTGTCCACCTCTAGTATGTTAGTTTCCAGTCCTCGTGAATACTACGAATATCAGGCCTATGTAAAGTTATGTTGCCACGTTTCCCAGTGTGCACGTTATTCCATTATAAAGTCCCCGTTTCCAGGCCTCAACAGGGCCCGGACCACAGATTCAGCTCCTGTCTCCTGAAAGCCTCGCTGAGGAGCGATACAGCCCCCACCTGTATCCTCGACCCTTCACTTACTTCCTGCCTCGCAGTGCCCGGTGCAGCTTGGCTCTGCCTCTGAGTCTGCCAAGAGTATGTTATAGTTCCAGCTATCAGTTCAGTCCTCCTCTTCTGCATTCCTAAGCTACTGAACTGCATCAATAGTTTCCGTCATTGTCTAGCCTTCTCGTCTCCACGTTAGAGAAATACTGTATTAATGGTCATTTAATATTCTTCATCACGCACTACATGTAGAATAATGCATGGTCCAGTCTTAGAGTCAAGTTAGCTTTTCCCCTCATGACTTCTAGTTTATATCAACATGTTCCCTAAACATCAGATACCAGATAGGGTTTAGGTACATGTCGCTCCGACCCTCCAGACTCTAGTCTCTGCTCCTAGCACAGAGTTCGTAGCCCCCAGCTTCTCCTAGTAACACGTCATTGCCAGTTTTCGCGCACCATTAGGTTAGAGGTCCCGGCTCCTTAGGTAGCCCCCTCCAGTGTTTCCGCCCCATTTCATGACATATTCTGTTACGTTTGCATCACATGTCTATGTATACTCCCAGTTACACCTCTTTTTACTGTTATCTTTCGCGACTGCTACGCGTCACGCCTTCTGCTCCACCCACTGCTACGCCTACTGCAATGTAATGCTATGTGTTTGCGCTATGTATATAAATCGATGTATTGTTATTAAAAGTTAGCGCGCTCATCCCAGACCAAGCCCCAGCAGCTGCTGGGTCATCCTATGCAGGTTGTCCTGATCCTGTCCTTATGCTGTAATAAACCTGCAGAAACTCCCACTACCTCGAATCTTGACTCTTATTTTATTGAGCTATCTGTTATGCTATAAGTCTAGTCAAAAATAGGGTATTATTTATTTATTTACCACATAATGGCGCCCGAACAGGGACTTGCCCTTTCCCCACGCGTCGGTGAAGCCACGCCGACCCCCTGACCCTCTGCAGCCGTGACGGAACCATACCGGCCACGTGCAGATATTTCTGCTTCAAGTATCCCTCAGGCCCACGGAGGAGACGGAGGAGGCGGTCCAGCATCCGAACGAGACAGTGGAGGAACGCGGCGAGTCCCGACCAGAGCCCAAGCCGAGAGTCCAAGGTCCGAGGTATCCGGAGGCCCACCCGTAACTGAAGTCCGAAGTCCGAAGTTCGTCGTCGTAGCAGTCCAGTCCCGTCCGAGGCTTTCCGTTCCGTGCTGCCCGGTGAGTACCATTGCTGGGGTAGTATCTAGACAGGACCAATCTAAATTGACTCCTGGTCCGTGGGTTGGTGGTGCCCAGACTCACAAACGAAGTGTTCACCTAGGTGGATACGGGTCTTGATGCGTCCCTTTGTGGGACCGGTATGTTCCGTACTGTTACAGCAGTGCATCCAGTAACTCTAGTCTGTTCCGTTCTCGAGAAAATCTGTTCTGTTTCTGTTTTCAGTATTTTCAGGTAGTATTCTGTCCGAACTGTTATGTTATGATGTTGTTCAATGTATTTCTAATATCGTGGTATGCCTGAATTGTTTTCCCAATTATTATTGTTCTTCGTGTATTGTATTGTGTTCCGATTCAAGTTTACAATGCCGCTCTTTTCAAGATTACGTCAGTTAAAAACTAGAAAGGGTCTGTTAGAGGAAGCAGTTCCTGTCCCGCCTAGGGACAGTCCAGGTCATTTTATGTATCAGAAACATGGCATAAGCGCCATAATGTATCTAGATTTATGGGTAGAGTATACCAAACAGTTAGAAGAAAAGTATAGATGGCCCGTATCGGGTACATGGGATGCCGAATGTATCATGCGAGTAGAAGAAGCATTATGGAAGAAGAAAGCCAGACAGTCACAGAAAGATGCCATCGAGTTATGGCGGAAAGAAGCGCACAGAAGAACGGAAAAGGAAGTCAGAAAGTCAGAGTTAAGTAGAGAATCCCAGGAACGAGCCCAAGAAAGAGAATTAATCGAGATAGGTGAACAAGTCAAAGCCGAACAGTCAGACAGACAGAGGCATGCCCTCATTAAGGGTATGTATCCTCTCCTTGCCGAAGGTTTGCCAAAAGCGACCCCAGAGGCATCCAGTAATTTCCCGCCGCCATTAGTTCCGACCAAGCTACGTCACAAACCGACCGCAGCTGATATTTTTATTTCGTCCTATCTGGACGACACAGTCCCCGAATATGCAAATCCTGTTCGCGCTCCGCCAGTCCCTGTAAATCAGGCACTTCCTGCTCCTCCAGACACCAGAGTACCTGTTACGGTACCCCCGGTCCAGTCCGCTATACAAGTCCAGCCCACGTTACAATTACCGACCCTACCAGGACGAAGAATGTCAGTAGACGATTCCAGTTTAGGGGCCGCGGGAGGAGGTCTTCCTCAAACCCCGCCGCCACACAAGCGTTTATCAGCACTCGAATTACATGCCCAAGCATCACAGCGTACTCCTAAAAGTAATAAGTCTGTTACAGAAATCAGGCAAGCCCTTAACGAATGTGTCTATGATCCAGTTCCAGGCGAATATACTATGGTTTTATATTCCTTACGTGTAAGGAGAGTGACCGAGTATCTAGTCACCTTACCGAATATGAAAGAAGATCTAGACAGAATATATCGTTTCATCCGTACAGGGGATGATCCAGAAAGTATTGGCGAGATTATGTCTCAAAGGAAAGCCGAGATCCAGCTCATGATATTAAAGTTCCTGATCAATTGTCTAATAAGAGAACAAGATTACCCGTCTAAAGATCCTGCCGAAATGAGAATCCTGACAAGGTGGAGTGATAATATAGCCGAGGGTAAGCACAAGACCGTCGGTGCCATGGAGAGTATGTACAAGAAAATTCGTAAAGAAATAATAAGGTTACACGAACAGCGTAAAGCAGCACAAGTAAGCGAGAAAGAAAGCATCTCTGATCCTGAAGAAGAGGACGAGAATCCCGCCAGAATAGCGTATGTAGGAAAATCTAGATTTCCAGATCGCCATTTACGTCTAGAACACAAGTCTATTTTTCATCATCCAGCACCAGAACAAGGTTCCCTAGAACAAGTATTTCAAGTTACCGATCACGTTCTGAAATCACGAGTCGGTTACAGTGAATTAAGTACTATGCATGAACAAGAACTAGCCCGATCAGCAGTCCGATGGATTACTGATTCTACCACTTTTCCAGACGAAATAGTGGCACAAATGTTTCTGAAATTGCCCCCAGCCGAGCAGCGACTGGTGGGTATGTATATGATCCAGCACCTCATTACTCTGTATGAGGGTCAACATTCTGATCCAGGTCCGTTGCATGACATCCTGAACGAGTTACTCCAGTATAGATGGAGAGGTCTAGGTACCGATTTAATTAGTGTCATTCTAGAACAGCGCCACAAATATAGAACGTTTCTGAACCCGCATTTTGTTCATGTCTCACCCCCAGAAAGTAAACCATTCTACATAGACAGACAGAATCCGTTACGAGAAGTCCACCCAGTCCAAGGGGCGGGTGGCGTAATGCAACGAGTGTTTGTATACACTCCAATATCAAAGATGGAACTTCTTGAAATGAAGAAATTAATTCCCTGTCATGACAAAGATCCAGCGGGGTTCCATAGAGAATTAAAAGACATGCTCCGTATGGGAGAATACACTTACCCCGATATCATTAAAATGTTAAAGGTCCTGTTACCCGCAGGGGTGTATGAAAAGTTAAAGGAAAAGGAATGGGAGGTGGGAGAGAAAAAGATCGATTGGACAGCTCTAGAAGCTGAAGACAAGGCACGAGTACCAGGTACCGGTCTTGGAGATAAATGTAAAGAATTACCAGAATTATTGATTCAAGTTTTACCCAGATTATTAACAACGAGAAAAGAAGACTGGGATGCAATCTCAGCCTGTAAACAGAAACAAGATGAAGATATTAGTGATTTTTATTCTAGATTCGAGAAATGTTTCAGTATTAATAGTGGTCTCAAGACAAGTAGTGAGTCATACCCTCATCTTTTTGTTACCAAATTAGTCGAGAATTCAAGTCCACAAATTAAAAATCGAGTTTTGAAAGTCGAAAGCACCTGGCAAGCTAATACTCCGTCCCAGATGCTCCAGATGCTCCAGTACCACCAGAATAGAATCAGAGAAGAGCAAGAACACGAAAGAAAACGTATGAAAGACACGAAAATGAAAGTGCTAGTTGCACAATCTGTTCCTCAAGACAGTCAGAAGAGGGGTCCGAATCAAGCCAGTCCTCCTGCAGCTCCCGTTAAAGGGAACTGCAATTATTGTAAACAGCCAGGTCATTTTATAAACGAGTGTGCAGTTCTGAAACATAACATAGCTACTGGTAAGACTAAAGAAAGACCACGTCCGCCTAGACAAGAACAAGTTTCACAGATTCCTCAGCCACAGAATGCACCACAGACAGTTACAGCACCGCAGCCTATCGCTGCAACACAGCACGTTACATCGCAGATGTACCAGTATGCGCAGTCTGAGTATCCAGAGTACCAGTCATATTCATGAAACAGCCTAGAGAGGGAGGTAGGCTTGCCTCTCATCGAGATACCTGTAGATCAAGAAGGTCCCTATGTTCACAGTCAAGTATTAGGGAAAGACAGAAAGTTTTTGATCGATACAGGGGCAAGTAGGACCACAATTAGTCACGCCGAAGTTCCAGGGGCTCCGCTCTCAGGCTCAAGAAATGTTTCCCTTGGATTTTCAGGAAAGCCAATAGTTAATGAGATATCTAAGCCAGTTACTCTAGAAGTAGGTCCATTGTCCCGTACTACTGATCTGTTACTTACTAAGTCATGTCCAGAAAACCTATTAGGCATTAAGACACTGAAAGAATTAGGTGCAGTTATTTGCTGTTCCCCAGAAGGAATACGTCTGTTCCTACGTGACTTCAAGGGTCACTATGTATTACGAGATTTTGATTCAAGATTGTCTAATGTTCCGCAGCATCTATGGGCGCAAGGTCCAACTGATGTAGGTTACATGCAAATCACACCCCATCGTGTGACTCTCAAACCAGGTGTAGTGTTACCCCGAATCAGACAGTACAGATTGCCACCTGAGGCTGTAGCAGCCTTATCCAAAATTATTGACGAGTTCATGGCTCAAGGAGTAGTTGTAGAAACTGATTCCAATGTATGCAATTCTCCGATCATTCCAGTCATGAAACGTACTGATCCAAATGCACCCCCAGTATATCGATTAGTGATTGATTTACGAGAACTTAATAAATGTATTATTCCGCAGTACCCAGTTGTCCCAGACATTTCTTCCCTGTTAACAGCCATTGATTCCGAAGCCATGTTTTTCACTGTCATAGACCTCAAGAATGCATTTTTTAGTGTTCCAATTCATCCAGACAGCCAGTTTCTTTTCGGATTTTGTTTAAATGGAAGGAGCTATATGTTCACACGCGCTCCTCAAGGTTTCACAGAAAGCCCTAGTATTTACAGTCAAGCACTCAAGAGACAACTAGACAACATTCACATGCCAACTGACACTGCCCTGCTCCAGTATGTCGATGATCTACTGATCACAGCCCGTTCTGAACGTGCTTGCGAGCGAGCATCCCTTACAGTTTTGTATTTTCTAGCCGAGATGGGGCACAAGGTGTCACCTTCGAAGCTTCAATTCTGTGTCCAGCAAGTGGTATACTTAGGACACTTGCTGTCCAAGAGGGGTAGGCAGTTGACACCAGACCGTATCCAGTTAATAGCGAGTCTTCCCCAGCCCAGAACCCAGAAGGAGGTACGTGCCTTTATCGGCCTCACTTCTTATTGTAGACAATGGATTCCCCAGTATGCATTTCTAGCCAAGCCACTGATACAGTTAACGACACAGGAGGCAGCCGTATCGACTGTCCTCCCTTGGACATCTGAACATACACTTAGTTTCAACGAGTTAAAGAAAGCCCTATGTCAAGCTCCAGTTCTAGCTACACCGAACTACAGTAAGCCTTTTACACTTTTCGTTACTGAACGCGAAGGTACAGCATTATCTGTTCTCACACAAGATCAAGCAGGACAATACAAGCCCTGTGCTTATTTTTCGAGCACATTAGATCCAGTCGCCCAGGCGTTGCCTGCGTGCCTCAAGTCAGTTGCAGCCACAGCACTAGCTATCAGACAAAGTGATTCCATAGTTTTAGGGCATTCCCTGACAGTACAAGTTCCACATTCAGTAGAAGTTCTTTTAAACCGAACACAAACACAGCACTTGACAATTGCACGTTTAACAGGTTATGAATTGACACTGTTCCAGCCACACATAGAAATTAGACGCTGCAACGTCCTGAATCCTGCTACACTGTTACCATCAGTTAATTCAAATCCAGACCCACATGACTGTGTGGAAGTAGTTAACATTACGACAAAGCCAAGACAAGATCTGACAGACATTCCGTTACCAGATCCTGACCTGACACTTTATGTGGATGGTTCATGTATGAGAACTAGTACAGGAGAACTAGTCGCCGCGTATGCAGTGACTACTGACACTGAAGTTATTGAAACACACCGTATTGACACCCTGTCCGCTCAAGCAGCAGAGCTAGTCGCTCTGACACAAGCCTGTATACATGCCAAGAACTTGGAAGTTAATGTTTACACAGATTCACGTTATGCATTCGGAGTTGTACACGACTTCGGAGTGCTCTGGCAGGAGAGAGGTTTCATGACTTCTCATGGAACCAAGATTCAGCATGGTCTCCTTATTCAAGCCCTGTTAGATGCCATACATTTACCGACATCTATTGCTATCATGAAATGCAAAGCACATACGAAAGTCACTGACATTATTTCCCAAGGTAATGATCTAGCAGACCGCACAGCCAAGCTTACAGCACAGACTCCAGACATTCCAGTTAATCAGACACATACTCCAGATCCGATTACATGCATGACAGTTAAGGACCCTACACAAGATGTCATAGATATCCAGTTACATGCTACTCCCAATGAAATCAAGAAATGGTCTGAACAAGGAGGGGTCCAGACAGATCAAGGATGGTTAACGAAGGGTAGAGCCACATGGTTTCTCCCCGACTCTATGGTTCAAGTCATTATCAACACCGCACATAGTCCAGCCCATTTAGGAGAAAAAGCTATGTTAGACAGTATCCAGAACATTTGGTTCAACAAGCATTTACGAGCTGCAGCCAAGCAGAAAGTCCGCACCTGTATGATATGTTGTCAGTTTAATCCAGGTAAAAGTGTCCCGGTGGAACAAGGTGGTTTCCAGCCCCCTGACCACCCTTTTGAGGTCCTCCAGATGGATTATATTCAGATGGAGCGATGTCGAGGTCTCAAGTATGTCCTTGTAGTTGTATGCGCTTTGTCCAGGTGGACAGAAGCATATCCAGTCCCAGATTATACAGCCGCGACCACTGCCAAGCAGTTGGTTCGTGAATTCTTCCCTAGATATGGACTCCCTAGAGTCGTATATTCTGATAACGGCCAGCCATTCTCATCCGAACTCATGAAACACGTTTCCCTTTTGTTAGGGTACCAGTGGAAGTTCCATTGTGTACGCCATCCTGAAGCAGCCGGTCTCGTAGAGAGACATAATCAGACCCTGAAAATCCGTATTGCAAAAGTTTGTAAGGAAAAAGGTGTGGACTGGCTAGTAGCTCTGCCAGTCGCTTTATTTTATATGCGCATGGTCGCACATTCCAGATCAGGTCTATCCCCGTATGAGGTCGTATTCGGCCGCCCCCCTAACATGTGGGGTACTCCTAGACCCCGAAGTATTACCGATGTTTCATGTAATATGCTGACAGATTACCTAGCTTCCTTGATGTCTGCCCTCAACTCATGTCGTTCACAGGTTGCTGCCGCATTTCCAGACAATACCGAGGTGGCACCGCACGAGATCGTTCCAGGCTCCTTGGTGATGATCAGAAATTTCGACAGATCAAGTCCGCTGGAACCACGTTGGAAAGAGCCACGTCAGGTCCTCTTGACCACCCGTACTGCCGTCAAGTTGGAAGGCAGGAAGGGGTGGGTCCATCTTTCTCATGTAAAACTTTTCAATGGATTGAAACCAGTCTCCAAGAACATTTCCAAGGATTCCCAAGATTCGAAAGACTGTCAAAACATTGCTCTTAAGGACTGTCCCGCACAAGACATTATTACAACCCCTCCCTTGGTAGAGAAAACTCCGCAACAGGAGTATAAGTTAAAGCTCAGGTCTAGTAAAATAAGTCAGTCAGTTTGATTGTATAAGTCCTCCCCTAGGTGAAACGGTTAGACTGTTTCTGACATGTATAAAATAGACCCCCATAGTGAGAGAGTCAGTCAAAGTTCAATCAGATGTATCGTTTTTCTGAGTTTCGTATTATTCATCAGCATTATGATTTCCTGCACCAGCTATGCGTTCTATCTGTATTGTCCAGTTCCTCATGTAAATATGTCTGCTAATGCTACAGTAGAGCACACGTTTAGTGATCTGCCTCCTCATGAACTCTCTTACCGCCTCGCTATGCGCAACAACTCATTTATCCGTATGTTACATTACTCACACCAGACCAGCAATGCCACTAATTGTTGGGTGTGTGGTCGACTCCCCCCTTTCCAGACACCGAAAGGAGTCCTGCCACTCTTTCCTTATCCATTCTCACACAATGGTTCGTGTGGAGCATGGTCCACGTTAACGTCATCCTCAACAGATATGTCTTTTCTTAACAGTACATGTTTTCCAGACAAGAAAGGTTTCCCCCACAGAACAGGTTTAGATCTAGAAAATGAAGTATATAATTTAGGTAATTATTCGTCGAATTTCATGGTCCTGAATGTTCAGTCTGATACTACTCCAGACTTACCTGCTATTTCAGTGCTACCTGTCAAAGGCGAATTATGTGTCCGTAGTTATGGTTCCGTACATGTAGGTCATAGTGAATGTACTACTATTGTCAAGTATAGTGACAGTGGGAAATCTGTTTTCAAAGCTTCACGTCACTCTTATTTTATTTGTGGTCAGACCGCATATGTCCGTCTGCCCCTCGATTGGGAGGGAAGCTGTTACATTGCTTTCCTACTGCCACCTGTTTTTCTAGCCCCATCTGATTATCACAGAAACACACATCTAGTACACATTAGACATAGAAGGGAGTCCCCAATTGTCGATTATACTGAAACTACTCTAGAACAGTATACAGATTTCAATAAAGGTTTCTTCTTCTTTGTAGGACCTGTCCAGAATAGTAAACTGATCCGTAGGTTAACAAGAACCCTTGAAGCTGTAGTAAATGAGACTGCCTCTGCTCTAGGTAACCTAACCGAAGAACAATCTGCCATGAGATTTGTCGTTTTGCAAAATCGTCTCGTCCTTGACGTCATACTGGCCGATAGGGGCGGGGCCTGTAGAGTCATCGGATCTAGTTGCTGCATTTTCATTCCTAATAACGCGCCGTCTGTTTATTCAGCTATAACCAGACTCCATAAAATTGCCCATCTGTTACATCAAGATCCAGGCACCTGGACATGGTCCGGTTGGTTCTGGAATATAATTTCCGCATGGGGATGGAAAGTCCTGTCCTTTCTAGGTATTACAGTAGCGATCATATTTAGCTGCTGCCTCTGTATACAATGTGGCCCTGCGATTTGCAGCATGTGTGCTACCTCTTGTATTCCTAGTCCCAAGCCCCGTTCTAAATCCCGTTCCAAGACAATTCGAGACGAGCAAATGGTACTGTATGAAATGATAGATGGTATCATGAAAATTGATGTTTCCTGATGGAAACGTAGTGACAAGGAGGGAATGTGGAAAAGTAAATTTTGCCATGTTCTGTGTCCCTACGCCTCATCCATCATATGTTATGTGTGCATGACCGATATGCATATGTTATTCCCCATGTCCGATTAATGACGCAATTCCAGTTGTGTCCACCTCTAGTATGTTAGTTTCCAGTCCTCGTGAATACTACGAATATCAGGCCTATGTAAAGTTATGTTGCCACGTTTCCCAGTGTGCACGTTATTCCATTATAAAGTCCCCGTTTCCAGGCCTCAACAGGGCCCGGACCACAGATTCAGCTCCTGTCTCCTGAAAGCCTCGCTGAGGAGCGATACAGCCCCCACCTGTATCCTCGACCCTTCACTTACTTCCTGCCTCGCAGTGCCCGGTGCAGCTTGGCTCTGCCTCTGAGTCTGCCAAGAGTATGTTATAGTTCCAGCTATCAGTTCAGTCCTCCTCTTCTGCATTCCTAAGCTACTGAACTGCATCAATAGTTTCCGTCATTGTCTAGCCTTCTCGTCTCCACGTTAGAGAAATACTGTATTAATGGTCATTTAATATTCTTCATCACGCACTACATGTAGAATAATGCATGGTCCAGTCTTAGAGTCAAGTTAGCTTTTCCCCTCATGACTTCTAGTTTATATCAACATGTTCCCTAAACATCAGATACCAGATAGGGTTTAGGTACATGTCGCTCCGACCCTCCAGACTCTAGTCTCTGCTCCTAGCACAGAGTTCGTAGCCCCCAGCTTCTCCTAGTAACACGTCATTGCCAGTTTTCGCGCACCATTAGGTTAGAGGTCCCGGCTCCTTAGGTAGCCCCCTCCAGTGTTTCCGCCCCATTTCATGACATATTCTGTTACGTTTGCATCACATGTCTATGTATACTCCCAGTTACACCTCTTTTTACTGTTATCTTTCGCGACTGCTACGCGTCACGCCTTCTGCTCCACCCACTGCTACGCCTACTGCAATGTAATGCTATGTGTTTGCGCTATGTATATAAATCGATGTATTGTTATTAAAAGTTAGCGCGCTCATCCCAGACCAAGCCCCAGCAGCTGCTGGGTCATCCTATGCAGGTTGTCCTGATCCTGTCCTTATGCTGTAATAAACCTGCAGAAACTCCCACTACCTCGAATCTTGACTCTTATTTTATTGAGCTATCTGTTATGCTATAAGTCTAGTCAAAAATAGGGTATTATTTATTTATTTACCACAGTACCACGCTGACATGCCATGAGATTAATCAGGTGAGAATCCAAAATACTGTCTTGCACATTGACTTTATCCATAAAGTCCTTTGCTGAGATATTTTGCATCTGTATACCACTTTTCAAGATGTGGTTCACTGCATATGACAGTCCAGACAGATCGCTTTCAAACAGTAGATTAAACAAATAGGGAATGCATTGACGAAACCTAGGATCTTCTGCATACAATCGTAAAGTCCGGTATTCAGAAGCAGGAATTTGATCAGGTCGCTCATCATATCTTCCTCCTTGACCTGTTGGAAATAGTTGTGGGAAACACCGAGCTTCCAAACTTTACTCCCAAACACTAATGGGATTCCCTTTGGCTTGTTTCATTTGAAACAACTCAATAGCATTCCCCATGACTTCCTTGGAATGCAAAGGATGAACACTATAATGTTCATATATTTCTTCATTTTTAGAGGCTTCTACTTTCTCAATTTGTCCAGCACACAAATCGCTGTCCTCTTCTTCACTTACTTCCTCTTCTGCAACATATACATTCTTGTAGTACTTATTGTTTTTCATCAAATACAATGTTGCCTTTTTGACTTTCCTAACATCCACTAAATCTTGCCAGATTTTCTTACTCTTTGTTGGAACCCCATTAACTAAGATAACCAGAGGTTCCTCTTCCACTTTCTCTACTCCAATTGTATTAATGTTTTTCTTCAAATCTAGAGGCAAATAAACAACTCTTCCCTTTAATCCTCTCTGTAAATCTGATGGAGGCAATTTCCCTGTCTTTGGCTCCATTTGTACAATAGCCAGAAAAAGGGATGGACACTTTGAATCAAAATAGATTCATAAGTATTTAAATCCTTCAATTCAGAAGGAATGTCAACCAATTCCAGATTATTATGAACCGCTCTAGCAGGCATCTGGTTTTGATTTAATTTGTTACAACAATAAGTACACACACGTTGATCCGATCCCAAATCCAAACAATTTTCTACCATCAAGTATGTTGCGAAATCCTTCCATTCACTATTATTTTCCCTTTCACTTTTTGCATATAAATCCACTAACTTAGTCTGATTCTTATAATAAGTGCGTCGACAACACACACAAGTGAAATTAGGCCTCTCACTTGATTTCACCTGAAACGTGGCAATTTCCTTCTGAAAATTATCTGTACTGGAAACCTGTACACTCTCTTCCACATTACCTTCTTCTTCTGGGTCAATTTCAACATTCTTCTCTTTACTTGCAAAGTAACAAAACTCAATTTCTTCACAAATATTCTTCACATCTACTTCAGAACCATGCAAAAGAGCAGTGCATAATTGTTTAAGCATAATTGCTGGACTCTTAGCATAATACAACATTCTAACTAATTTCCTCACTTTATTATGATGCACTGCTAGCATCCTGAAATGATGAAAAACACTCTGGCATACTCTCCTGGAAAGACAAGTCAGTGAATGACCATGCAAACCTGTCACTTCTCTCACTCTGCAAGGATCTAATTCTTGCAACAACTTCATTTTCTGTTTTAAAGTTTTCTTATTAAATGTCCGTACAAAATCACAAAGCAAATTGATGGAATCCTGTCGCACACTGCAAGTACTACTACACTTCCAGGTGTACACTGGTCCCTTAGGACGTCTTCCTAAAACCTCATTACCTAACACCTCTTCTGCCTCTGTTGACACAAGTTTTTCTTTTTCAACCGGACAACCATCTTTCACCTCATTTGCTCGACCACTGGTGTCAACTGCATGCACCAAATCATTATCCTGGAAATAACTCTCCTCATTAAAAAATGCCTCACAACTTGAACTATGCATCCATTCTCCTGAAAAAACTTCACAAAAATTACTACGATTAACTGTTCTCTTCCATCTACTATTTGTTTTGAAATCATAAATTACCTTGTTTAGTTTCCTAATTCTATTGATTATCAAAATAAATAACTTTCGCTTAATTTCGAATGCCTGATCAATAATTTTCTCAATGTTTCTCTTTCTCTTATAAAAAGCCACTTTCTGTTGACGTTTCTTAATATTTTTTAACAAATTGCCAATTATCCTGTTGCGGAACATTCGTCTACGAATGTCCCTAAACTGATTTTTCCTTCTACTACCATGCACAGAGTTATCTCCTGCTCTAGCAGTAACATTTTTGAGTGGCCTTTCCTTTCCGTTTAAATTGGCTCTCTTTTTCTGGACTAAAACATGTTCTGTAGTGATACTTTTTTTTCTGGAAATGTTTCCTAGGAAAGATTTCGTTCTCTTACCCGGAGCTTTTTTGGTGACTTGACATGTTTTTATTGTAGAGGACTGCTGCAAGCATGTAGTAAGCTGCTGTGTTTGACGTTTTGTAGCCTTTCTCCTTCTTTGCTTCGAAGGCATTGTGTAATTTTGAAATGATCTGCAGTTGAATCTGTGGTAAAATATAATAAAAAATGTTATTAACCACTATTACCAAACAGTAAATCAATAACAGTCGTCAAAAAATTAACGCACTACTTGTCAATTCTACATACAATAATTTTTAGTGCATTGGCAAATTTAAAACTCACAAATAGTAGCAAAGAAATGGAATGCTTCTACATTTGACCTGTGCTCTTTTATATGTGAATCTGAACTAATTTTATTAGCATATTTCACTATTTTATTAAAGACACTTCACACAAGCTGTTTTTGAAGTTGTATTTAATTTTAAATAAAACGGTTAACAGGGTTACTTTTCATTTCCAGTAACTTTTAAAAATAAGTCTTTATAGTTCCATAGGCTCAAGCAGGTCAGCTTCCCACCCTATGTCATACAATTCTGACAAATCGGCATCCTCATCATATTCTTCATCATCCACAGGATATAAATCATCCAAGGGATCTACTTCCACTGACGTTTCAATGACAAGTTCAATGATAAGATCGAGATCAACAGATTGCTCATTATCACTCATGCTTGATGTTGTCGTTATCTTTAAAGAAAGAGAACAACAATGAGATGTTGCAGAGTAAGAGACAAATCTCAGAGACTATAATAGTAAAATTGTTTAACAAGAGTAACATTTTGCAGATATTATTTAACCATGTCCAGCGATGCTGAGGAGGTGAGGCCTATGTCCAAGTTTTCAGTGAACAGGACTCATCTCTTCTTAACCTTGGATAAGCCTCACCAACTCTGTGTCCCCTGCTCATACTTAAATGTAAAGGGGCAGATTTATGTTAACTGGCGCATCCCCAGGGATGCACCAGTTAACGTGTGCCGCTGCTCTGCCACCCATGATGTGCCGCATTTACAATGTGGAGCACCATTGAGCAAAAACAGCACAGATGCGTCACACATCTGTGCCGCAAAAGCGGCGCATTGCAGGAATCACGTCGTAAGCGCGACATGTCTACTGCAATGCACAGGGGCAAGCCACACATTGCATGGTGCATCACTCCTTATGCCTGTTTCAAACAGGCGTAAGGATTTGATTCAGCAATGCCATAAAGCTGACTTCTAAATTTCACTGTGTTAGTTTTACAGGGCTTTCATGCAAATGAATGCCCACCCTGCAACAAAACGCCCACATGAACCCTGACGCAGGTTTCATGTGGCACAGGACTTTACACTTTGACACATCTGCCTAGATGCATCAAGTTGTAAATATGTCGCAACATAGCGCATCTTTTGCGCCGCCGCTGCGTCACAAAAGTGACGCACAGCGGCGCAAAAGAGGCGCACGGCCATCATAAATCTGCCCCTAACATTTTAAATGATTGATTCAGGATGACGATAAGGTGTGGCCTATCCAGAGGTTTGTTTGAAGTGAGGCCTACTCAGGGTTGCAGATGAAATTTAGGCTTGTTGAAGAGTACAGAGGAGATAATACATGTGCAGGCCTACCAATGAAGTGAGTCATGTCCACTGCACTCTTGAACAAAGGCCAGACCTCCTCAGTCTCCCTGGACAGGCCTAAACCTCATCTGCACAATGTGATTCGTAATGTTAGGAAACACAGGTGATGTAATTGAAAAACGTGCAATTTCTGTTGCTCATTTCACAATCACATCACTTGTGTTTCCTTTGCTTAGGTATCTCATTGTGCAGATGTAGTCTAGCATATCAAAGAGTACGCAGAAGGTGAGCACTGTATGCAACAATTTTGACACTTACAGAAGATTCAGCTTCTCCATGCCCCCTACACAGTCCTAAATGTATACAGTTTAAACTGACGGTATCTTGTTGCAGATGAAGTGAGGCCTATCTTGCAACATGGTGCATCTTTTGCACCACTGCTGCGTCACAAAAGTGACGCAACAGCGGCGCAAAAGAGGCGCACGGCCATCATAAATCTGCCCCTAACATTTTAAATGATTGATTCAGGATGACGATAAGGTGTGGCCTATCCAGAGGTTTGTTTGAGGTGAGGCCTACTCAGGGTTGCAGATGAAATTTAGGCTTGTTGAAGAGTACAGAGGAGATAATACATGTGCAGGCCTACCAATGAAGTGAGTCATGTCCACTGCACTCTTGAACAAAGGCCAGACCTCCTCTGTCTCCCTAGACAGGCCTAAACCTGATCTGCACAATGTGATTCGTAATGTTAGGAAACACAGGTGATGTAATTGAAAAACGTGCAATTTCTTTTGCTCATTTTACAATCACATCACTTGTGTTTCCTCAGCTTAGGTATCTCATTGTGCAGATGTAGTCTAGCATATCCAAGAGTACGCAGAAGATGAGGACTGTATGCAACAGAGCAATGTACATTACTCACCTCCCTTGACACTTACAGAAGCCTCAGTTTCTCCATGTCTCCTGCACAGTTCTAAATGAATATCATCATCATAGTGACTATGAAACTCTTGCAGAACATATTGTGAAACCTTAATGACTTCAAGAAACGTGTTTTTAAACCGGCAAACAAGGAAAATTATTCTCACATATTCATGGTGGAAAGTAAAATATTTATTTAAAGAAGCAGACACCATTATGACCTTCTCATAAATGTGAAAAGCATTTCTTTTTTTAAAAAAAACGATTTTCTGGTCATAATTTGAAAACACAACACAGCTCCTATGTAGAAGCACACCCTGTCAGTACTTAAATTTGCCAAGCACACATGGGGCGTATTTACAAGGACCTTGCACCACGGGGAAATGACTTAAATTAAAATGGGGAAAATAACATCAAAGTAACTCAAAGGCTTTGATTTGATTTGATAAAAATTTATAATGCGCAAGACAATAACCCGCAGGTATCAAGGCGCCTAACAATACCATCAAAAGATTGAATCATACATCCTTACATATAGGCTTGCAAAAAGAGGCGAGTTTTAAGCGCACTTCGAAATTTCTGTAGGGAGGGTAGAGACCTAAGATCTAGGGGAAGATCATTCCACCATTTGGGAGCTAGGGTGGAAAAAGCCCTGCCACCCCATTTGGCTCTTCGTATACGGGGAACTGTCAGGAGCGATTTCCCGGAGGAACGCAAGTACCTTCCGGGAATGTAGAGGGAGATGATGGAACCAACTCCCAGGTCACTGTCTTTTGCAATGGCTCTGTAAGTCATGCATAATACTTTGAACCGTACTCAGTGTTTTACCGGTAGCCAATGCAACGTTTTCCTGGCCAGCGTGGCCGAGGAACGTCTAGGGACATCCAAAACAAATCTGGCAGTGGCATTCTGAACTACCTGTAAGCGCTGCAGGAGGCTCCTGTTTAGCCCCACATACAGCGCATTACAGTAGTCCAGACGGGAGCCAATGAGTGCGACAGCTATTTGCTTTCTGGACTGTAAGGAAAGGTATTTCCTGATCCTTCGCAAGGTGTGAATTAATCCCCAGCAGGTGGAGATAGTTCTACTCACCTGCCTGCCCATGTCCAGGGCAGGGTCTAACATCACGCCAAGGTTCTTAGCAGATGTTGTAGGGGAGGGGCACTCTCCTAACGAGTCAGGCCACCAATTGGCTGACCAGATGTTCTCTTTCCCTCCAAACACCATTACCTCGGTCTTCTCCCCATTCAGTTTGAGTGAATTCTGGATCATCCAATGACCAACCGCCTCCATACAAGATCTAAACTTGGAGGCGGTTTGTACATCTGAATGGGAGAGAGAGACGAGTATTTGGGTGTCATCTGCGTAAGAGACTACCTCCATCCCGAAAGTTCTTATAAGTCTGGCTAGTGGGGTCACGTTGATGTTGAATAGGGTCAGACTAAGAGCCGACCCTTGTGGGACCCCACACAGCACTGGTCGGGATGGAGATAGGAACTCTCCCAGCTTGACTCTTTGTTCCCTCCCGTCAAGGAAGGAAGTCAATAGATCTAGAGCTGCGTCCTTCACCCCCACATCCCTCAGGCGAGATGTAAGAACTGAGGGGGAGAGGGTGTCGAAGGCCTTGTAAATATGCCCCAAGCACCCTATGAAACTCTAGCAGTACATATCAAGAAAACTAATTGACTTCAAGAAACGTTTTTAAACACATCAAGTAAAACAATTATTCACCCACATTCATGGGGAAGTGACTTAAAATGCCCTAACACACATGAAAGCGTATTTTTAAGGCCCTTGCACCATTTTTGCGTCACTTTTAACATGGCTATGTAACTCAAAGAAACAAAATCTAAATTTGCCAAGCACACATGGGGGCGTATTTACAAGGACCTTGCACCACGGGGAAATGACTTAAATTAAAATGGGGAAAATAACGTCAAAGTGACTCAAAGGCCTTGTAAATATGTCCCAAGCAGCCTATGAAACTCTAGCAGTACATATCAAGAAACCTAATTGACTTCAAGAAACGTTTTTAAACACATCAAGTAAACCAATTATTCACCCACATTCATGGGGAAGTGACTTAAAATGCCCTAACACACATGAAAGCGTATTTTTAAGGCCCTTGCACCATTTTTGCGTCACTTTTAACATGGCTATGTAACTCAAAGAAACAAAATCTATTTGTAAAACACTTGACACAAAGCAACATTTTAAATTCACAACTTTCTTCATAATTTTCTCCCTAAAGCATACTATTGTCTATCTAAATTAAATGAATCTTTTCTTACCTTAGCAAATACTTTTTGAGTTTCAAAACAGTCTCAGACACACACCAATTTTTCTTTAGCAGAGCAAAGGGTATGCACTCCAGAGGCTGCAACCAACAATGGCACAGAAATGCTGTAATTCATCACACATATCTCTCATGTCACCCAATCAAAACTCTTCCCTCACTTTTTTCAAATCAACACCCTTCCCCCCTCTGCCCTTTCTGCCTTTTTTCCATAGCAACCACCTCCTGAAAGACCTCTCATGTTTACAAGTTCACACAACAATGTTTCAATTGAAATCTGAACTCTCAGTACACCTGCGTATCCAGTGCAATCTTTCATAAAATGATTTTTTCTTGACCATTCAAATTACATCTTTCAAAGAACTCATCCATGCACCCTAACTTTCTGTTTTCAGCAATCAAAATCCACCAATCACTGCTACTGAATCATTAGCACAGAAACTCCACAGTTTTTTTCATTATAAACTCCTACTGTTTCAACTGCCATTTCATACCCACACTTCATCTGACTGCAGCATAACCTCCTCTCACCATGTTTTCTGTCTGGATTGTTGGACATAGTTACATCCACTGGGCTCAAATGTATGCTGATAACAGAAATTTACACAACCTCAATTTACAAAATGTGGAAATCAACTGGATTGGCCACAGAGGATTAAGATGTCACCAATTGATACCATTGGTGAAAACCTTTTTGCATTTGCCAAAACCTGACCTGTTAATTGTGCACTGTGGAGGAAATGACTTGGGCACTTTGACTGGGGTAGGTCTGGAAATGCTTTTAAAGGACACCTTTGAGCAATTGATGGCACTTTTTCCTCAAACTGCCTTGGTATATTCAAATATATGCCAAAGACAGAAATGGAGGTGGTCCAACCAATTTTGTCCACAAATTGAGAAATCGAGGAAGCATGTAAATAAGTCTGTTTCAGCTTACATGAGAGACCATGGAATGGGCTCCATCTACAACAATAACTTGCATTACTACATGCAAGATATCTACAGAGGAGATGGAGTTCACTTCTCAGATGAGGGGAACAGAGTTTTTATCCTGAATTTAAGACTATGTATTGGTACCTACTTATAAGTACCTAAATCTACCACATACCCAAAAGCTCTTCTCAGAGCTACCCTAACTATGATCACTCTAAACAAATTTTAAATGTAACTTTTTTTTTTACTAATTTTCACGATTTACGCTTTCCGGAACGCTACCCGGTTCGCGCACCGGACGCTAACCGCGCGAATTTTTTTTTAAAAATGTGGTTTTTTTTCGCACATATGGGCCTCCTCAGCCACCCTCAGAAAACCTAGGGGGTCAGGATACGTCTCCCGTGCCCCCTTATACCCATTTCCCACATTGTTTTTCCTCCATCTTGTGATTAAAATTCACCGAAACACAAGATGGCGGATTCCCGTTACGCTACAGGTTAGCTACCCGGTTCGCGTACTGGGTAGCGCCTCTACCGCGAAAAAATAAAAAAAAATAAAAATTTTATTTTTTGCCCCGCGGGACCCTTTAATAAACCCCTCATCAATTCTAGGGGGTCAGGAGGGGTCTACCTTGCCCCCGTTCATTAATTTCCCCATTTGTTTTTCTTCACCTCTTGTCTCTCTCACCAGTAGGTAATATACATATATATATTACCTACTGGCGGTCACCAGTAGGTATATATAGTTAGGATTTTTTTCCTATGGGATTTTTGAAAATTCTATGTCGAATAACTTTGGCGTTTGAGGACGGAATTGGCTGAAATTGTCAGGAAAATTGAACATTTTGTTTCTGAGCAGCCACTGAAAATTTGAGGGGGTTCCATCAAGGGGGGGCCGAGAAAAAAGGGGGGTCCCAAAACGCGTTTTTCACATGCAATTTTCCATAGGGCGGTTGGACTCACTTTTAGCTCGAACGGCTGAATGGATTTCCACGAAACTTGGCAAAATTGTAGATATTGTTTGCCCGATGTGCCTTTGCTAGGTCTCAATATATTTGCTCCAGTGGATTTTGATAAATTAATGTTCAAAAAAATATATATATCAGTAACAGCGCTCCGGTTAGCGCCCCGGTTCGCGTACCTGACGCGTAACGGAACTTCGCGAAGCGAAGCTGATTGGCTCTCCGGTGTCTGTCAACATTCTAAACAGTCCGGAGCGGCCGCCATCTTGTCTCTCGGTAGGATCGAGAGACAAGAGGTGAAGAAAAACGAAGGGGGAAATTAATGAAAGGGGGCAAGGTAGACCCTTCCTGACCCCCTAGGATTGATGAGGGGGCTATTAAAGGGTCCCGCGAGGCAAAAGATAAAAAAAATTAAAAATTCCGTTTTTTCGCGGTAGAGGCGCTACCCGGTACGCGAACCGGGTAGCTAACCGGTAGCGTAACGGGAGTCCGCCATCTTGTGTTTCGGTCGAATTTAATCACAAGATGGAGAAAAAACAATGTGGGAAATGGGTATAAGGGGGCACGGAGACGTATCCTGACCCCCTAGGTTTTCTAAGGGTGGCTGAAGAGGCTCATATATGTCGAAAAAGAAAAAAAAGATTTGAATTTTTTCGCGAGGTTAGCTGCCGGTACGCGAACCGGGTAGCGAACCGGGAAGCGAACAAAAGTGAAAGTTAGTGAAAATAGGTACATTTGAAATTTTTAAAGAGTAATCATAGTTAAGGTAGCTCTGAAAAGAGCTTTTGGGTTCTGTGTAAGTTCTAGGTACTTATAAGTAGGTACCAATACATAGTCTTAAATTCAGGATGAAAATTCTGTTCCCCTCATCTGAGAAGTGAACTCCATCTCCTCTGTAGATATCTTGCATGTAGTAACACAAGTTATTGTTGTAGATGGAGCCCATTCCATGGTCTCTCATGTAAGCTGAAACAGACTTATTTACATGCTTCCTCGATTTCTCAATTTGTGGACAAAATTGGTTGGACCACCTCCATTTCTGTCTTTGGCATATATTTGAATATACCAAGGCAGTTTGAGGAAAAAGTGCCATCAATTGCTCAAAGGTGTCCTTTAAAAGCATTTCCAGACCTACCCCAGTCAAAGTGCCCAAGTCATTTCCTCCACAGTGCACAATTAACAGGTCAGGGTTTGGCAAATGAAAAAAGGTTTTCACCAATGGTATCAATTGGTGACATCTTAATCCTCTGTGGCCAATCCAGTTGATTTCCACATTTTGTAAATTGAGGTTGTGTAAATTTCTGTTATCAGCATACCTTTGAGCCCAGTGGATGTAACTATGTCCAACAATCCAGACAGAAAACATGGTGAGAGGAGGTTCTGCTGCAGTCAGATGAAGTGTGGGAATGAAATGGCAGTTGAAACAGTAGGAGTTTGTAATGAAAAAAACTGTGGAGTTTCAGTGCTAATGATACAGTAGCAGTGATTGGTGGATTTTGATTGCTGAAAACAGAAAGTTAGGATGCATGGATGAGTTCTTTGAAAGATGTAATTTCAGTGGTCAAGAAAAAATCATTTTACGAAAGATTGCACTGGATATGCAGGTGTACTGAGAGTTCAGAGTTCAATTGAAACATTGTTGTGTGAACTTGTAAACATGAGAGGTCTTTCAGGAGGTGGTTGCTATGGAAAAAAGGCAGAAAGGGCAGAGGGGGAAGGGTGTTGATTTGAAAAAAGTGAGGGAAGAGTTTTGATTGGGTGACATGAGAGATATGTGTGATGAATTACAGCATTTCTGTGCCTTTGTTGGTTGCAGCCTCTGGAGTGCATACCCTTTGCTCTGCTAAAGAAAAATTGGTGTGTGTCTGAGACTGTTTTGAAACTCAAAAAGTATTTGCTAAGGTGAGAAAAGATTCATTTAATTTAGATAGAGAATAGTATGCTTTAGGGAGAAAATTATGAAGAAAGTTGTGTATTTAAAATGTTGCTTTGTGTCAAGTGTTTTACAAATAGATTTTGTTTCTTTGAGTTTCCTAGCCATGGTAAAAGTGACGCAAAAGTGGTGCAAGGGCCTTAAAAATACGCTTTGATGTGTGTTAGGGCATTTTAAATCACTTCCCCATGAATCTGGGTGAATAATTTGCTTACTTGATGTGTTTAAGAACGTTTCTTGAAATCATTTAGGTTTCTTGATATGTACTGATAGAGTTTCATAGCCTGCTTGGGGCATATTTACAAGGCCTTTGAGTCACTTTCACGTCATTTTCCCCATGTTAATAGTGACGCAAAAGTGGTGCAAGGGCCTAGTAAATACGCCCCCATGTCTGTTAGGGCATTTTAAGTCACATCACCATCTTGTTTTATTCCTATTTACTTTCGCTCACTGTTTTCTTAACACTTTCCCTCAGGGTTGTTCTTTTAGTCCGGTTCTATCCCTACCTCTCATTCCACATCGTTTACTGTTTTTCTTCTTAATTTGAACATTCACTCACATTCTCTAAGAAACTCTTGTTTATTATTCTTCTACTCTCCTTTTTTCTTTCACTTCCTTATCTATTTTGTTTTTCTCAATTATACCCTCTTACATCTTTTCTTTGGTAAATAGATCTATTAAACAGTATCTCTGTGTTACTCCCTCTAGCTGTCTTTCTTTTAACATTACTCTCTGTTTCCTTCCCTTATACTCACTCTTTTTTTTTTTTTTCTGTTTCGCTTCCGGTTCGCGTACCGGGGCGCGAACCGGGAAGCGAATCAAAAGAAATAGAGGTTGCCAGAGTGCTAAACATTCTAGCAATTTTTTATAAATGGGAGGTAGTTCTGAAAAGAACTTTTTTTTTATTGTTTTTGTTGTTTTATACTTTTTTTTAAATTTTTCTGAATTTTTTTTTACTTTTTTTGTATTTTTTGAACGGTTTTATATTTTTTTGTTTTTTTGGGGGGGAAACGAAAATCGTTCATTATAAAGGGCTCAACAGGAGCAACAAAAAAAAAAGATATTTTACTTTCTGGGGCATTTTGGACATTTATGATTTTCAATAGCTCTGTTGATTAAAGTTATGCTACTCTCCCTATAGCAAATTAATTTGCCGCAAAAAATGCAAACTTGCTTCACGACCCCGATCTTCAACTGAATGTTTGGGACCGTCTCCCTCGCCTCTGGTCCCGTCACTGCCGCTTCAGTTGATGTACTGGCCACAGGAGGGGGGTTTTCCTGCAGGTCACGTACCTGCGCAGCACTATAATTTATAGGGTGCCACTGCTCCATGTGCCGATGCATGGTGTAATTGCCAAAGCTGTACTTTTTGTCAGTCCCTCTGGACAGAGTTTTGCCACAGACGAAACATGTGACATAGCGGGCATTTACTTTTTTTTGGTCCCGGGGAAATGTATAGAATTGCCAGATGTAGCTATCCTTCACATGGGACGTCCTTGGCTCTACAGGCAAAAACTGTCTCGTCCCTTGCTCCTCTTCCTCTTCTTCCTCTTCTTCCTCCTCTTGATTAAGGATGACCTGAGGAGATGGTCCTTCCTTCCTAGGAGGTGGTGGTGGTGGTGGGGGTGCACCAGCTGCAGCTACTAATGAAGCCATTTCTTATCAATCAAAATAGGTCTTCCTCTCACAAAGTTGAAAGTCAGAGTGAGAAAAAAGGTGGGGGCTTTCATCATTTGGGAAAAAAAAAAATTCTAAACCAATGAAAAGTGTTATTTTTAGGTCACATGACCTAGCCTTACATCATTAGGAAACCAAAAGTGAAATGAACCAATGAAAAGTTTTATTAACAAGTCACATGATCTGTTACGCTTACGTTACGCGCTGCGCTCCGCGCCCCGGATCGCTTCCGGGGTGCTGCGCTTCGCGCCTCGGTTCGCGCTCCGGAGCACTTCCGGGTGCGCTAACACGGCGCGTCATAAGACGCATTACGCGACAACGCGATACGTCGCGCTTAAGCGACGCGTTATGATGTTGTTTTCTAACGCGGCAGTTGCGCAAACTGAACGTTTACCAGTTCGCGGACCGGGTCGCGGCACCAAATTGAGCTAACAGGAAGCTACCCGGTGCGCGGACCGGTAGCGAAACAAAAAAAAATATATATATATATATGTACATAAAAAAATTGTATTAAAAACATATAAAATATATTTTTCGATTTAAAGAAGAATACATTTTAAACCTTTTGATATTTGCTATTGAAAAAACATTGAAATTCACTGAAAAAACCATAGGTTATAGACCATATATAGTTAGGAATTAGCATTTAGAACACCTTGAAAATTCACTGAAAAAACCATAGGTTATACACCATTTATAGTTAGGAATTAGCATTTACAAAACCTTATTTTACTCACACAAAACCATTGAAATTCGCATATATAGTTAGTTGCACTAACTATATATCGCGCACCCGCAATCCACTGCTGATCATGTCACATATTACATCATTCATGACATGGTCAGTGACATCACTGATGACATCACTGATGACATCTCAAATGACATCACTGATGACATCACTGATGGCATCTCAAATGACATCACTGATGACATCACTGATGACATCTCATTTGACATTACTGATCACATCACTGATGACATCATTCATGTGATAATACGATGAACCTCTTCAGACTCTAATATAACCTTAGATACACTCAGTGTAAACAGACACTCACAGACTGTCACTCATCCATGAAGTTACACACACACCTAGTCAGTCATGCAAAGAATCAATCACACCTCCATTTTCTCAACTATACAGTTATACACACCTTACTTATTCAAACATATACTAACACATATTTACTCTCCTATACAATCCCGGATACAAGTTCACAATTATCCATACAGCCACTCACACATTCACTGGCTCTTATGCACAGTTATTTATATATGTCAACTCTCACATGTACTGTGTTTTACATATGTACTTACTTTGACATGTAGCACTGAGATATCCATTCACTTACCAATACACTCATGCACACAGTCAACCGCCCATACAGCTGTTTCCACATGCACTTTTGAACCCATACATCTAGTGAATCAACTGCTCACACATCTATGCACAGAGTCATACACCTCCCAGACACCCACACACACACTCAGTCTTCCATACAAATACATGGGCAACCAATCAATAACCCATATAGTTACTCATATAGCTACTGATCAACACATGCAGCAGTTTACAGAACAACAGATATAATGATGCACAAATTAAGACAGTTTAGTCACTAACCCATGCACTCAGTGAGACACATTTAATCACTCACTCATACAGTCAGTCATGCACCTACTAAATCCTTCATCCAGACACTTATAAATCCACTCATTCTTCAATATGTAAGACATATTTTAACTTTACAGAAACATACAGTCACTGGATGTTGTCATCAGTGATGTCATCAGTGATGTCATTTGAGATGTCATCAGTGATGTCATTTGAGATGTCATCAGTGATGTCATCAGTGATGTCACTGACCATGTCATGAATGATGTAATGTGTGACATGATCAGCAGTGGATTGCGGGTGCGCGATATATAGTTAGTGCAACTAACTATATATGCGAATTTCGATGGTTTTGTGTGAGTAAAATAAGGTTTTGTAAATGCTAATTCCTAACTATATATGGTGTATAACCTATGGTTTTTTCAGTGATATATATATATTTATATATATACATTTTTTTTATTTTTTTTTTAGGAGATAGATCCCCTCTTAATCTATCTCCTATTTTGAGCATACAGAAATGATCATCCAAATGATGGAATTCTGTCTTAAACACAATTATTTCATCTTTAATGAGACATACTACCGGCAGCGACAAGGGACAGCAATGGGAACTTGTTTTGCTCCCAGCTTTGCTAATCTATTCATGGCAAGCTGGGAGCAACAAGTAGCCAGGACCAACACTCTGTACCGCAGCCATGTGAGAGAATGGCTGCGGTACATAGACGACCTGTTTATCATCTGGGAGGGTCCCAGTGACCTTGCTGAACTATTCATTCAAGACCTCAATAGGAATGACCTCAACCTGACCCTAGAAGGCAAAATCAGTAAATCTAAAGCAGTTTTTCTTGATCTAACTGTGGAAATTTCTGAAGGTAAGCTGGTGATGAAATTGTTCCGAAAGGAAACTGCAGGGAATACACTTCTCCATGCTGAAAGTAGTCGTCCCAGGGCATTGATCCACAGCATTCCGTTTGGCGAGTTCCTCCGGGCCCGGAGGAATTGCAACCGGGATCAAGATTTTGTCCAGGAAGGGGAGTGTATGAAAGAACGGTTCAGGGAGAGAGGTTATAAACAAACCATTGTAGACCAAGCATTTCAAAAAGCCAGTAAGATCAGCCATTTGTCTCTACTGACCCCAAAACAGGAGGGCAGTAGCGAAGATAGCGAAACTATTAGATTCATCTCTACTTTCCATGCAAAATCATGGAAAGTCCAAAAGAGCCTAAACAAACATTGGAAGGTCCTCGGGACAGAACCAACCTTGAAGGAAGTCTTGAAAGACAGGCCAAGTATAACCTACCGAAGAGCTGACACACTTTGAAGTAAGGTTAGCCAAAATGAGGTCAGTACTATCAGACCAAGCACTACTGGCATTCAGGGCTTTTTCACATGTATGAGATGTAAGGCCTGCAGGTACAGTACAAATATAAAAAAAGTATATTATCCGATAGAGGACAAAGAGAAAAACATTGAAAAACATCTAACCTGCCTATCCGAATACTGTGTGTATGTACTGATGTGTCCCTGCCCTGAGAAGTATGTGGGAAGTACTATGTTTCCTGCAAAAACCCGGATTTTACAGCATATGAGGGCTATTCACAATAAAGAGCAAAATTCACCTGTTGCTCGACACTTCGAGGAATTCCATGGTAGCAATCGCAATCTCCTCAAATTTTTTGTAATTGATAAATTACCCCTAATGAAAAGAGGAGGAGATAAGATCCGCAAGTTGCGACAGCTAGAGAATAGGTACATTATGAACCTAGATACTCTGATCCCGGGGGGCCTCAATTCTGAGGAAGAAATGATATGGCATCTTGGAGAGTGAATAGTTTTGTGACATTTTGACATCCTATCTGATATGTAAATAGTTGTAAATAATTTTAATATTGCTCTTTAATATTGCTCATGAATATGAAACTCTGTAATTATGATGCGAATGTACATTACATGTTCCTGAGCCCCTGTGAGACAACTTGAAAGTGTTTTTAGAATTTATTAGGTTATCACATATGATCAAGGGTGAGCACTTTTTCACGGAACGTATATTGACATATTTGAGTAAATAATATGAAGTGCTTGTTTTCTGACAGGTTTTTGTGCCTTTTCCTGTTTCCCTTGCTGATGTACAGGACCACGACGGAATGTTATCTGAAGAATACTCCTCCCCTTTATGATTAACAACACGGATTATCCTATTGAGACTGTCTTTATTCCCACTGGGGAAGAGATGATCAATTCAACATACTCTCTGATGGACAAGAGAACATGAACTGAATGTTGAAAAAATTGGTTTAGATTTTGTCCACTGAGTGATTAGTAAATAATTGAATCACGATGTAAAAGGATAGGTACTGAGAATCTATTACTAAAGGGATTGTGACTACTTAGTTTTGAGAGGGATAATATATGAAGTAAAGAAATTCTGAACGGATTACATTATATATAAATATGAGGCGAGTAGAGAAGGGAACGAGAATGCTAACTAAAGTCCTTATGAAAAATTTGTTTTAGGAAACAGATAGTCCTGAATGGAAATAATGTAATGTGGGGTGTTTTTCCACTTGGAATGGGATATAGATATTACACTATAATTTAAGAATGCAGGACGATCTGATGAAAAACAGATATTAGTAGAAATAATCAGCCTGTGAACAACATCGTTACAAGATGGCTGCCAGTGTTACAGGTTCCGTGTCCTTTGTTTATGTTTACATTTTTTCACTGAAGTCACGTGTGCACTTTGAAGGGCGAGAACTTTATTTAAATATTTCATTTCTGAGACACGGGTTGCCCGTGGGCAAGGCGAGTTTTTGTCGCCGAAACGCGTTTGGTTGTTGCTCCATGATTTCCGTTTACAAACATGCTGGAACCGAAATGATTAAAATTTTTATTTGAGCAAACGCGCCTGTCTTCGTTGGATTCTGTGAGAGGCGGGATTGGAAGTGCATTCGCACAGCGGCCGCTGTGCGGGGTGAGAAATATATAGTTTCCAAGGCGACCTCTATCCCTGGTATGCACCTCAGTCGTAGGTCCCAGTGAAAGGGAGGAAGAAATTGGGATATATATATATATGTATATATATATTCACTGAAAAAACCATAGGTTATAGACCATATATAGTTAGGAATTAGCATTTAAAAAACCTTATTTTACTCACACAAAACCATTGAAATTCCATATATAGTTAGTTGCACTAACTATATATCGCGCACCTGCAATCCACTGCTGATGATGTCACATATTACATCATTCATGACATGGTCAGTGACATCACTGATGACATCACTGATGACATCTCAAATGACATCACTGATGACATCACTGATGACATCTCATTTGACATCAATGACCACATCACTGATGATATCATTCATGTGACAATACAATGCATCTCCTCACATTTTAATATAACCTCTGTTTCACCCAGTGTTAAATACAGAATATAATTTTTGAAACCATTGACACACCAATACTAGTTACTACATACGCACTCACTGATTCCTACGTCTACACACACCTTCACTCATTCACCCATACTATCATTCATACATACAATCACTCATCTTTACAACACTATCATATGCACTCATACACCTATACAGACACTCACAGTCTGCCACTCATCCATGGAGTTACTCACACACCTAGTCAGTCCTGTAAAGAATCAATGACACTTCCATTTTCTTGTCTATACAGTTAAACATAGAGCACCTTACATTTTCAAACATATACTAACACATACTTACCTTGTTATACAATCATTGATACAAGTACACATTGATCTGCACAGAGTCACACACCTCCCAGCCAGCCACACACACACTCAGTCTCCCATACAAATACTTGGACAATCAATCAGTAACCCATATAGTTAATCATATAGCTACTGATCAAAACATGCAGCAGTTTACAGAACAACAGACATAATGATGCACAAATTAAGACACTTTAGTCACTAACCCATGCACTCAGTGAGACACATTTAATCACTCACTCATGCATTCAGTCATGCACCTACTAAATCCTTTGTCCAGACACTTATACTTCCACTCATTCTTCAATATGTAAGACACATTTTAACTTTACAGAAACATACAGTCACTGGATGTTGTCATCAGTGATGTCATCAGTGATGTCATTTGAGATGTCATCAGTGATGTCATCAGTGATGTCACTGACCATGTCATGAATGATGTAATATGTGACATCATCAGCAGTGGATTGCAGGTGCGCGATATATAGTTAGTGCAACTAACTATATATGGAATTTCAATGGTTTTGTGTGAGTAAAATAAGGTTTTTTAAATGCTAATTCCTAACTATATATGGTCTATAACCTATGGTTTTTTCAGTGAATTTTCAAGGTTTTGTAAATGCTAATTCCTAACTATATATGGTCTATAACCTATGGTTTTTTCAGTGAATTTCAATGGTTTTTTAATAGCAAATATCATAAGCTGTCGAATGTCAAGTACGTGGTAAGTGAAAACATTTTCGTGTTTATGCACACTGATCTGCTTTGAATGGTGCCCCCCCCCCTCATTTCTATTAGGAGTACTCTCTCTTTGCAGATAGTGAAAGGTAGTTAACGCAGGTCTTTGCCCCCATTGTAATCCGTCGTGCCTGCTTCTCTCTCCATTTGATTCATTGTTATCCAAGTATTTACTGTTTTAGAATTAGTTCTCTTTGGTTCATTCTCTATTTACAAACAAACACAGAGTCGCAATACTCTGTTTAGTCTTTGCAGATAACGAAAAATCGTGTAAAAAAAAAGAAAAAGAATCGAGCAAAATCAGTAGGCCACTAATGGGATCTCTTTTTGACCTCGCAAAAATAGAAACATTAGGAACAACCCCTCATGACAAATACAAAACTAGTGAGATGAACTGAACTCCACACAATGATGGCTGCAAAACAGCTCGGCTCCGCCACCCACCCCGCCCAAAATAACGATAAAGAACGGCTGCCATGATTGGTTGCGGAATGACCACGACGGAGCTACGAAATGGTGCTGCTCTCATGCTAACCCCAGCTTCAGTCTGAAACATCCAGAAACACTGTAGACTACCAATTCGATCAGTTCCGGTAGCGCCCCAATGTAACCCGGTAGAGAAGAACTAGCCCTCCCCTCTTTGACTGATGGTTCTTGTTGCCTGTCCCTTCTGTTGTCATTTAACAGAACTATTTAGCCTGCTGAAAGGGGTTGTGTTCCGACCGCTGGTTGGTGGAGACATTTTGACTATATTCTGTACCTGCGTTGTCGCGTAATGCGTCATATGACGCGCCGCGTTAGCGCATCCGGAAGTCATCCGGGGCGCGCAGCGCGTAACGTAAGCATAACAAGTCATGTGACTTGTTAATAAAACTTTTCATTGGTTCATTTTACTTTTCTTATTGTAATGATGAAAGGCTTGATCATATGACCTAAAAATTACGCTTTTCATTACTTCCGAACATTATTTTTTCTTAAATATATGTTATAATGTTCCAGGCTAATGTACTTTCCCGGAAATTTTACAACTGTCCTGCAAGTAAAATATATTCTTTTTTCGAGAAAAAGAGCGTTTCTTCGTCCCATGACGGAGCCGTTGAGCAAAAGAGGGTCGACCTGCTGTCTTAGTCGCCGATACGCCTGAATATGAGATTCTTATCGATCACTTTATGTTGCAGGAATAGAAAACACAACAGCCCTTGACCATTTATCTTTACTGCGTTCCTTCGTATTATACCTTTTACCCTTCATGTAATTGGTCTGCTTTATTTCACTTGCCTTTTAATGATTCTAAAACAGTGACTATTATTAAAAACTTTACCAATGTATATACTACTACCATGTTTTCTTTTAAAAACCTTTATTGTGAAAATTTCATTATACAAATACGAGCCTATAACCACGTGGGCCGGCCACGGAGCAAACTGTAATCGTATATGATGAATAGACATTTACACTGTAGAGGAACGTAACGGGCGGGCCATTAGGTTGCAAGAACTAAGGTGTCTAACAGTTACGGAATCGGTGAACGTACATTTTATAATTAAAATACGACAGGGCCAGTTACAATAAAATTATCTAGATATACATTTGCGGGCAAGTACCATGGGTGACGTTAATTCGAACTTTCAACAGTACAGTAATCAATAACACATCAGAACTTAATATCAATAGGGATGTCGAAATATTCAATCAATTCTCGTCCCCGCCCGCCATGTGCTTCAAAACTGCATACGTATCTCGTGATTTCAAGGTTCTGCAACCAGTACACAACAAGGAGTTACGAGTCCCATTTATTCTGGCGCCATTTTGGGCGAGGACGGGCAGGTCCAGGATATAGTCAAAATGTCTCTACCAACCATCGACTATGATGATGTTCATATGCTGTATTTATTAGAGTAACACTCAGATGTCCACATGAAATAAATTTGCCACAATCTAAACATGTCATTTTAATCTTTCCAAAGTTCTTCTAAATATTTGGGACCGTTTCCCTTGCCTCTGAAGCTCTCAGTGCCACTTCTTTGATGAATGTACTAGCAGGTCAGGGGTTCTCCTCCAAATCTCTCTTTTATGCAGCACTATAATTAATTGTTGCCACCTCTCCATATGACGATGCATGGTATAGTTACCACAACTATATTTTTTTTCGGTTCCTCTAGAGAGTTCATCGTGGCAGATGAAGCGTGTAACGTACCGGGCATTTACCTTTTTTTGCATGTACAGGAAAGGAAAAAAAAATCGAGCGTCCGAGTTCTAAGGTGTCCCAGGGCCATTTTAGTGGACCAGGCCCAAATCCAAAGAACAGGCCGCCATTTTGAGAGTCCTGTTGCAGCCGCCTGTCGCTGTAGCATCAAGAGCAGCCGAAACTCAGCTGAATGGCAACTGAAACGGTAAAGGGGCGCCCCACTACAGCAGACGAGCCAGGCCCAAATCCAAAGAACTGCTATCTCACAGGCTAATGGGGCGACCCACGCCGAGTTTCAGCATTGTAGGATGACCACACAAGTACAGCAACTTGCTAGACATCACCTCGGTGCCATCCGGATCTCGGCGCCCCACTGCAGATGAAGTGCCTCTCAACTATGAAACCACCACGGTGACATCCGGATCTTGGCGCGTTGTGCTGCCTTCGGCCTATTCGCACATCGGTCCGCTACTGACGCCATCTCACAGGCTAATGGGGTGACCCACGCCGAGTTTCAGCATTGTAGGATGACCACAGCAACTTGCTAGACATCACCTCAGTGCCATCCGAATCTTGGCATCTCAACGCCTAGTGGTATCTTCCATACAAAAAATATTGTTACGCTGCCTTTGGCCCCATTCGCACACCAGTCCGCAACTTAGACATCACCTCGGTGCCATCCGGATCTTGGCATCTCAGCGCCTTGTGGTGTCAGTCAGAAAATATTGTTGTGCTGCCTTCGGCCTATTCGCAAATCCAAAGAACTGCTATCTCACAGGCTAATGGGGCGACCCACGCCGAGTTTCAGCATTGTAGGATGACCACACAAGTACAGCAACTTGCTAGACATCACCTCGGTGCCATCCGGATCTCGGCGCCCCACTGCAGATGAAGTGCCTCTCAACTATGAAACCACCACGGTGACATCCGGATCTTGGCGCGTTGTGCTGCCTTCGGCCTATTCGCACATCGGTCCGCTACTGACGCCATCTCACAGGCTAATGGGGTGACCCACGCCGAGTTTCAGCATTGTAGGATGACCACACCAACTTGCTAGACATCACCTCAGTGCCATCCGAATCTTGGCATCTCAACGCCTAGTGGTATCTTCCATACAAAAAATATTGTTACGCTGCCTTTGGCCCCATTCGCACACCAGTCCGCAACTTAGACATCACCTCGGTGCCATCCGGATCTTGGCATCTCAGCGCCTTGTGGTGTCAGTCAGAAAATATTGTTGTGCTGCCTTCGGCCTATTCGCAAATCCAAAGAACTGCTATCTCACAGGCTAATGGGGCGACCCACGCCGAGTTTCAGCATTGTAGGATGACCACACAAGTACAGCAACTTGCTAGACATCACCTCGGTGCCATCCGGATCTCGGCGCCCCACTGCAGATGAAGTGCCTCTCAACTATGAAACCACCACGGTGACATCCGGATCTTGGCGCGTTGTGCTGCCTTCGGCCTATTCGCACATCGGTCCGCTACTGACGCCATCTCACAGGCTAATGGGGTGACCCACGCCGAGTTTCAGCATTGTAGGATGACCACACCAACTTGCTAGACATCACCTCAGTGCCATCCGAATCTTGGCATCTCAACGCCTAGTGGTATCTTCCATACAAAAAATATTGTTACGCTGCCTTTGGCCCCATTCGCACACCAGTCCGCAACTTAGACATCACCTCGGTGCCATCCGGATCTTGGCATCTCAGCGCCTTGTGGTGTCAGTCAGAAAATATTGTTGTGCTGCCTTCGGCCTATTCGCACATCGGTCCGCTACTGACGCCATCTCACAGGCCAACGGGGCGCCCCACGCCGACTTTCAGCATTGTAGGATGGCCACACCAGTACCACAACTTGCAAAACACCACCTCGGTGCCATCCGGATCTTGGCATCTCAGCGCCTTGTGGTCTCTTCTACACCGGAAATATAGTAGAAAATATTGTTGCGCTGCCTTTAGCCCCATTCACACATCAGTCCGCTACTGACACCATCTCACAGGCCAACGGGGCGCCCCACGCCGACTTTCAACATTGTAGGATGGCCACAGAAGTGCGACAACTTACTAGACACCACCTCGGTGCCATCCGGATCTTGGCGCGTTGTGCTGCCTTCGGCCTATTCGCACATCGGTCCGCTACTGACGCAAACTCACAGGCCAACGGGGCGCCCCACGCCGACTTTCAGCATTGTAGGATGGCCACACCAGTGCGGCAACTTCCTACACACCACCTCGGTGCCATCCGGATCTTCGCGCGTAGTGAAGCTGCAGCAGCTGCAAATAAGCTTCAGACAGTGTTACAACCGCTGCTCAGAACTCTCAACTATGACACCACCTCGATGCCATCCGGATCTTGGCGCGTTGTGTTGCCTTCGGCCTATTCGCACATCGGTCCGCTACTGACACCGCCTCACGTGCCAACGTATTTTCTCCACATTTTATACCCTATGCCGCATAACAGGTCATGTGACTTCTTTATAAAACTTTTCATTGGTTCATTTTACTTTTGGTTTCCTATTGATGGAAGGCTTGATCATATGACCTAAAAACAACACTTTTCATTGGATGAAAACTTTTTTTCCCCCCCAAACGATGAAAGCCCCACCTTGTTTCTGGATGTTTCAGACTGAAGCTGGCGTCACCATGAGAGCACCACCATCTCGTAGCTCCGTCGTGGTCATTCCGCGAGCAATCATGGCAGCCGCTCCCCACCAGAAGCCTGCAGGAGTCGGGGCCCCCAAAACTTTTGATGAATTCTCAAGGCGGAGGGGACGCTTTCGAGAATGGGGTCCAAGACCTAGCACACAAGCGTCCGATTTCCAAGGTGTCCCAGGGCCATTTCAGTGGACCAGGCCCAAAAAGGAAACAGCCTGCCGCCATTTTGAGAGTCCTGTGGCAGCCGCCTATCGCTGCACCGCAAGAGTGGGCGCAACTCAGCTGAATGGCGGATTTTGACACAGTGGACCAAAAGCGGACGGAATGGCAACTGAAACGGTAAAGGGGCGCCCCACTACAACAGATGACACTCCACCTGGAGAGGCCCGTTCACGCCGCCTCCCCCGGGGCGCCCCACGCCGTTATTCGGAGCAGCATTGTAGGATACCAAAACCAGTGCGGCAACTTACTGGACATCACCTTGGTGCCATCGTTCTGCTGCCTTGGAACTATTCGCACAACAGTTTGCTACTGATGACCCACCCCCCGCGACGCCCCACGCCGTTATTTGCTGGGTGGCAACTTACTAGACATCACTTTTGTGTCATCTAGATTTCGGCGCGTTCTGCTGCCTTGGAACTATTCGCACAACAGTTTGCTACTGATCACCCACCCCCCGCGACGCCCCACGCCGGAAATCTGGACGTTGTGCTGCGTTGGGACTATTCGCACAGCCGACCGCTACTTCGTTGTTTTTCTCTAAAAATGTTTATATGTTATTACTATTTTTGTTTTCTTGTATATATTTATAAATTATTAAAGTTTTATAATCTTACTACTTTGTCGGAGTGCTATATATTTTTAATGTGACACATAATTGTAAAAACTTTGATGTACAAAGAGTCATCCCTGGAATCTTCCGCTTCACGCTCGGTCCCCTCCCCAATCACAATACAGGATGGTTTTCAGATAATAGCAACGCTTCTGCTGTGACGGATCTCATCGAGTGTGGGCCTTGATCTACTATAACTCCTTTGAAGACGGGTGATTCTTTACAGCTGTGGCCATAAACTACATCTGCAGGGCTAGCTGATAGCCTAGGACCGGCCTGGACAATCGGACACAGAGGAAAAGGAGTGTCAGAGGGTGCGGTAGTGAATAGGGCGAAAGGGAGGTGTCGGGCGGGCACAGGGTGTGATTCTCAGGGAAGAACAGCGCAGATGGGGGGAGGTTTATTACCCATGCATAAAACAGAGAGCGGGGGTGACCACTGCCTGGGGGAGATGCTTGCGAGGGTGGGGAGCCATGGTAAGGATCGACAGCGTTCACAGAGTGGATCTGGTCAAGGCATCTAAAATGGCTGCCGTGCACGACAAAAGTGTGGCATTTGAAAAAAGACAAGATGGCGCACACAATGTTTTTCAACAATTCCTGATTTCCTTCGAATCGAACGTTAACAGACGTTGGGGCATATTACCAAAGTTAAGCGATATTTATCCCTAACGATGCATTGCAAAGATTTTTTTACCGTCAGAAATTATCGCAGATAAACCTTGCTATTATCAAGGTTTATCGCAAATACGATAAAAAACGAGCGCAATGCATTAATGTCGCTGAAAACTCCGCGATATTCATGCATTACCGAGCTAATGCTCTTAGCCATGTTATCCACCTCCCATTGGATAACATGGCTAAGAACTGCTCAGGGCAGCTGTTACTTTTTGGAGATATTCGCGCTTATCTCGAATATTTCCAAAAGTTGATAATAGGAGATAGCGATGTTAGCGACTGTTTCCAGTCGCTAACATCTTGGCATGCCCACTTTGCATGTCATTAGTGATAAATATCACTCACATGCAAAGTGGGACCCAAGATGGTCGCTATCTCCTACTAGCCGTCGCTAACTGGTGTTAGCAACAGCTAGGTAATACACATATAATTTTATCTCCGCGAAGCGGAGCGCTGTTACAGATATATATCTTGTTTTTGAACGTTAATTTCTCAAAATGCACTGAAGCACATATATTGAGACTTAGCAAAGGCACATCGGGCTACCAGTCCCTAATATTTTACCAAGTTTCGTGCAAATCCATTCAGCCGTTCGATTATTATTATTATTATTTTTTTTTGCCCCGCGGGGCCCTTTTAAAACCTCCACATCAAACCTAGGGGGTCAGCGAGGATCTACTATGCCCCCTTATGGTCATCAGCCGTTCGATTATTATTATTATTTTTTTTTTTGCCCCGCGGGGCCCTTTTAAAACCTCCACATCAAACCTAGGGGGTCAGCGAGGATCTACTATGCCCCCTTATGGTCATTTGCCCCTTCGCTTTGGCCTCCTCTTGTCTCTCGATCCTACCGAGAGACAAGATGGCGGCCGCTACGTACTGTTTGGAATGTTTACAGACACCGGAGAGCCAATCAGCTTCGCTTCGCAAAGCTCCGTAACGCGAAAAGTACGCGAAGCGGTGCGCTGTTACAGATATATATCTTTTTTTGAACGTTAATTTCTCAAAATCCACTGAAGCACATATATTGAGACCTAGCAAAGGCACATCGGGCTACCAGTCCCTACAATTTTGCCAAGTTTCGTGCAAATCCATTCAGCCGTTCGATTATTATTATTATTATTTTTTTTTGCCCCGCGGGGCCCTTTTAAAACCTCCACATCAAACCTAGGGGGTCAGCGAGGATCTACTATGCCCCCTTATAGTTATTTCCCCCTTTGTTTTGACCTCCTCTTGTCTCTCGATCCTACCGAGAGACAAGATGGCGGCCGCTACGGACTGTTTGGAATGTTGACAGACGCCGGAGAACCAATCAGCTTCGCTTCACAAAGCTCCGTTGCGCGAAAAGTACGCGTCCTGGGCCGCTGCCCAGTCCGCTGTTACAGATATATATCTTTTTTTAAACGTTAATTTCTCAAAATCCACTGGAGCACATATATTGAGACCTACAAAAGGCACATCGGGCTACCAGTCCCTACAATTTTGCCAAGTTTCGTGCAAATCCATTCAGCCGTTCGGGCTAAAAGTGAGGCCAACCGCCCTATGGAAAACTCAATGTTAAAAACACGTTTTGGGACCCCCCTTTTTTCTCGACCCCCCCTGGACGAAACCCCCCCCAATTTTCAGGGGCTGCTCAGAAACAAAATGTGCCATTTTCCTGAAAATTTCAGCCAATTCCGTCCACAAACGCCAAAGTTATTAGACATAGAATTTTCAAAAAACCCATAGAGAAAAAATCCTAACTATATATACCTACTGGCGACCGCCAGTAGGTAATATATATATTCACTGAAAAAACCATAGGTTATAGACCATATATAGTTAGGAATTAGCATTTAAAAAACCTTATTTTACTCACACAAAACCATTGAAATTCCATATATAGTTAGTTGCACTAACTATATATCGCGCACCCGCAATCCACTGCTGATCATGTCACATATTACATCATTCATGACATGGTCAGTGACATCACTGATGACATCACTGATGGCATCTCAAATGACATCACTGATGACATCACTGATGACGTCATCCAGTGACTGTATAATTCTGTAAAGTTAAAATATGTCTTACATATTGAAGAATGAATGGATGTATAAGTGTCTTGATGAAGGATTTAGTAGGGGCATGGCTGACTGTATGAGTGACTGATTAAATGTGTCTCACTGAGTGCATGGGTTAGTGACTAAACTGTCTTAATTTGTGCATCATTATGTCTGTTGTTCTGTAAACTGCTGCATGTGTTGATCATTAGCTATATGATTAACTGTATGGGTTATTGATTGGTTGCCCAAGCATTTGTATGGGAGACTGAGTGTGTGTGTGGGTGGCTGGGAGGTGTATGACTCTCTGCATAGATGTGTGAGCAGTTGATTGACTGGATGTATGGGTTCAAAAGTGCATGTGGAAACAGCTGTATGGGCGGTTGACTGTGTGCATGAGTGTATTGGTGAGTGAATGGATATCTCAGTGCTACATGTCAAAGTAAGTACATATGTAAAACACAGTACATGTGAGAGTTACCATATATAAATAACTGTGCATAAGAGCCAGTGAATGTGTGAGTGGCTGTATGGATCATTGTGAACTTGTATCCAGGATTGTATAAGTGAGTAAATATGTTTTAGTATATGTTTGAATAAGTAAGGTGTGTATAACTGTATAGTTGAGGAAATGGAGGTGTGATTGATTCTTTGCATGACTGACTAAGTGTCTGAGTAACTCCATGGATGAGTGACAGTCTATGAGTGTCTGTTTACACTGAGTGTATCTAAGGTTATATTAGAGTCTGAAGAGGTTTATCGTATTATCACATGAATGATGTCATCAGTGATGTGATCAGTAATGTCAAATGAGATGTCATCAGTGATGTCATTTGAGATGTCATCAGTGATGTCATCAGTGATGTCATTTGAGATGTCATCAGTGATGTCATCAGTGATGTCATTTGAGATGTCATCAGTGATGTCATCAGTGATGTCACTGACCATGTCATGAATGATGTAATATGTGACATGATCAGCAGTGGATTGCGGGTGCGCGATATATAGTTAGTGCAACTAACTATATATGGAATTTTAATGGTTTTGTGTGAGTAAAATAAGGTTTTTTAAATGCTAATTCCTAACTATATATGGTCTATAACCTATGGTTTTTTCAGTGAATTTTCAAGGTTTTGTAAATGCTAATTCCTAACTATATATGGTCTATAACCTATGGTTTTTTCAGTGAATTTTCAAGGTTTTGTAAATGCTAATTCCTAACTATATATGGTCCATAACCTATGGTTTTTTCTGTGAATTTCATTGGTTTTTTAACAGCTAATATCTGTAGCTGTAAAATGTATTCTTCTTTAAATCCAAAAATATATTTTATATGTTTATGAATAATTTTTTTTTAAAATATTTTTTTTTCTTCGTTCCCGCTTCGCAAATCGGGAAGCTTCCCGTTAGCTGACCTTGATGCCGCGAAATAGACCGCTAGCCGGTAAACGTTTCTTTACCGCAAGTGCCGCGTTACAAAACAACATCGTGACGCCTCCCGTCCGCATGACGTTTCACGTTGTCGCGTGATACGTCATATGACGTACTACGTTAGCGAACTGGTACGCGAAGCGAGTCGCAAAGCGCAGGTTTCTGGAAGCAAACCGGGAGGCCCTGCAAAGCGCTTAACGTAAACACAGCAAGTCATGTGACTTGGTAATAACACTTTTCATTGGTTCATTTCACTTTTGGTTTCCTAATGATGTAAGACTAGGTCATATAATCTAAAATGAACACTTTTGATTGGTTGAGAACTCTTGTTTTTCCCAAATGATGAAAATCCCTCCTTCTTTCCTCACTCTGACTTTCATCATTGTGAGAGAAAGACCCTTTGTGATCACTGAGCAATGGCTTCTTTAGTAGCTTCAGCTGGTGCTTCCCCACCACCTCCACCACATCCAAGGAAGAGTGGACCACCTGCTCAAGTTATAATTCAACAAGAAGAAGAAGAAGAGGAACAGGAGGACGAGCACGAAGAGAGGCAGTTTTTGCCTGAGCAGCCCAGGACGTCTCACCGGAAAGAAAACTTCATTTGGCAATTTTTTAAAATTCCCAAAGGTCAGAAAAAAGTAAATGCAAGATACGTAACTTGCCTTATATGTCAAGATAGACTGTCCAGAGGGACCGACAAAAAATACAGTTTCGGAAACTACACAATGCATCGCCATATGACTAGGTGGCATCCTAACAACTACAGTGCTGCACAGTTTCGGAACGACCTAGATAATCTCCCTATTATGGCCAGAAGATCTGTTGTACCGGAAGTAACGGGACCAGAGGGCAGGGAGATGGTGCCAAATATACAAATGAGATTTGGTGATGTAAAACACATCTGCGTATTTTGCGATGGATTCATTTCCTACGGAGAAAAAAGCATCACTCTGATCAACAGAGCTATTGACTATCATATGCAAGTTTGTACAAAACGCCCAAAATAATAAATACTTCTTTTTTTTGTTTTGTTGCTCCTGTTGAGCCCTTTACAATGAATCGTTTTCATTGCCCCCTCCAAGAAAAACCCCAAAAAATATAAAACTGTTCCGAAAAATTCAAAAACAGTAAAAAAATGTTCAGAAAAATAAAAAAAAAAGTTCTTTTCAGAACTACCTCCCCGTTATTAAAAAATTGGTACAATATTTGGAACTGTTCCAACCTCTATTTCTCTTAGTTCGCTTCCCAGTTCGCTCGCCGGTACGCGAACCGGAAGCGAACCAAAAACAGTAAGTATAAGGGAAGGAAACAGACACTTATGTTAAAAGAAAGACAGCTATAGGGGAGTAAACTAGAGATACTATTACCCGTAATCCACTGCTGATGATGTCACATATTACATCATTCATGACATGCTCAGTGACATCATCAGCAGAGGATTGCGGGTTTTTTGGCAACATGCCTTATCCACGGTTTAATAACGCTGCCTTTTGCTTTATATAAGTTTTCAAATTGTATGAAATATATACCAATAGGTCGTTATGAACCTTTAGGTAGTGCTTTTCTTCATGAGGTCTGGTCGCTTCCATACACATACAGATGTTTCAAAGATGATCAAGAAGTTTATCTGAATGGAGAGGAATGCACTGAGACGCCAGATCATTCACTAATGTGTAGGCACATACAGTTACACGGTTCATGCAACAAACACCGACCAAATATGGCTTGCGTGTTGCAAGGCACGCCAGTTCCTGCTATCATCCCCACGTTCAAGTTGTTGGAAAATGGTAGTTATTTGATGCTCAATAATGAAGATTGTTCTGAGTTAATTAAAAGTATTCCTTTTATCGTAACAGTAAGTGAACGGGTTATTTGCTGCAGAAATGTTCTATTTCCTCCCACACATGAACATAGGGAGTTTTCGATCTGGCCACAAATACCAACCTTGGGACACGTTTCAACGGCATGGCAAGAATAAGAGCTCTTTTGTCTCAGAGAGAGGTGGCCTTGAGTTCGGCCCGTGAAACTTTCGTACTTCACATAGCGAACACCCGTACAGAGGTGCACACCCTTTTCAATTAAGATTTGCCTTTCAATTTCAGCAACATGTTTCCGACTATCTTTAACGCATCCTCCACAAAGTCCCTGGCGCACTTTTTTAAAGTTGTTACCAGTGGTCTCGTGACTTCATTTGAGAAAATCTTTGGAGTCATCCCTGCTTCCTTTCATTCCATTTTCTCCACTCTGGTTCGTGGATTGGCATTTTTACTTGCATTACCAGCGGACGCTCTTGTGCTTTTTTACATTTTTAAATATGGATGTCCCTCCTATGCAACCTCCCACCCTGCAGCTGCTGACACTGTTCCGCAATCGCATGCTAGAATATTATGGCACAATGCCGTTGGCGATATTAAGCACGGCATATGGATTATCTTTTCGATTCTCCTACTTCACCTGTGTCCAGCCTGTATTTCACTGCCTGACCTGTGATTTCGATTGGGCCATTGATTTGTGTCTCTGCGGACCGGTTTCTCCTGACGTCGACTTTAATCAGCTGATGACTCCTATCATTACTCACGAGTTGGTTTGTCCTGGCGAAAGGATTATGGCTGTGGCATTGATGCATGGACTACTTGGTCCCTGGAATTTACTGGCGGCAGCACAGTCTTTCTTGGAACAGAGCTTTCTTGAAAACCCACCGAGCTGTCCTCTGATGGTGATAGAGGATCCGGTGCTGGGAGAGCACGTATGTTCTTTTCCGCTTTTAAATTGGATGGCTGAACTGTTTTCGGATGAAGACGGTGACTTCCTATTGGAGGCTGTTGCAGCTTATTTTGCATACACAGTTATGTCATAGACCTTTTTCATGTTTGATATGCTGAGTACTAGCATTTCATTGACAATTCATTGACTTATTTGTCAAGTTTTTATTATTTACCTTGCCTATTGGCTTAAGACTCGATAAAGTACTTGGCTGTTTTATTTTTCTTTAGCATTAAATTTTCCTAGTTTTTAATGCTTTACCTTGCGGACCGTCCACATATAAACTTGCAATCTGCTCTCATGAGATGGCCCTTCTATTATCTTATTCAGTTCGTTTCTGGATCATGGGGAGGTGTCATCTAGGTCCTGGATATCTTTACACCGTGTTAAGTTAGCATGGGCTCATTACCGGTTTAAACGCCATTTTTCCTTTTTTGCAACTTCTGCACAAGACACTTAGTTGTTGCTTTAGCTTTCCACCTAGTAGTTCATCGTGGTTTACATGAGAATAATATGTTATTGGTCTACTATCTGCTTTACTTGTTAAACTATATCTGTACAGCGAGTGCTAAAGTTTCAAGAACAACACGATACAGAATTGTTATGAGGTCTGATCTCCACGACTTCATACTCATAACATAAGTGCAACTTCTGCCAATTCTGGGCATGAGGCGGGTTTTATATTGCTTTGCCGAACACACATACACAACAGTTGATGCGGTTCACATGAAGAGAGAGCTGGTGTATGCTGATGTGATTCCTTCAAATCTAAGACACTAAAGTATGGGCACGCCCTAAACCAACACAAAGAGACCTTCTTAGCAAATAATATAATATGTGTATTAGGGAGGGTGAGATATAAGCAGCCGCGGGCCGTGGAGGGAGTTACGATGGGGCAGGGAAGCGGGGAGGGGGAGAAGCAGGGTGGAGCCCTCTCTACCTTGCCCCTCCCCCTCCCCGCCTCCCTGCCCCACCGTAACTCCCTCCACGGCCCGCGGCTGCTTATAAGTGTTGCTAACTCTTATTCATTTACAGCATGTTAACATACTGTCACCATTCGCTTTTTATGTACTAGTAACTATGCTGGTAATTTTGCTACTGATAATATGTGTACTTGTATTCTCCACCCTGCTTCTCCCCCTCCCCGCCTCCCTGCCTCACCGTAACTCCCTCCACGGCCCGCGGCTGCTTATAAGTGTTGCTAACTCTTATTCATTTACAGCATGTTAACATACTATCACCATTCACTTTTTATGTACTAGTAACTATGCTGGTAATTTTGCTACTGATAATATGTGTACTTTTATTATCTAAGGTACTACGCCTGAGAAGACGGCATTAGTAAATAAACATTTCAAATACACATCTGTTCTTCTTAACTCCATGTTCTGGTTTCTAAGAAATCTATAACGACCGACTGTTCATGAGTTCCACGTATCCTGAGGTACTATAAGTTCATATTCTGGATTGTCTAAACATTGAGAGTTTGTTATATCCAATGTGACACTGTACCTAGCTTGCTAAGGAGTTTTTGATTACTAACGTGAGTTTTGGGACACCCTAATTCGCCGAGGTTCCAATCCTCTGTCCACAGTTCTGTGTGAGAACAGAAACCCTGCGACAGGGGCACCCCCGACCCTTGCTGGAGCTTCATCACACTTGCGATACAACTCCAGCAATGCATTCGCCGAGGTTCCAATCCTCTGTCCACAGTTCTGTGTGAGAACAGAAACCCTGCGACAGGGGCACCCCCGACCCTTGCTGGAGCTTCATCACACTTGCGATACAACTCCAGCAATGCGCCACCTTTACGGCACAGATACATCACGCATCTGTGCTGTTTTTGCCCCATGATGCGCCGCATTGTAAATGCAGCACACCATAGGTGACGGAACAGCGGCACAGAATGACTAACACATCCCTGGTGATGCGCCAGTCATCATAAATGTATCCCTATGCTTCTTATCTTGTTAGAGATGAACCGCCATATGTATCATCAAAGTTTTTTGCATTTCCTAAATAGCGAACTTTAAGGAATAAATAGCGATTCTTTACCATTCCTAGTTTGCGATGAGCTATTTGCTAATTAGCCGAATGTAGCCCAATGTAGCCCAAAGATGGCCGCCAGAAACACAAAAAAACAAATGTAGCCCAAATATCAGCCAGATGTAGCCCAACTATAGCCCAGTGACAGAATGACCAATCAGCTTCGCAAACCTCCGTTACGCGAAGCGGAGCGCTGTTACAGATATATATCTTTTTTTGAACGTTAATTTCTCAAAATCCACTGGAGCACATATATTGAGACCTAGCAAAGGCACATCGGGCTACCAGTCCCTAATATTTTGCCAAGTTTCGTGCAAATCCATTCAGCCGTTCGATTATTATTATTATTATTTTTTTTTGCCCCGCGGGGCCCTTTTAAAACCTCCACATCAAACCTAGAGGGTCAGCGAGGATCTACTATGCCCCCTTATAGTTATTTCCCCCTTTGTTTTGACCTCCTCTTGTCTCTCGATCCTACCGAGAGACAAGATGGCGGCCGCTACGGACTGTTTGGAATGTTGACAGACGCCGGAGAACCAATCAGCTTCGCTTCACAAAGCTCCGTTGCGCGAAAAGTCCGCGTCCTGGGCCGCTGCCCAGTCCGCTGTTACAGATATATATCTTTTTTTAAACGTTAATTTCTCAAAATCCACTGCAGCACATATATTGAGACCTACAAAAGGCACATCGGGCTACCAGTCCCTACAATTTTGCCAAGTTTCGTGCAAATCCATTCAGCCGTTCGGGCTAAAAGTGAGGCCAACCGCCCTATGGAAATTAACATGGGAAAAACGCGTTTTGGGACCCCCCTTTTTTCTCGGCCCCCCCTTGACGAACCCCCCCAAAATTTTCAGGGGCTGCTCAGAAACAAAATGTGCCATTTTCCTGAAAATTTCAGCCAATTCCGTCCACAAACACCAAAGTTATTAGACATAGAATTTTCAAAAATCCCATAGAGAAAAAATCCTAACTATATATACCTAATATTGGCAGTTCTGTGTTCAAGGAGGGTATGGCATATGTGGCATTGTCACGAGTCAGAACTTTATCGGGATTGTACTTGATTGAGTGTGATGTCACAAACATTTGTGCGGATCTAGATTGTGTTAAGGAATACAATAGGTTAAGAAGAGAGTATGCGCCACATTTGCCTCAATATCCTTTGTTTGAGAAACGTGTGGTAGGCCGGAAACGAAGAAATGTGACCAATAGTAGAGAGGTTGTAGCAAAAAGACGAAAAGACGATGAACCAGAAATTATAAGCAGAAAGAAAAAGGATTGTGTTGAAGATGTTGTTGGTTTTCAATTTGAAAACAGTTCTGGTGTCAACTGCTATGCTAATGTAGTGGTTAATGTTTTGTTTTCTCTAGAAAATTTAAAAGAAGAGATTGTGGTCAATTCGGATCAAAGATTTTGCAGTTTGTTGAATTCTGTGTTAGAGAAATGTAGCACTGATAGAACAAAAATAGAAAGTGTGTCTGAAATTCGAAATCTGTTAGACAAATGTTCAGGTCAAACGCAATTCTCTCAAAATATTCAGCAAGATTGTCAGGAGTTTTTAATGTATATGCTTGATGTATTGCAAGATGAAGGTGTAGATGTAGATCACCTGTTTGGCCTTTCTTATCAATGGCAACATGACTGCGTGAACTGTAGGGTATCAAGTACTACTAGTGTAGACTCAGAAAAATGTATATATTTAACTTTGCCAGACAGTAAATCAGTGTCCTTTAATAAGCTAGTAAAAGCAGCTGATCACAACATGGAGTGTAGCCAATGTAAGTCTGAAATGTTGTCCACATTATTTATACGAACATATGGCCAGTATGTCATTTTAATGTTCCAACGATGTAGGCCTGATGGAACAAAATTGACAACTTTAATTAAAAATGTTGTGGCTTCGCAGTTGTCAATATCAGGAAGGACTTTTGTAACTGTAGCAATTATATATCATGACGGTCCTTCAACAACATCAGGACATTACACAGCTTATTTGAAGTCTAGAAACGGCTGGTCATTCTGCAATGATTCTGTTTTAACTTTTTTAAAAAAATTGCCTTTTGACCTTAAAAATTCTTACCTGGTGTTTTTACAACCAAAATTTTAGGGAAAGAATCTCGGGATTTGCTCTGAGGAATTTCAAGAGGTTCTAATGGCTCCTACACTATTTGGCCTTGAGGATAAGTGTAGTACAGAGTCAAAAGTTATTTTTCAGTTTTAACTATTTCCTGAAAAAAAAGAAGTTTTTTTTACAGAAAGTGGTGGGCACGGATTAGTTAAAGGACAACACAGTATTTCCCAAAGCAAACGGTGTTCTTACCATAACACTTGACATCATGGAAAAATAACTGCACTTTGAATGAGTTCAGAAAAACTGTTTCTTTTAATAAGCTAATTCAAGCAGCCAATCAAAACATGGAGTAGAGGTAATGTAAGTCTGCAATGCTGTCAACATATTTTGAACAAACTTTTGGTTATAATGTCATTTAAAAATTCCAACTATATAAACCTGATGAAAATAAGTTTTCAACTTTAATTTCAAATGTTGTGGCTACACACTCGCTGATTTTAGAAAAAAAATTCTAACTGCAGCTATTATATGACATGATGGTCCTTTGACAACATCCACTTATTACACATCTTATTAAAAATATTCTTACTTTCTGTTTTCAGAAGAAAGAATTTAGGGTAGGTAACTGGCCTATAATGATTCTAGGGGTTGATATAATTGTATGTACTGTTTTAAATTGCTTTGTGATTAAAAGTGATGTAGATAATTAAATAATTGTAGTAGTCATAGAGGTAGTGTAAGTCTGCTTCATAGTAAGCAGTATCAGTGTCATAGGAAATGTGGAACATGAGTGAGCAAGAAGGGTAAGATATTACTAGTACAGGATTGTGAAAGTGATCTTGAACGTTTTCTTTCTGAAAGTTGCGGAAAAAGAAAATGACGGGATTTGCTTAGAAGAATTCCAAGAGTTATAAATGGCTCTTACACGATTTGGCCTGTGGAAAAGTGTGGTAGAGAGCGAGAAGTCATTTATTGTATGTAACATATTTGTCAAATTGATGGAGCTTTTCTTTCAGAAAATGGCGGGCTGAAAATAATAACAGCACAACAGAGTGTAAGCTGTTCATAGGATATCCTTCGACGTCATGGAAAGTAAGTTAATTTTAAGGAGTTCTGATTTTTGATTGGTTATGTTATATGGGTTTTTTAAACACAATCATTTTGATTGTGTTTTTTTCCCCGCTGTTATATGATGAATACCTTCAAGTCACTGTTTTTAGTGAAATTTGATAAATTCTGAGAACAGCAAAAATAAACCATTTAACATGTATAATTAATTCTGTACTTTTTGTATTTATGATATACATTTAGAACAGTGTAGGAGGCATGGAGAATCTGAGGCTTCTGTAAGTGTCAAAGTTGTTGCATACAGTGCTCACATTCTGCGTAGTCTTTCATATGATAGACTACATCTGCACAATGAGATACCTAAGCAAAGGAAACACAGGTGATGTGATTGTGGAATGAGCAAACAAAATTGCACGTTTTTCAATTACATTACCTGTGTTTCCTAACATTACGCATCACATTGTGTCGATGAGGTTTAGGCCTGTTCCAGGAGACAGAGGAGGTCTGACATTTGTTCAAGAGTGCAGTGGACATGACTCACTTCGTTGGTAGGCCTGCACATGTATTATCTCCTCTGTACTCTTCAACAAGCGTAAATTTCATCTGCAACCCTGAGTAAGAGTCACCTGAAACAAATCTGTGGATAGGCCACACCTTATCAGCATCTAGAAACAATCATTTAAAATGTTAAGGGCAGATTTATGATGGCCGTGCGCCTCTTTTGCGCCGCTGTTCCATCACTTTTGTGAAGCAGCAGCAGTGTAAAAGATGCACCATGTTGCAAAATAGGCCTCACTTCATCTCCAACAAGATACCGTCAGTTTAAAATGTATATAATTAGGACTGTGTAGGGGGCATGCAGAAGCTGAGGCCTCAGTAAGTGTCAAAGTTGTTGCATGCAGTGCTGCACTTCTGCGTACTCTTTCATATGCTGGACTACATCTGGACAATGAGATACCTAAGCAAAGGAAACACAAGTGATGTGATTGTGAAATGAGCAAAAGAAATTGCACGTTTTTCAATTACATCACATGTGTTTCCTAACATTACGAATCACATTGTGCAGATCAGGTTTAGGCCTGTCCATGGAGACAGAGGAGGTCTGGCCTTTGTTAAAGAGTGCAGTGGACATGACTCACTTCATTGGTAGGCATGGACATGTATTATCTCCTCTGTACTCTTCAACAAGTCTAAATTTCATCTGTAACCCTGAGTAGGCCTCACCTCAAACAAACCCCTGGATAGGCCACACCTTATCGGCATCTTGAATCAATCATTTAAAATGTTAGGGGCAGATTTATGATGGCCATGCGCCTCTTTTGTGCCGCTGTTGCATCACTTATGTGATGCAGCAGTGATGCAAAAGATGCACCATGTTGCAAGATAGGCCTCACTTCATCTGCAACAAGATACTGTTAGTTTAAAATGTATATATTTAGGACTGTGTAGGGGGCATGGAGAAGCAGAGGCTTCTGTAAGTGTCAAAGTTTTTGAAAAACTGTTTGTCCTTCAATCTTTTCCCTTGTCTTTTCTAATTTTTAAATACATGTTTTAATATTTTTCAAATTTTTGTTCTTTCTTTCACAGATTGAAAGTATAAAAATAACAAGTGACTAAGTTAACGACAATTATAAGGTAAATGTTTTGTACTCTTTTCATTACATTTCTATCACATTCAACTTCTATTAGTTCCACTGCTTCATTTCTTTAACCCTCAGTTTCCTGCCTTTGCTACTTCTCTCATTCCTTTCTCTATTACTTACTTACTCTACTCCTTCCACTCCTTTTCTCAGTCCCTCTGTTCTCATAGTTCCTCACTCCTGTTCACTCACTCCGTCTCTATTACTCTCACTCTCTCACTGTCTCTGACTGATCACTCTTTCACTAATAGTTCATTATGCTTTCTCCTTGTAGTTCAAGCACACTAAGGGGCATAATATCAACACAGGAAATAAAATTATCGCTGCTTTTATTGGCAGAAAACTGCCGCAAAAGCGGCTTTAGCGGCAGTTTTCTGCCGCAAAAGCGGCTTTAGCGGCAGATTTCTGCCGATAAAAGCAGTCATTATCGGCAGTTTTCTGCCGCAAAAGCGGCTTTAGCTGCAGTTTTCTGCCGCAAAAGCGGCTTTAGCGGCAGATTTCTGCCGATAAAAGCAGCGATAATTTTATCACCTATGTTGATAATATGCCCCTATGTTATTTACATTTCTTTGCTGTTTCAATCATTCCTTTTCTGTTACTTCTTCTTTTCTGCTTTCTGTTTTTTCTCTCTGTTATTCCACATGTTTTAATCTTATTTTGAACATTCACTCACATTCTCTAAGAAACTCTTGTTTATTATTCTTCTACTCTCCTTTTTTTCTTTCACTTCCTTATCTATTTTGTTTTTCACTATTATACCCTCTTCCATCTTTTCTTCGGTAAATAGATCTATTAAACAGTATCTCTGTGTTACTCCCTATAGCTGTCTTTCTTTTAACATTACTCTCTGTTTCCTTCCCTTATACTTACTCTTCTTTTTTTTAATTTTTTTTATTTTGTTTCGCTTCCGGTTCGCGTACCGGCGATCGAACCGGGAAGCGAACCAAAAGAAATAGAGGTTGCCAGAGTGCTAAACATTTCAGCAATTTTTTTATAAAGGGGAGGTAGTTCTGAAAATAACTTTTTTTTAAATTATTTTTGTTGTTTTATATTTTTTTATTATTTTTCTGAACATTTTTTTACTTTTTTTGTATTTTTTGAACGGTTTTATATTTTTTTTGTTTTTTTTGGGGGGGGGAACAAAAACGATTCATTGTAAAGGGCTCAACAGGAGCAACAAAAAAAAAGAATTTATTCTCTGGGGCGTTTCGGACAATCATGATTATCAATTGCTAAGTTGATTAAATTGATGCTACTTTCTCTGTAGCAAATCAACTGACCGCAACGCACGCACACTTGTTTGAATGTCCCGAACCTCATCTGTATATTTGGGACCATGTCCCTCGCCTCAGGTCCCGTCACTTCCTCCACATTTGATCTTCAGGCCACAGGAGGGGGGTTGTCCTGCATGTCACGTAGCTGCGCAGCACTGTAGTTGATAGGGTGCCACTTCTCCATATGGCGATGCATCGTATAATTGCCATAACTGTATTTTTTATTTGTCCCTCTGGACAGATCTTTCTTGCATATAAGGCAAGTTACATACTGGGCATTCACTTTTTATTGGCCCCGGGGATATTTAAAAAATTGCCAAATGAAACTCTCTTTGACACAGGATGTCCTAGGCTCTTCTTCCAAAAACTGCCTCCTCTCTTGCTCCTCTTCCTCTTCTTCCTCTTCTTCCTCCTCTTGATTGAGGATTACCTGAGGAGGTGGTCCTCTCTTCCTAGGAGGTGGTGGTGGTGGTGGGGGTGCACCAGCTGAAGCTACAACACTTGCCATTGCTAAGTGATGAAAAAAGGTCTTCCTATCACCAAGATGAAAGTCAGAGTGAGGAAACAAGGAGGGGTTTTCATCATTTGGGAAAAAAAATAGTTCTGAACCAATGAAAAGTGTTATTTTTAGGTCACATGACCTAGCCTTACATCATTAGGAAACCAAAAGTGAAATGAAGCAATGAAAAGTGTTATTAACAAGTCACATGACCTGTTATGCTTACGTTACGCGCTCCGCGCCGCGTCCCGGATCGCTTCCGGGAAGCTGCGCTTCGCGCCTCGCTTCGCGTACCGGAGCACTTCCGGGTGCGCTAACGCGACGCGTTATATGATGCATTACGCGACAACGCGATACGTCGCGGTTACGCGACGCGTCACCATGTTGTTTCCTAACGCGGCAGTTGCGCAAACGGAACGTTTACCGGTTCGCGGACCGGGTCGCGGCAAGAAATTGAGCTAACGGGAAGCTACCCAGTTCGCGGACCGGGAGCGAAACAAAAAAATATATAAAAAAAAATACATAAAAAAATTGTATTACAAACATATAAAATATATTTTTTCGATTTAAAGAAGAATACATTTTAAAGCTTTTGATATTTGCTATTAAAAAACCATTGAAATTCACTGAAAAAACCATAGGTTATAGACCATATATAGTTAGGAATTAGCATTTACAAAACCTTGAAAATTCACTGAAAAAACCATAGGTTATAGACCATATATAGTTAGGAATTAGCATTTACAAAACCTTATTTTTCTCACACAAAACCATTGAAATTCCATATATAGTTAGTTGCACTAACTATATATCGCGCACCCGCCATCCACTGCTGATGATGTCACATATTACATCATTCATGACATGGTCAGTGACATCACTGATGACATCACTGATGACATCTCAAATTACATCACTGATGACATCACTGATGACATCTCAAATGACATCACTGATGACATCACTGATGACATCTCATTTGACATTACTGATCACATCACTGATGACATCATTCATGTGATAATACGATGAACTTCTTCAGACTCTAATGAACCTTAGATACACTCAGTGTAAACAGACACTCACAGACTGTCACTCATCCATGAAGTTACACACACACCTAGTCAGTCATGCAAAGAATCAATCACACCTCCATTTTCTCAACTATACAGTTATACACACCTTACTTATTCAAACACATACTAACACATATTTACTCTCTTATACAATCCCGGATACAAGTTCACAATGATCCATACAGCCACTCACACATTCACTGGCTCTTATGCACAGTTATTTATATATGTCAACTCTCACATGTACTGTGTTTTACATATGTACTTACTTTGACATGTAGCACTGAGATATCCATTCACTCACCAATACACTCATGCACACAGTCAACCGCCCATACAGCTGTTTCCACATGCACTTTTGAACCCATACATCTAGTGAATCAACTGCTCACACATCTATGCACAGAGTCATACACCTCCCAGACACCCACACACACACTCAGTCACCAATGACATCACTGATGACATCACTGATGACAACATCCAGTGACTGTATGTTTCTGTAAAGTTAAAATATGTCCTACATATTGAAGAATGAGTGGATGTATAAGTGTCTGGATGAAGGATTTAGTAGGTGCATGACTGACTGTATAAGTGAGTGATTAAATGTGTCTCACTGAGTGCATGGGTTAGTGAGTAAACTGTTTTAAATTGTGCATCATTGTGTCTGTTGTTCTGTAATCTGATGCATGTGTTGATCATTAGCTATATGACTAACTATATGGGTTATTGATTGGTTGCCCAAGTATTTGTATGGGAGACTGAGTGTGTGTGTGGGTGTCTGGGAGGTGTATGACTTTGTGCATAGATGTGTGAGCAGTTGATTCACTAGATGTATGGGTGCAAAAGTGCATGTGGAAACAGCTGTATGGGCGGTTGACTGTGTCCATGAGTGTATTGGTGAGTGAATGGATATCTCAGTGCTACATGTCAAAGTATGTACATATGTAAAACACAGTACATGTGAGAGTTGACATATATAAATAACTGTGCATAAGAGCCAGTGAATGTGTGAGTGGCTGTATGGATCATTGTGAACTTGTATCAGGGATTGTATAACAGAGTAAATATGTGTTATTATATGTTTCAATAAGTAAGGTGTGTATAACTATATAGTTGATGAAATGGAGGTGTGATTGATTCTTTGCATGACTGACTAGGTGTGTGAGTAACTCCATGGATGAGTGACAGTCTGTGAGTGTCTATTTACACTGAGTGTATCTAAGGTTATATTAGAGTCTGAAGAGGTTCATCGTATCATCACATGAATGATGTTATCAGTGATGTGATCAGTAATGTCAAATGAGATGTCATCAGTGATGTCATCAGTGATGTCATTTGAGATGTCATCAGTGATGTCATCAGTGATGTCACTGACCATGTCATGAATGATGTAATATGTGACATCATCAGCAGTGGATTGCGGGTGCGCGATATATAGTTAGTGCAACTAACTATATATGGAATTTCAATGGTTTTGTGTGAGTAAAATAAGGTTTTGTAAATGCTAATTCCTTACTATATATGGTCTATGACCTATGTTTTTTTCAGTGAATATATATATATATATATATATATTACCTACTGGCGGTCGCCAGTAGGTATATATAGTTAGGATTTTTTCTCTATGGGATTTTTGAAAATTCTATGTCTAATAACTTTGGCGTTTGTGGACGGAATTGGCTGAAATTTTCAGGAAAACGGAACATTTTGTTTCTGAGCAGCCCCTGAAAATTTGGGGGGGGGTTCGTCAAGGGGGGGCCGAGAAAAAAGGGGGGTCCCAAAACGTGTTTTTAACATTGAGTTTTCCATAGGGCGGTTGGCCTCATTTTTAGCCCGAACGGCTGAATGGATTTGCACGAAACTTGGCAAAATTGTAGGGACTGGTAGCCCGATGTGCCTTTGCTAGGTCTCAATATATGTGCTTCATTGGATTTTGAGAAATTAACGTTCAAAAAAAGATATATATCTGTAACAGCGGACCGGGCAGCGCTCCGGTTCGCGGACTTTACGCATAACGGAACTTCGCGTAGCGAAGCTGATTGGCTCTCCGGTGTCTGTCAACATTCTAAACAGTCCGGAGCGGCCGCCATCTTGTCTCTCGGTAGGATCGAGAGACAAGAGGAGGCCAAAACAAAGGGGGAAATGACCATAAGGGGGCATAGTAGATCCTCCCTGACCCCCTAGGTTTAATGTGGAGGCTTTAAAAGGGCCCCGCGGGGCAAAAAAAGAAAAAAAAATGTTTTTGTTTTTTTGCGTGGGTAGCGCCCGGTTCGCGAACCGGGAAGCGTTCTGGGCAGCATACTATAAGGAAAAAAGAATGATAGACTTTTCAAATACTGTATGTTAATTGATTGTTGGTTTTGTTGATTATTTTTTAATTTTTTTATTTTAAAAAAAATTATTTATTAATGTAATTGTGTTTCAAAATTTAATAACATTTCTAACATTTCACTAGTTTATGAATTACATATAAAAATGATTAAAGACTCAAATAATTTTTTAATATTACATATAATTTTATTTTTCGGATTGTTTTTCAAAATTTAATAGAATGTCTAACATTTGACTGTCGGATATGTCCTCTTGTTGAGTGAACATAACTTCCTACATTTGACCGTCATCATAATGAAGTAAATGATCCACAGATTCTACACATTAAACTAATTCATGGTCCCGTGATTCATCCATGAAATCTGAGTCATCATTATCCTCAATATCTTTTTCTGTGTTGTTCTCCAGAACAATTTCGAAGGAAATATTCTGCTCACCTTCCATTTTATTGCTGTAATTTGCATAAAAAATAATTATATCAGTAGAGATAGGGCACTGTTGGGTTTAAGTTCAGACAGGTACTTGTGAGTTTATAACAGAGAAGTAATCTATGGGCACTGTATGGTTTCAGGCGTGAAGTAGTACTATTAAAAAGTGCCTGTGAAGAAGCCTAAGTAAATTCATAATTATACCACAGAAACCTAAATCAATCCATAATTATAATAAAGAAGCCTTTCTCAATGTCTAACTCTTACAGAGGGATAGTATATAACTATCTGAACATGTTTTCAAATTTATAAAATAATATCTCACCTTCTAAAAACAAGTTTAAGTTGTGAGTGAAAATGATCTTGCAATGTAGTTCAGGAAGTAGTAGTCAAAATGGCTGTGTTTCTCTCTCTTCCTTTATATATATTCAGGTACATAACCAATCAAAAGTCAGGTAAGAAAAGTAGAAAATGAAAGTAACATTTTAATTGGTTGTCAATTCCAACACTTCAGATGTGTTTTGTGAAGTAATTTACCTCAGGGTATTTAGAGAGGTGTACAGGCTAAATGGTTAAATGGAATTTCAATCAAATTTGTGAAAATGGTAGGGATTGGTATGTACTATGAGCCAATCTATATTTGGTGAAAGTGTCTCCAGTCGCTTTTCTGTAAACTACTTTCCCACCTTTTTTGATGGTGCGCTTCCCAGGGAGCGACCCGGTGCGCGAACTGGCGAGCGCCCCGGTACGCGAACCTTAAGCGTTACGGGAGTCCACCATTTTGTGTTTCGGTCGACTTAAGATACAAGATGGAGGGCAAATAATGTTCAGAATGGGTAGAAGGGGGCACGGTAGACTTATCTTGACCCCCTAGGTTTTCTGAGGGTGGCTGAGGAGGCTTATATGTGCGAAAAAAAAACATTTTTTTTAAAAAGTTCGCGAGGTTAGCTTCCGGTTCGCGTACCAGGTAGCGCCCCGGGGAGCGTACTTTGTTGAAAATTAGTGAAAAAAGTTAGAGTAAAATAATAATTGTGAGTGATCAGATGTAGGGTAGCTCTGAGAAGAGCTTTTGGGTTTATGGTACATTTAGGTACTTATAAGTAGGTACCAATGCACAGTCTTAAATTCAGAATGAAAATTCTGTTGCCCTCATCTGAGAAGTGAACTCCATCTCCTCTGTAGATATCTTGCATGTAGTAACACAAGTTATTGTTGTACAGGGAGCCCATTCCATGGTCTCTCATGTAAGCTGAAACAGATTTGTTTACATGCTTCCTCGACTTCTCAATTTGTGGACAAAATTGGTTTGACCACCTCCATTTCTGTCTTTGGCATATATTTGAATATACCAAGGCAGTCTGAGGAAAAAGTGCCATTAATTGCTTAAAGGTGTCCTTTAAAAGCATTTCCAGACCTACCCCAGTCAAAGTGCCCAAATCATTACCTCCACAGTGCACAATTAACAGGTCAGGTTTTGGCAAATGCATAAAGGTTTTCACCAATGGTATCAATTGGTGACATTTTAATCCTCTGTGGCCAAACCACTTAATTTCCACATCTTGTAAATTGAGGTTAGGTAAATTCCTGTTCTCAGCATACCTCTGAGCCCAATAGATGTAACTATGTCCAACAATCCAGACAGAAAACATGGTGAGAGAAGGTTCTCCTGCAGTCAGATGAAGTGTGGCAATGAAATGGCAGTTGAAAAAATAAGAGTTTAAAATGAAAAAAAACTGTGGAGTTTCTGTGTTAATGAAGCAGTAACAGTGATTGGTGGATTTTGATTGCTGAAAACAGAAAGTTAGGGTGCATGGATGAGTTCTTTGAAAGATGTATTTTGAGTGGTCAAGAAAAAATCATTACATGAAAGAATGCACTGGATATGAGGTGCACTGAGAGTTCAGAGTTCAATTGCAACATTGTTGTGTGAACTTGCAAACACCAGAGGCCTTCAAGGAGGTGGTTGCTATGGAAAAAAGGCAGAAAGGGCAGAGGGGGGAAGGGTTTTGATTTGAAAAAAGTGAGGGAAGAGTTTTGATTGGGTGACATGAGAGATATGTGTGAAGAATTACAGCATTTCTGTGCTTTTGATAGCTGCAGACTCTGGAGTGCATACCTTTTGCTCTGCTGAAGACAAATTGGTGTGTTTCTGAGACTGTTTTGAAACTCAAAGTATTTGCTAAGGTGAGAAAAGATTTCTTTAATTTAGATAGAGAATAGTGTGCTTTAAGGAGAAAATTATGAAGAAAGTTGTGTTTTTCAAATGTTGCTTTGTCTCAAGTGTTTTACAAATAGATTTTGTTTCTTTGAGAAATTGTAATTGGAGAAAATGTGAAGTATTAGTACTGACAGGGTTTTTTTGTGCATAGGAGCTGTGGAGTGTTTTCAAATTATGACTTGAAAATCGTTTTTGAGGAAAAGGAATGGTTATAATATTTATGACAAGGACATAATGGTGTATGCTTCTTTATAAGGCAATTGAGTGTCTCTGATGTTATTTTTCCCATTTTAATGTAAGACCTTTCCCTGTGGAGCAAATTCCTTGTAAATATGCTCCCACCTGTGCATGGCAAATTTAGATTTTGAATGTTTGTGTTACATAGCCATGTTAAAAGTGACCCAACCATGCTGGAAAGGCAATCAAAAAACGCTTTCATGTGTCTTAAGGACATTTTAAGTCATTTCCCCATGTGCAGTGTTTTCAAATTATGATTTGAAAATCGTTTTTGGGGAAAAGGAATGGTTTTTAAATTTATGACAAGGACATAATGGTGTATGCTTCTTTATAAGGCATTTCAGTGTCTCTGATGTTATTTTTCCCATATTACATTAAAAGACCTTTCCCCGTGGAGCACATTCCTTGTAAATATGGTCCCACCTGTGCATGGTAAATTTAGATTTTGACTGTTTGAGTTACATAGCCATGTTAAAAGTGACCCAAAAAAGTTGCAAAGGCTTTAAAAAAACACTTTCATGTGTCTTAAGGACATTTTAAGTCATTTCCCCGTGGGCAGTGTTTTCAAATTATGACTTGAAAATCGTTTTTGAGGTAAAGGAATGTTGTTAAAATTTATGTGCGCCATATGCCCCCAAATTTCTTTTTCAGGGGTGCAGCAGGGTGTTCTTGAGACACCCCTGCACCTTTGGAAAAATTCCTAATTTGCGATGAGCTAAGTGCTAATCGCAAATTGCACCTTCATTCCTATGGGCCTCCTGGCCCATGGAAATGAATGGGTAATTTGCAATTAGCAATTTGCTCATCGCAAATTCGGAATGGTAAAGAATCGCTATGTATTCCTTAAAATTCGCTATTTAGGAAATGCAAAATAGTATGATGATACATATGGCGGTTCATCTCTAACAAGATAAGAAGCTTAGGGATACATTTATGATGACTGGCGCAATGAAGTGGACATCACTTACTTCATTGGTAGACCTTTACATGTATTATCTCCTCTGTATTCTTCATGAAGCGTAACTTTCATCTGCAATCCTGAGTAGGCCTCACCTTAAACAAACCTCTGGATAGGCCACACCTTATCGTCATCCTGAATTAATCATTTAAAATGCTAGGGACAGATTTATGATAGGTGTATGCCTCTTTTGCGCCACTGTGCGTCACTTTTGTGATGCAGAGGCGGTGCAAAAGATTTGCTATGAGGCGACAAAATTACAAATTGATGCATTTAGGCAGATGTGTCATGGTGTAAAAAACACCGTGCCACATGAAACTGATGCAGCAGTGATGCAAAAGATGCACCATGTTGCAAGACAGGCCTCACTTGGGGCCATATGTATCAAGCTAATTAGCATTTGCAAAGGCCGAAATTCTGTGAATTTCGCCTTTTGCGAATGCTAATTAGACAAATGGTATGTATCAAACAAGTGTGATGCAAAATAAGGAATAGCAAAATTTGCTATTCCTTATTTTGCGATTGCACTGAAGGATTTGCAAATTTTGTGATTTCTTAAATGCAATGTATCAAACAAAAAATATGCAAAAAATGCCATTAAGGATTTGCAAATTACCACCAACTTCTAGTTGCTGGTAATTTGCGAATTCTTTTCAAAAAGCTTTTTTTCCAAAAAACAAAAGGTGCCATATGACGCCCATACATGCCCTTAGGGCATGTATGTGCGCCATATGCCCCCAAATTTCTTTTTCAGGGGGTGCAGCAGGGTGTTCTTGAGACACCCCTGCACCCTTGGAACAATTACTAATTTGCGATGAGCTAATTGCTAATGGCAAATTGCACCTTCATTCCTATGGGCCTCCTGGCCCATGGAAATGAATGAGTAATTTGCAATTAGCAAGTTGCTCATTGCAAATTAGGAATGGTAAAGAATCGCTATTTATTCCTTAAAATTCGCTATTTAGGAAATGCAAAATAGTTTGATGATACATATGGCAGTTCATCTCTAACAAGATAAGAAGCATAGGGATAGATTTATGATGACTGACACAATGAAGTGGACATAACTTACTTCATTGGTAGGCCTTTACATGTATTATCTCCTCTGTATTCTTCATCAAGCGTAACTTTGATCTGCAATCCTGAGTAGGCCTCACCTTAAACAAACCTCTGGATAGGCCACACCTTATCGTCATCCTGAATTAATCATTTAAAATGTAGGGACAGATTTATGATAGGTGTATGCCTCTTTTGCGCCACTGTGCGTCACTTTTCTGATGCAGCGGCGGTGCAAAAGATTTGCTATGAGGCGACAAAATTACAAATTGATGCATTTAGGCAGATGTGTCATGGTGTAAAAAAAACGTGCCACATGAAACCGATGCAGCAGTGATGCAAAAGATGCACCATGTTGCAAGACAGGCCTCACTTGGGGCCATATGTATCAAGCTAATTAGCATTCGCAAAGGTCAAAATTCTGCGAATTTCGGCCTTTGCGAATGCTAATTAGACAAATGGTATGTATCAAACAAGTTTGATGCAAAATAAGGAATAGCAAAATTTGCTATTCCTTATTTTGCGATTGTACTGAAGGATTTGCAAATTTTGCGATTCCTTAAATGCAATGCATCAAACAAAAAATATGCAAAAAATGCCATTAAGGATTTGCAAACTACCACCAACTTCTAGTTGGTGGTAATTTGCGAATTCTTTTCAAAAAGCTTTTTTTCCAAAAAACAAAAGGTGCCATATGACGCCCATACATGCCCTTAGGGCATGTATGTGCGCCATATGCCCCCAAATTTCTTTTTCAGGGGTGCAGCAGGGTGTTCTTGAGACACCCCTGCACCTTTGGAAAAATTCCTAATTTGCGATGAGCTAATTGCTAATCGCAAATTGCACCTTCATTCCTATGGGCCTCCTGCCCCATGGAAATGAATGGGTAATTTGCAATTAGCAATTTGCTCATCGCAAATTAGGAATGGTAAAGAATCGCTATTTATCCCTTAAAATTCGCTATTTAGGAAATGCAAAATAGTTTGATGATACATATGGTGGTTTATCTCTAACAAGATAAGAAGCTTAGGGATAGATTTATGATGACTGGCGCATCACCAGGGATGTGCCAGTCATCCTGCGCTGCTGTTCCGCCACCCATGGTGTGCTGCATTTACAATGCGGCGCAGCATGGGGCAAAAATGGCACAGATGCGTGACGCATCTCTGCCGTAAAGGTGGCGCATTGCTGGAGTTGTATCGCAAGTGTGATGCAGCTCCAGCAAGGCTCAGGGGTGCCCCATCTCCACAATGTTGCGTCAAGACCTATGCCTGCTTCAAGCAGGCGCAGGGTTTTGACGTAGCTTTCTCCTATCTGATTGTAAATGCGGCACACCATGGGTGGCAGAGCAGCGGTGCACGTTAAATGGTGCATGCCTGGGGATGTGCCATTTAACATAAATCTGCCCCTTTACATTTAAGTATGTGCAGGGGACACAGAGTCGGTGAGGCTTATCCAAGGTTAAGAAGAGATGAGTCCTGTTCACTGAAAAATTAGGCATAGGCTTCACCTGCTCAGCATCGCTGGACATGGCTATATAATAGGTGCAAAATGTTACTCTTGTTAAACAATTTTACTATTATAATCTCTGAGATTTGTCTCTTACTCTGCAACATCTCATTGTTGTTATCTTTCTTTAAAGATAAAGACAACATCAACATGAGCGACAATCAGCAATCAGTTGATTTTGACCTCATCATTGAACTCGTAATTGAAACATCAGTGGATGTTGATCCCTTGGATGATTTAAATCCTGAGGATGAAGAAGAACGTGATGAGGATGCAGATTTGTCCGAATTATATGACATAGGATGGGAAGCTGACGTGCTTGAGCCTATGGAACTATAAACATTTATTTTAAAAATGTATAATAAATAAAAAGTAAAAATGTAAACCGTTTAATTTAAAAATAAAGACACCTTCAAAAACAGGTTATGTGTAGTGTCTTCAATAAAATATTAAAATATGCTCATAAAATTAGATCAGATTCACATATAAAATAGCACAGGTAACATGAATATAAATTCCATTTCTTTTCTGCTATTTCTGTATTCTAAATTTGGCAAGCACTAAAAAATCTTCTATGTAAAAATGTCAAGTAGTGTTTTAAGTTTTTGATTACTGTTATTGATTTACTGTTGGGTAATAGTGGTTAATAACATTTTTTAATATATTTTACCACAGATTCAACTGCAGATCATTTCAAGATTTCACCATGCCAACGAAAGAAAGACTGAGAAAGGCTGCAAAACGTCAAAGACAGCAGGTGAATGAAAAAAAGCAGCAGTCCTCTAATAAAAAGATTTGTCAAGTCACCAAGAAAGCACCGGGTAAGAGTACAAAAACATTCATAAGAAATATTTGTAGTAAAAAAAATATTACTACAGAAAATGTTTCAGTCCAGAAAAAGAGAAGCAATTCAAACGGAAAGGAAAGGCCAATGAAAAATGTTACTGCTAGAGCAAGAGATAACTCTGTGCATGATATTAGAAGGAAACAACAGTTTAGGGACATTCGTAAACGAATGTTCCGCAACAGGATAATTGGCAATTTGTTAAAAAATATTAAGAAAGGTCAACAGAAAGTGGTTTTTTATAAGAGAAAAAAAAAGTTGAGAAAGTTATTGATCAGGCATTTGAAATTAAACATAAGTTATTTATTTTGATAATCAATAGAATTAGGAAGCTAAACAAGGCAATTTATGATTTCAAAAGAAATAGTAGATGGAAGAGAATAGTTAATCGTAGTAATTTTTGTGAAGTTTTTTCTGGAGAATGGATGCATAGTTCAAGCTGTGAGGCATTTTTTCCAGGATAATGATTTGGTGCATGCAGTTGACACCAGTGGTCGTGCTTATGAAGTGAAAGATGGTTGTCCAGTTGAAAAAGAAAAACTTGTGACAACAGAGGCAGAAGAGGTGTTAGGTAATGAGGTTTTAGGAAGACGTGCTAAGGGTCCTGTGTACACCTGGAAGTGTAGTAGTATTTGCAGTGTGCGACAGGATTCCATCAATTTGCTTTGTGATTTTGTACGGTCATTTAATAAGAAAAGTTTGAAGCAGAAAATGAGGTTGTTGCAAGAATTAGATCCTTGCAGAGTGAGAGAAGTGACAGGTTTGCATGGTCATTCACTGGCTTGTCTTTCCAGGAGAGTATGCCAGAGTGTTTTTCATCATTTCAGGATGCTAGCAGTACATCATAATAAAGTGAGGAAATTAGTTAGAATGTTGTATTATGCTAAGAGTCCAGCAATTATGCTTAAACAATTATGCGCTGCTCTTTTGCATGGTTCTGAAATAGATGTGAAGAATATTTGTGAAGAAATTGAGTTTTGTTACTTTGCAAGTAAAGAGGAGAATGTTGAAATTGACCCAGAAGAAGAAGGTAATGTGGAAGATAGTGTACAGGTTTCCATTTCAGAAAGAAATTGCCACGTTTCAGGTGAAATCAAGTGAAAGTGAAAATATTAGTGAATGGAAGGATTTAGCAACATACTTGATGGTAGAAAATTGTTTGAAATTTGGGATTGGATCAACGTGTGTGTACTTATTGTTGTAACAAATTAAATTGTCTCTAGATTTGAAGAAAAACATTAATACAATTGGAGTAGAGAAAGTGGAAGAGGAACCTCTGGTTATCTTAGTTAATGGGGTTCCGACAAAGAATAAGAAAATATGGCAAGATTTAGTGGATGTTAGGAAAGTTAAAAAGGCAACATTGTATTTGAAAAAAAATAATAAATACTATAAGAATGTATATGTTGCAGAAGAGGAAGTAAGTGAGGAAGAGGATAGCGATTTGTGTGCTGGTCAAATTGAGAAAGTAGAACCCTCTACTAGTGAAGAAATATATGAACATTATAGTGTTCATCCTTTGCATTCCAAGGAAGTCATGGGGAATGCTATTGAGTTGTTTCAAATGAAACAAGCCAAAGGGAGTCCCATTAGTGTTTGGGAGGAAAGTTTGGAAGCTCGGTGTTTCCCACAGCTTTTTCCAACAGGTCAGGGAGGAAGATATGATGAGCGACCTCATCAAATTCCTGCTTCTGAATACCGGACTTTGCGATTGTATGCAGGAGATGCTAGGTTTCGACAATGCATTCCTTATTTGTTTCATCTCCTGTTTGAAAGCGATCTGTCTGGACTGTCATATGCAGTGAACCACATCTTGAAAAGTGGTATACACATGCAAAACATCTCGGCAAGTGACTTTATGGATAAAGTCAATGTCCAAGACAGTATTTTGGATTCTCACCTGATTAATCTCATGGCGTGTCAGCATGGTACTAATGAGTACTGGTACCGTCGTCATGGTGATTTAAAATGTATGCTGAGGAACTTAGGAACTCCCACATGGTTCCTCACTCTGAGCTGTGCCGAGTATGGCTGGGAAGACTTACTTGAATTTGTACGAGAGGCAAATGCTAACGTAGAAAACATCGAATTCAAGACACCCGGAGAACTGTGCTCCTTGGATCCAGTCAATGTATGTAGGTACTTCAATCATAGATTTGAAGCTATGATGTCTTTCATCATGAATAAGAAGAATCCACCTCTTGGAGAGGTGTTGGATTTCTTCTGGAGAAAGGAGTACCAAGCAAGAGGTGCTCCTCATATACATATGTTGCTGTGGATCAAGGATGCACCTAAATTTGGAACGGATCCAGAAGACTCAGTGATGAGTTTTATACAACAGTATTCTACGTGTGCTGTTCCAAACGCAAAGGAGAAGAAAAGCCTAAGAGAAAAAGTTCTGCGTTTCCAAAGCCATCGATGTGGAAAGTACTGTCGTCGTAAATTCCGAAACAAGGACAAGTTCTACACCAAATGTCGTTTCGGCTTTCCACGACCGGTGATTTTTAAAGGAAGAGTAAACAGTTTGATGTCTTCGCTGCGACATAATGTGATGAAGAAATCACCTAAAAACACATACAATTTGAAGAGGAACGAAGAGTCCAAGTACATCAACGACTACAACCCGGTGATTTTGTCCATGTGGAATGCTAACATGGATATACAGTTTGTGGCTGATAACTGTATGGCTGTGGCTCGGTATGTGACATCTTACATCACCAAAAAAGAGAAGACAGAATTGAAGGATATGTGGGAGGACATTTCCCATGAAAAGAGCCTCAGCAAGAAGTTGTACAGTTTCAGTCTGAAGATGTTGTCGCATCGAGAAATCGGAGCGTACGAATGTTCTGACCGGTTGTCTTCAGCAAGTCTCTATGCCAAGTCCAGGAGTATCGTTTGGGCGAGTCTTGGTCTTGCTGCAACGCGTAATCGAGTTCTCAAACCTGTGCGGGAAATTGAGTATTTGGCGGAAAAGGAGCCAAACAGTACCGACATTTTGAAGACCAACATGTTGGATACATATTATCCAAATCGAAGCATTCACCTCGAGAATGTTTGTCTGTATGAGGTTCTTCAAAATTACATATTCAAGAGGAACATCAAAGAAGATACTGAGAAAGGAGTGTATGCTGTAATAGGAAGTGAGGGATGTCTAGTCAAGCAAAGAAAATGCCACTTGGTAAACCATCGAAAATTGAGTGGCGAATCTCCTGAAAAAAAGGAGTTTTTCTATTTAGCACTTTTGCAACTTTTCAAGCCTTGGCGTGCAGAAGAGGAACTGCTTGGAGATTTTCTCTGTTACGAAGACTCTTTCAATGCCGCCAAGGAGACCATACAATGTCCTGCTTTTCCCAAATATGTAGAAATGTTGAATGCGGAAATTGAGCAGGAAGCAATGATTGCAGCCGAGATTGCTAGAGACAGTTCTCAGGACAGTCAGAGTTCTGCTTCATTGAGTCAGGATCCACTAGGAGGACCTGTTATCGAAAATGAAGCTGCCACTGCTATGAATGAAGTGGAAAGAGCCATGGCACATGCTCAGGAGGATGCGGTTAACTTAGAAGAGTTGGAAAGACAACTCAAGGTTGAGCAGAGGAAAATATATGACGAAGTTACCATGCAAATTGATCATGGATTAAGTCATGACAAGAAAGAGTGCTCATGTACGTCGTTGAAGCCTGTCCGACTGTACGTGAGTGGAGAAGCGGGAACTGGAAAAAGTTTCCTTATTAAAGCAATTTCATGTTATTTGCAGGAAAGGACAGAGTCATCGCTGTCTTGTGTTGTCACCGCTCCAACTGGACTGGCAGCACATAACATTAAAGGGATTACTTTACATCGTTTACTGATGCTGCCAGTGGAGCATGACAACAAATTACAATATCACAAGCTATCTGGAGATGCTTGTTTTGAAGTTTCAAGAATCTTGAGGAAAATGAAACTTCTTATCATTGACGAAGTAAGCATGGTTTCCAATGTCATGCTTGCCTTTGTGCATTTGAGACTGCAAGAAGTTCTCAAAACAGAGTATGATGTGTTATTTGGTGGCAAACACATCATTGTTTTCGGAGATCTTCTGCAGCTGACACCAGTGAAAGGGCAACCTGTGTTCAAAATGCTCACGCATGAAGATACCAGGAAGTGCCTAGGCAGCATTGGCAACGTCAATATATGGTTAAACTTCAATTATGCTGAACTGCATGAAAATATGCGTCAGGCGAAGGATGAAGTTTACAAGACTATTCTACAAGATGTTAGAATTGGAAAAGTGACCGAGCATGGGAAAGAAGCTTTACATGCACGATTACTGTCAAATTTATATCCAGAACAAGATGTTGTGCCTGAGAATATTTTTCAGAAAATTACTGAGAAGAAATCTGGAATATGTTTGATGCTAACTCTTGCAGAATGTGCCAAATTCAACAACAAAATGTTGCATTTAGAAAAGCAAGAGATTGTGAAACTGGAAGCTATTGACAGAGTAGAGCATATGGGATCAACAATTATTTTGTCTGAGAATCTGAAAACAAAATTGGATTCATTAGAGAAGAGTATATCTAAAACTGCAGGTTTTGAAAAGACTCTGAATGTGTGCTTGAACTGCCGTATAATTTTAAGAAGGAATTTACATGTTGAAAGAGGTCTGGTAAATGGATCAATGGGTAATGTTGTTGATTTTGTAAAATACAGAAATAGAGATGGAATTGAATTTTTAAAAATTAAATTTGATGGCATTGAGGAAGTACAGCTAATTGGTCGTTGTTCTGGTAGATTTTTGCTTGTAAAAGACTTATATGTTCGCCGTAAGCAGTTTCCTGTTTGCTTGGCATATGCGGTGACAATCCATAAATCGCAAGGTTTAAGTGTAGACAGTGCATTGGTGAATATTGGCAGTTCTGTGTTCAAGGAGGGTATGGCATATGTGGCATTGTCACGAGTTAGAACTTTATCGGGATTGTACTTGATTGAGTGTGATGTCACAAGCATTTGTGCGGATCTAGATTGTGTTAAGGAATACAATAGGTTAAGAAGAGAGTATGCGCCACATTTGCCTCAATATCCTTTGTTTGAGAAATGTGTGGTAGGCCGGAAACGAAGAAATGTGACCAATACTGGGGAGGTTGTAGCAAAAAGACGAAAAGTCGATGAACCTGAAATTATAAGCAGAAACAAAAAGGATTCTGTTGAAGATGTTGTTGGTTTTCAATTTGAAAACAGTTCTGGTGTCAACTGCTATGCTAATGTAGTGGTTAATGTTTTGTTTACTCTAGAAAATGTAAAAGAAGAGATTGTGGTCAATTCTGATCAAAGATTTTGCAGTTTGTTAAATTCTGTCTTAGAAAAATGTAGCACTGATAGAACAAAGATAGAAAGTGTGTCTGAAATTCGAAATCTGTAAGACAGATGTTCAAGCCAAACACAATTCTCTCAAAATTTTCAGCAAGATTGTCAGGAGTTTTTAATGTATATGCTTGATGTATTGCATGCTGAAGGTGTAGATGTAGATCAGCTGTTTGGGCTTTCTTATCAATGGCAGCATGACTGCAAGAACTGTAGGGTATCAAGTACTACTAGTGTAGACTCAGAAAGATTTATATATTTAACTTTGCCAGACAGTAAATCAGTCTCCTTTAATAAGCTAGTAAAAACAGCTGATCACAACATGGAGTGTAGCCAATGTAAATCTGAAATGATGTCCACATTATGTATACAAACATATGGCCAGTATGTCATTTTAATGTTCCAACGATGTAGGCCTGATGGAACAAAATTGACAACTTTAATTAAAAATTTTGTGGCTTCGCAGTTGTCAATATCAGGAAGGACTTTTGTAACTGTAGCAATTATATATCATGACGGTCCTTCAATAACATCAGGACATTACACAGCTTATTTAAAGTCTAGAAATGGCTGGTCATTCTGCAATGATTCTGTTTTAATTTTCAAAAAAAAATTGCCGTATGACCTTAAAAACTCTTACCTGGTGTTTTTAAAACCAAAATTTTAGGGAAAGAATCTCGGGATGTGCTCTGAGGAATTTCAAGAAGTTCTAATGGCTCCTACACGATTTTGCCTTGAGGATAAGTGTAGTTCAGAGACATAACTTCTAACCATAAGACTGGACGTCATGGAGAAATAAGTGCACTTTGAATGAGTTCAGAAAAACTATTTCTTTTTATAAGCTAATTGAAGCAGCCAATCAAAACATAGAGTAGAGGGAATGTAAGTCTGCAATGCTGTCTACTGTTTTACATTGCTTTGTGATTAAAAGTGATGTAGAGAATTAAATAATTGTAGTAGTCATAGAGGTAGTGTAAGTCTGCTTCATAGTAAGCAGTATCAGTGTCATAGGAAATGTAGAACATGACTGAGGAAGAAGGGGAAGATATTACTAGTCCAGGATTGTGAAAATGATCTTCAACATTTTAATTCTGAAAGTTGCGGAAATGCCAAATGACGGGATTGGCTTACAAGAAATCCAAGAGTTATAAATGGCTCTGACAAGATTTGGCCTTGTGGAAACTTGTGGTAGAGAGCAAGAAGTCATTTATTGTATGTAACATGTTTTTCAAAACGATGGAGGTTTTCTTTCAGAAAGTGGCGGGCTGAAAGTAATAACAGCACAACAGAGTGTAAGCTGTTCATAGGACATCCTTTGACGTCATGGAAAGTAAGTTAACTTTAAGGAGTTCTGAATTCTGATTTGTTATGTTGTATGGGTTTTTTAAACACAATCATTTTGATTGTGTTTTTTTTCCCCGCTGTTATATGATGAATACCTTCAAGTCACTGTTTTTAGTGAAATTTGATACATTCTGAGAACAGCAAAAATAAACCATTTAACATGTATAATTAATTCTGTACTGTTTCCATTTATGATGTACATTTAGAACTGTGTAGGAGGCATGGAGAAGGAGAGGCTTCTGTAAGTGTCAAAGTTCTTGCATACAGTGCTCATACTCTACGTAGTCTTTCATATGATAGACTACATTTCCACAATGAGATACCTAAGCAAAGGAAACACAGGTCATATGATTGTGGAATGAGCAAAAAAATAAGCATGTTTTTCAATTATATTACCTGTGTTTCCTAACATTACACACCACATTGTGTAGATGAGGTTTAGGCCTGTTCCTGGAGACAGAGGAGGTCTGACATTTGTTCAAGAGTGCAGTGGACATTACTCACTTCGTTGGTAGGCCTCCACATGTATTATCTTCTCTGTATTCTTCAACAAACCTAAATTCCATCTGCAACCCTGAGTAGGACTTACCTGAAACAAATCTGTGGATAGGTTACACCTTATTGGCATCTTGAAACAATCATTTAAAATGTTAGGGTCAGATTTATGGTGGCCGTGCGCCTCTTTTGCTCCATTGTGGGTCACTTTTGTGTAAAAGATGCACCATGTTGCAAGATAGGTTTCAGTTCATCTCCAGCAAGATACCATCAGTTTAAAATGTATATAATTAGCATTATGTAGGGGGCATGCAGAAGCAAAAGCTTTTATAAGTGTCAAAGTTGTTGCATGCAGTGCTTCACTTCTAGGTACTGTTTAATATGCTGGACTACATCTGCACTATGAGATACCTAAGCAAAGGCAACACATGTGATGTGATTGTGAAATGAGGAAAAGAAACTCCACATTTTTCAATTACATCACCTGTGTTTCCTAAGTTTATGAATGACATTGTGCAGATGAAGTTTAGGTCGGTCCACGGACACAGAAGAGGTCTGGCCTTTGTTCAAGAGTGAAGTGGACATGACTTACTTCATTGGTAGGCCTTCACATGTATTATGTCCTCTGTTCTCTTCAAACAACTCGAAATTTCATTTGGAACCCTGAGTAGGTCTCACCTCAAACAAACCTCTGGATAGGACACATCTTATTGGCATCCTGAAGCAATCATTTAAAATGTTAGTGTCTTGCGACACTTTTCTGAGACAACAGCAGTGCAAAAGATGCACCATGTTTTAAGATAGGCCTCACTTCATCTGCACCAAGATACTGTTAGTTTAAAATGTATATCTTTAGGACTGTGTAGGGGGCCTGGAGAAGCAGAAGCTTCTGTCAGTGTCAAAGTTGTTGAAAAACTGTTTGTCCTTCAATCTTTTCCCTTGTCTTTTGTAATTTTTAAATACATGTTTTAATATTTTTCAAATGTTTGTTCTCTCTTTCACAGATTGAAAGTATAAAAACAAAAAGTGAGTAATTTAACGACAATTATAAGGTAAATGTTTTGTATTCTTTTCGTTACATTTCTATCACATTCACCTACTATTAGTTCCACAGCTTCATTTCTTTAACCCTCAGTTTCCTGCCTTTGCTACTTTCCTCATTCCTTTCTCTATTACCTACTTACTCAACTCCTTCCACTCTTTTTCTCAGTCCCTCTCTTCTCATAGTTCCTCACTCTTGTTCACTCACTCCGTCTCTATTACTCTTAGTGTCTTTGACTGATCACTCTTTCACTACTTGTTCATAATGCTTTCTCTGTGTAGTTGAAGCACACTAACGGGCATATTATGAACACAGCCAATAAAATTATTGCTGTTTTTATTGGCAGAAAACTGGTGCAAAAGTGGTTTTAGCGGCAGTTTTCTGCTGCAAAAGCGGCTTTGGTGACATATTTCTGCCGATAAAAGCTGCAAAACTTTTATTGCCTATGTTGATCATATGGCTCTATGTTATTTACATTTCTTTGCTGTTTCAATTAATCTTTTTCTGTTATTTTTTGTTTTCTGTTTTCTATTTTTTCTCTCTGTTATTCCCCATGTTTTAATCTTATTTTGAACATTCACTCACATTCTCCAAGAAACTCTTCTTTGTTATTGTTCTACTCTCTTTTTTTTCTTTCACTTCCTTATCTATTTTGTTTTTCACAATTATACCCTCTTCCGTCTTTTCTTTGGTAAATAGATCTATTAAACAGTATCTCTGGTTTACTCCCTATAGCTGTCTTTCTTTTAACATCACTCTCTGTTTACTTTCCTTATACTTACTCTTTTTTTTTTTTTTTTTTTTTTTTGGTTAGCTCCCGGTTCGCGAACCGGGAAGCGAACTGGGAAGCGAACTAAAAGAAATAGAGCTTGCCAGAGTGCTAAACATTCTAGCAATTTTTTTTGAAAGGGGAGGTAGTTCTGAAAAGAACTTTTTTTTTATGTTTTTGTTGTTTTATATATATATATTTTTTTTTAACATTGTTTGTTTTTTTTGTATTTTTGGAACAATTTTATATTTGTTTTGGTTTTTTTTGGGGGGAAACAACAAAAAACAGGCATTGAAAAGGGCTCAACAGGAGCAAAAAAAATTACTGTCTGGGGCGGTTAGGACAATTGTGATTGTTATAAGCTAGGTTGATTGAATTAATGCTCATGTTACCACATGATATCAATGCACCGCAGTGCAGACAAGTATATTTCATATGCCCAAAATTCTCCTGGATGTTTGGCACGGTTTCCCGTGCCTCTGCTGCTGTCAACGATATTAGTGATGTTGACCTGGCCACAGGAGTTGCTGTTGGGTTTTCTTCCATGTCACGTATCTCCGCCCGGCTGTAATTCAATGGATGCCACCTGTTCATGTGCCGATGCATGGTATAGTTCCCATAGCTATACTTTTTATCAGTCCCTCTTGATAATTTCTCTTTGCAAATGAGGCAGGTGACATACCTCGCATTTACTTTCTTCTGCCCTGGAGGGATTAAAAAAAACTGCCAAATGAAACTGGCTTTCCTATGGGAAACCCGGGGCACCTCTTCCAAGAACTGTGGTCCTTCTCTCTCCTCTTCCTCTAGTTCTTCCTCTTCCTCCTCTGTGTTGGTGATGACCTGGGGAGGTGGTCCTCTCTTCCCATGAGGAAGTGGAGGTGGTGGTGGGGGTGCACCAGCTGAAGCAACTACTGAAGCCATTGCTCTACTATGAATAAAGGTCTTCCTCTCACAATGATGAAAGTCAGAGTGAGGAAAGAAGGAGGGGTTTTCATCATTTGGGAAAAACAATAGTTCTAAACCAATGAAAAGTGTTATTTTTAGGTCACCTGACCTAGCCTTACATGATTATGAAACCAAAAGTTAAATGAACCAATGAAAAGTTTTATTAACAAGTTACATGACCTCTCACGCTTATGTTACGCGCTGCGGAACGCGCCCCGGATCGCTTCCGGGTCGCTGCGCTTCGCGCTCCGGAGCACTTCCGGGTGCGCTAACGCGGCGCGTCATAAGATGCATTACGCGGCAACGCGATACGTCGCGCTTTCGCGACGCACCGCGGATCGCTTCCGGGGAGCTGCGCTTCGTGTCTCAGTTCGCGTACCGGAGCACTTCCGGGTGCGCTAACGCGGCGCGTCATAAGACGCATTACGCGACAACGTGATACGTCGCGCTTCCGCGACGCATCACGATGTTGATTTCTAACGTGGCAGTTGCGCTAACGGAACGTTTACCGGTTCGCGGACCGGGTCGCGGCATCAAATTGAGCTAACGGAAAGCTTCCCGGTTCGCGAACCGGGAGCGAAATAAAAAAAATATTTAACATTTTTTTTATTAATAAACATATAAAATATATTTTGGGATTTAAAGAAGAATACATTTTACAGCTATAGATATTAGCTTTTAAAAAACCAATGAAATTCACTGAAAAAACCATAGGTTATAGACCATATATAGTTAGGAATTAGCATTTACAAAACCTTGAAAATTCACTGAAAAAACCATAGGTTATAGACCATATATAGTTAGGAATTAGCATTTAAAAAACCTTATTTTACTCACACAAAACCATTGAAATTCCATATATAGTTAGTTGTACTAACTATATATCGCGCACCCGCAATCCACTGCTGATCATGTCACATATTACATCATTCATGACATGGTCAGTCACATCACTGATGACATCACAGATGACATCTCAAATGACATCACTGATGACATCACTGATGACATCTCAAATGACATTACTGATGACATCACTGATGACATCTCAAATGACATCACTGACATCACTGATGACATCACTGATGACATCTCATTTGACATTACTGATCACATCACTGATGACATCATTCCTGTGATAATACGATGAACCTCTTCAGACTCTAATATAACCTTAGATACACTCAGTGTAAACATACACTCACAGACTGTCACTCATCCATGGAGTTACTCAGACACCTAGTCAGTCATGCAAAGAATCAATCACACCTCCATTTTCTCAACTATACAGTTATACACACCTTACTTATTCAAACATATACTAAAACATATTTACTCCCTTATACAATCCTGGATACAAGTTCACAAGTTCACAATGATGCATACAGCCACTCACACATTCACTGGCTCCTATGCACAGTTATTTATATATGTCAACTCTCACATGTACTGTATTTTACATATGTACTTACTTTGACATGTAGCACTGAGATATCCATTCACTCACCAATACACTCATGCACACAGTCAACCGCCCATACAGCTGTTTCCACATGCACTTTTGAACCCATACATCTAGTGAATCAACTGCTCACACATCTATGCACAGAGTCATACACCTCCCAGCCACCCACACACACACTCAGTCTCCCATACAAATGCTTGGGCAACCAATCAATAACCCATATAGTTACTCATATAGCTACTGATCAACACATGCAGCAGTTTACAGAGCAACAGACATAATGATGCACAAATTAAGACAGTTTAGTCACTAACCCATGCATTCAGTGAGACACATTTAATCACTCACTCATACAGTCAGTCACGCACCTACTAAATCCTTTATCCAGACACTTCTACATCTACTCATTCTTCAATATGTAAAACATATTTAAACTTTACAGAAACACACAGTCACTGGATGATGTCATCAGTGATGTCATCAGTGATGTCATTTGAGATGTCATCAGTGATGTCATCAGTGATGTCATTTGAGATGTCATCAGTGATGTCATCAGTGATGTAACTGACCATGTCATGAATGATGTAATATGTTACATGATCAGCAGTGGATTGCGGGTGCGCGATATATAGTTAGTACAACTAACTATATATGGAATTTCAATGGTTTTGTGTGAGTAAAATAAGGTTTTTAAAATGCTAATTCCTAACTATATATGGTCTATAACCTATGGTTTTTTATATATATATATATTACCTACTGGCGGTCGCCAGTAGGTATATATAGTTAGGATTTTTTCCCTATGGGTTTTTTGAAAATTCTATGTCTAATAACTTTGGCGTTTGTGGACGGAATTGGCTGAAATTTTCAGGAAAATGGAACATTTTGTTTCTGAGCAGCCCCTGAAAATTTTGGGGGGGTTCGTCCAGGGGGGGCCGAGAAAAAAGGGGGGTCCCAAAACGTGTTTTTAACATTGATTTTTCCATAGGGCGGTTAGCCTCACTTTTAGCCCGAACGGCTGAATGGATTTGCACGAAACTTGGCAAAATTGTAGGGACTGGTAGCCCGATGTGCCTTTTGTAGGTCTCAATATATGTGCTCCAGTGGATTTTGAGAAATTAACGTTTAAAAAAAGATATATATCTGTAAGCGCGCTCTGGGCAGCGCTCCGGTCCGCGGACCTTAAGCGTACCGGAACTTCGCGTAGCTAAGCTGATTGGCTCTCCGGTGTCTGTCAACATTCTAAACAGTCCGGAGCGGCCGCCATCTTGTCTCTCGGTAGGATTGAGAGACAAGAGGAGGCCAAAACAAAGGGGGAAATAACCATAAGGGGGCATACTAGCTCCTCCCTGACCCCCTAGGTTTGATGTGGAGGCTTTAAAGGGGCCCCGCTAAGCAAAAAAAAAAAATTTTTTTTTTATTTTTTTTCGTGGTTAGCGCCCGGTACGCGAACCGGGAAGCGTTCTGGGGAGCGTATCACAATGAAAAATGAATGATAGACTTTTCAAATGCTGTATGTTAATTGATTGTTGGTTTTGTTGATTATTATTTTTTTTTTTTTTTTAAGCTTTTTTTATTGTGTTTCATAATTTATTAAACTTTCTAACATTTCATTGTCAGAAATTTCATAATAATCATGGAATATAGATTGTAGTCTCTGAGGTTGTAAAATGTCCTCATTTGCAAGGAGGTTATCTACTGCTTGTACACATTGCAGTAGTTCTTGGTCCCAAGATTCATCCATAAATTCAATCTCATTTGGATCAATGATTTCTGTGTTGGACTCTGGAAGGACAATTTCAAATGAAATGTTTTGTTCACTTTCCATTTTTCCTGAAATTTGCATAAAAAAAAAATATATTAGTAGAGGTAGGGCACTGTTGGGATTAATTTTAGATAGGCAGTTTTTAACAGAGAATTTATCTTTGGGCAGTGTATAGTATCAGAGTGGAAGTAGGAATATAAAAAAGTGTATCTAAATTTATAAGTACTACAGAGGGATAGTATATAACTAACAGAAAAAGTTTGCCATATTAACTTAAAGTGCTCAATATACTTCAGTTTTAAAAATAACAACTTACCTTTAAAAAGAAGTTGAAGTTATTAATGAAAATCCTATTAAAATGTACACCAAGAAGTAGTAGTCAAAATGGCTGTGCTTCCTTCTCTTCCTTTATATATATTCGGGTACATAACCAATCAAATGTGAGGTAAAAAAAGTAGAAAATGAAAGTAACATTTTAATTGGTTGTCAATTCCAACATTTCAGATGTGTTTTGTGAAGTAATTTACCTCAGGGTATTTAGAGAGGTCTACAGGCTAAATGGCTAAATGGAATTCCAATCAATTTTGTGAAAATGGTAGGGATTGGTATGTAGTATGAGCTAATCTATATTTGGTGAAATTGTCTCCAGTGGCTTTTCTGTGAACTACTTTCCCACCTTTTTTGATGGTGCGCTTCCCAGGGAGCGACCCGGTACGCGAACCGTTGAGCGCCCCGGTTCGCGTACCTTAAGCGTTCCGGGAGTCCACCATTTTGTGTTTCGGTCGAATTAAGATACAAGATGGAGGGCAAATAATGTTCAGAATGGGTAGAAGGGGGCACGGTAGAGTTATCTTGACCCCCTAGGTTTTCTGAGGGTGGCTGAGGAGGCTTATATGTGCGAAAAAAAAACATTTTTTTAAAAAAAATTCGCGAGGTTAGCTCCCGGTACGCGTACCGGGTAGCGCACCAGGGAGCGTATTTTGTTGAAAATTAGTGAAAATAGTTAGAGTAAAATAATAATTGTGAGTGATTAGATGTAGGGTAGCTCTGAGAAGAGCTTTTGGGTTTATGGTACATTTAGGTACTTATAAGTAGGTACCAATGCACATTTTTAAATTCAGAGTGAAAACTCTGTTGCCCTCATCTGAGAAGTGAACTCCATCTCCTCTGTAGATATCTTGCATGTAGTAACGCAAGTTATTGTTGTACAGGGAGCCCATTCCATGGTCTCTCATGTAAGCTGAAACAGATTTGTTTACATGCTTCCTCGACTTCTCAATTTGTGGACAAAATTGGTTTGACCACCTCCATTTCTGTCTTTGGCATATATTTGAATATACCAAGGCAGTCTGAGGAAAAAGTGCCATTAATTGCTCAAAGGTGTCCTTTAAAAGCATTTCCAGACCTACACCAGTCAAAGTGCCCAAGTCATTACCTCCACAGTGCACAATTAACAGGTCAGGTTTTGGCAAATGCATAAAGGTTTTCACCAATGGTATCAATTGGTGACATTTTAATCCTCTCTGGCCAAACCACTTAATTTCCACATCTTGTAAATTGAGGTTAGGTAAATTCCTGCTTTCAACGTACCTTTGAGCCCAGTGAATATAACTATGACCAACAATCCAGACAGAAAACATGGTGAGAGAAGGTTCTCCTGCAGTCAGATGAAGTGTGGCAATGAAATGGCAGTTGAAAAAATGTGAGTTTGAAATGAAAAAAACTGTGGAGTTTCTGTGTTCATGAAGTAGTAACAGTGATTGGTGGATTTTGATTGATGAAAACAGAAAGTTAGGGTGTAGAGATGTGTTCTTTGAAAGATGTATTTTGAGTGGTCAATAAAAAATCATTAAATGAAAGAAAGCACTGGATATGCAGGTGCACTGAGAGTTCAGAGTTCAATTGCAACATTGTTGTGTGAATTTGCAAACACCAGAGTTTCTCCAAGAGGTGGTTGCTATGGAAAATAGGCAGAAAGGGCAGAGGGGGAAGGGTTTTCATTTGAAAAAAAGTGAGGGAAGAGTTTTGATTGGGTGACATGAGAAATATGTGTGAAGAATTACACCATTTCTGTGCTTTTGATAGCTGCAGACTCTGGAGTGCATACCTTTTGCTCTGCTGAAGACAAATTGGTGTGTTTCTGAGACTGTTTTCAAACTCAAAGTATTTGCTAAGGTGAGAAAATATTTCTTTACTTTAGATAGAGAATAGTGTGCTTTAAGGAGAAAATTATGATTTATGTGGCGCAAATTGCTTGTAAATATGCTCTCACATGTGCATGGAAAATTTAGATTTTGAATGTTTGTGTTAAATAGCTATGTTAAAAGTGACCAAACCATGCTGGGAAGGCAATCAAAAAACGCTTTCATGTGTTTTAATGACATTTTAAGTCATTTTCTGATGTGCAGTGTTTAGAAATTATGATTTTAAAATCGTTTTTGGGGAAAAGGAATTGTTTATAAAATCATGACAAGGACATAATGGTGTATGGTTCTTTATAAGGCAATTGACTGTTCCTGATGTTATTTTTCTCATTTTAGTGTAAGACCTTTCTCTGTGGCGCAAATTGCTTGTAAATATGCTCTTACATGTGCATGAAAATTTTAATTATCAATGTTTGTGTTACATAGCCATGATAAAAATGAATCAACCATGCAGGAAAACCAATCAAAAAACGCTTTAATGTGTTTCAATGACATTTTAAGTCATTTTCTCATGTGCAGTTTTTTGAAATTATGATTTGAAAATCGTTTTTGGGAAAAAGGAATTGTTTTTAAATGCATGAGAAGGACATAATGGTGTATGGTTTTTTATAAGGCAATTGACTGTCCCTGATGTTATTTTTGCCATTTTAATGTCAGACCTTTCTTTGTGGCGCAAATTGCTTGTAAATATGCTCCCACCTGTACATGGAAAATTTTGATTTTGAATGTTTATGTTACATAGCCATGTTAAAAGTGACCCTACCATGCAGGAAAGCCAATCAAAAAACGCTTTTATGTGTCTTAAGGACAATTTAAGTAAGGTTATGGATACATTTATGATGACTGGTGCAATGAAGTAGAAATCACTTACTTCATTGGTAGGCATTTACAATAAAATTTTCTCCTCTGTTTTGTTCATCAAGCGTAACTTTAATCTGCAATCCTGAGTAGGCCTCACCTTAAACAAACCTCTGGATAGGCCACATATTATTGTCATCCTGATTTAATCATTTATAATGCTAGGGATAGATTTATGATAGGTGTATACCTCTTTTGTGCCACTTAGAAAACATTCTCCATGGGGAAATGACTTAAAATGTCATTAAGACACATGAATGTTTTTTTTTTTTTAAACGTTTGCAAATTTTTTGGGTCACTTTCAACATGGCTATGTGTCTGAAACAGTGAAAATATAAATTTGCAATGCACAGGTGGGAGCATATTTACAAGGAATGTGCTTCATGGGGAAAGGTCTTATAATGTAATATGGGAAAAATGACATTAGAGATACTGAAATGCTTTATAGAGAAGCATACACCATTATGTCCTTGTCATAATTTTGCAAACCATTACTTTTCCCCAAAAACGATTTTCTAATTATATTTTGAAAACACTGCACATGTGGAAATTACTTAAAATGTCATGTACATATGGTGGTTCATCTGTAACAAGATAAGAAGCTTAGGGATACATTTATGATGACTGGTGCAATAAAGTGGACATTACTTACTTCATTGGTAGGCCTTTACATGTATTATCTCCTCTGTATTCTTCATCAAGCGTAACTTTGATCTGCAACCCTGAGTAGGCCTCACCTTAAACAAACCTCTGCATAGGCCACACCTTATCGTCATCCTGAATTAATCATTTAAAATGCTAGGGACAGATTTATGATAGGTGTATGCATCTTTTGCGCCACTGTGCGTCACTTTTGTGACGCAGTGGCGGTGCAAAAGATTTGCTATGAGGCGAGAAAATTACAAATTGATGCATTTAGGCAGATGTGTCATGGTGTAAAAAAAACGTGCCACATGAAACTGATGCAGCAGTGGATGTGCCAGTCATTTTGCGCCGCTGTTCCGCCACCCATGGTGTGCTGCATTTACAATGCGGCGCAGCATGGGGCAAAAATGGCACAGATGCGTGACGTATCTGTGCTGTAAAGGTGGCGCATTGCTGGAGTTGTATCGTAAGTGCGATGCAGCTCCAGCAAGGCTCAGGGGTGCCCCATCTATACAATGCTGCGTCAAGACCTATGCCAGCTTCAAGCAGGCGCAGGGTTTTGAAGCAGCTTTCTCCTATCTGATTGTAAATGCGGCACACCATGGGTGGTAAAGCAGTGGTGCACATTAACTGGTGCATGCCTGGGGATGTGCCATTTAATATAAATCTGCACTTTAACATTTGAGTATGTGCAGGGGACACAGAGTCGTTGAGGCTTATCCAAGGTTAAGAACAGATGAGTCCTGTTCAGTGAAAAATTAGACATAGGCTTCACCTGCTCAGCATCGCTGGACATGGTTAAATAATAGCTGCAAAATGTTACTCTTGTTAAATAATTTTACTATTATAATCTGTGAGATTTGTCTCTTACTCTGCAACATCTCATTGTTGTTATCTTTCTTTAAAGATAAAGACAACCTCAACATGAGCGACAATCTGCAATCAGTTGATTTTGACCTCATCATTGAACTTGTAATTGAAACATCAGTGGATGTTGATCCATTGGATGATTTAAATCCTGAGGATGAAGAAGAGCGTGATGAGGATGCAGATTTGTCTGAATTATATGATATTGGATGGGAAGCTGACTTGCTTCAGCCTTTGGAAATATAAACATTTATTTTTAAAATTTATAATCAATAAAAAGTAAAAAGGTAAACCGTTTAATTTAAAAATAAAAACACCTTCAAAAACAGGTTATGTGTAGTGTTTTCAATAAAATATTAAAATATGCTCATAAAATTAGATCAGATTCACATATAAAATAGCATAGGTAACATAAATATAAATGTCATTTCTTTTCTGGTATTTCTGTATTGTAAAAATGGCAATGACTAAAAAATCTTCAAAATAAAATGTCAAGTAGTGTGTTATGTTTTTGATCACTATTACTGATTTACTGTTTGATAATAATGTTTAATAACATTTTTTATTATATTTTTCCTCAGATTCAACTGCAGATCATTTCAAGATGCCTACAAAAATAAGAGAGATAAAGGCTGCAAAACGTCAAAGACAGCAGGAGAAAAAAAAAACGCAGCAGTCCTCTAACAAAAAGATTTCTCAAGCCATGAAGAAAGCACCGGGTAAGAGCTCTAAATATTTCATAAGAAATATTTCTAATAAAAAAAATATTAGTACAGAAAATGTTTCAATCCATAATATGACAAGTAAATCAAATGGAAAGAAAAGGACAAATGAAAATGTTACTGCTAGAGCAAGAGATAAATCTGTGCATGATAGTAGAAGGAAACAACAGTTTTGGGAGATTCGTAAACGAATGTTCCGCAACAGGATAATTGGCAATTTGTTAAAAAATATTAAGAAAGGTCAACAGAAATTAGTTTTTTATAGGAGAAAAAAAAAAGTTGAGAAAGTTATTGATCAGGCTTTTGAAATTAAACGTAAGTTATTTATTTTGATAATCAATAGAATTAGGAAGCTAAACAAGGAAATTTTTGATTTCAAAAGAAATAGTAGATGGAAGAGAATAGTTAATCGTAGTAATTTTTGTGAAGTTTTTTCTGGAGAATGGATACATAGTTCAAGCTGTGAGGCATTTTTTAATGAAGAGAGTTATTTCCAGGATAATGATTTGGTGCATGCAGTTGACATCAGTGGTCGTGCTTATGAAGTGAAAGATGGTTGTCCAGTTGAAAAAGAAAAACTTGTGACAACAGAGGCAGAAGAGTTGTTAGGTAATGAGGTTTTAGGAAGACGTGCTAAGGGTCCTGTGTACACCTGGAAGTGTAGTAGTATTTGCAGTGTGCGACAGGATTCCATCAATTTGCTTTGTGATTTTGTACGGACATTTAACAAGAAAAGTTTAAAGCAGAAAATAAGGTTGTTGCAAGAATTAGATCCTTGCAGAGTGAGAGAAGTGACAGGTTTGCATGGTCATTCACTGGCTTGTCTTTCCAGGAGAGTATGCCAGAGTGTTTTTCATCATTTCAGGATGCTAGCAGTGCATCATAACAAAGTGAGGAAGTTAGTTAGAATGTTGTATTATGCTAAGAGTCCAGCAATTATGCTGAAACAATTATGCGCTGCTCTTTTGCATGGTTCTGAAATAGATGTGAGGAATATATGTGAAGAAATTGAGTTTTGTTACTTTGGAAGTAAAGAGGAGAATGTTGAAATTGAGCAAGAAATAGAGGGTCATTTGGAAGATACTGTACATGTTTCCAGTACAGATAATTTCCAGAGGGAAATTGCGACGTTTGACATGAAATCAAGTGAGAGGCCTAATTTCACTTGTGTGTGTTGTCGACGCACTTATTATAAGAATCAGACTAAGTTAGTGGATTTATATGCAAAAAGTGAAAGGGAAAATAATAGTGAATGGAAGGATTTTGCAACATACTTGATGGTAGAAAATTGTTTTGATTTGGGATTGGATCAACGTGTGTGTACTTATTGTTGTAACAAATTAAAACAAAACCAGATGCCTGCTAGAGCAGTTCATAATAATCTGGAATTGGTTGAGATTCCTTCTGAATTGAAGGATTTAAATACTTATGAATCTATTTTGATTCAAAGTATCCATCCCTTTCAGGCTATTGTAAGAATGGAGCCAAAGACAGGGAAATTGCCTCCATCAGATTTACAGAGAGGATTAAAGGGAAGAGTTGTTTATTTGCCTCTAGATTTGAAGAAAAACATTAACACAATTGGAGTAGAAAAAGTGGAAGAGGAACCTCTGGTTATCTTAGTTAATGGGGTTCCGACAAAGAATAAGAAAATATGGCAAGATTTAGTAGATGTTAGGAAAGTTAAAAAGGCAACATTGTATTTGAAAAAAAATAATAAATACTATAAGAATGTATATGTTGCAGAAGAGGAAGTAAGTGAGGAAGAGGATAGCGATTTGTGTGCTGGTCAAATTGAGAAAGTAGAACCCTCTACTAGTGAGGAAATATATGAACATTATAGTGTTCATCCTTTGCATTCAAAGGAAGTCATGGGGAATGCTATTGAGTTGTTTCAAATGAAACAAGCCAAAGGGAGTCCCATTAGTGTTTGGGAGGAAAGTTTGGAAGCTCGGTGTTTCCCACAGCTTTTTCCAACAGGTCAGGGAGGAAGATATGATGAGCGACCTCATCAAATTCCTGCTTCTGAATACCGGACTTTGCGATTGTATGCAGGAGATGCTAGGTTTCGACAATGCATTCCTTATTTGTTTCATCTCCTGTTTGAAAGCGATCTGTCTGGACTGTCATATGCAGTGAACCACATCTTGAAAAGTGGTATACACATGCAAAACATCTCGGCAAGTGATTTTATGGATAAAGTGAATGTCCAAGATAGTATTTTGGAATCTCACCTGATTAATCTCATGGCGTGTCAGCGTGGTACTAATGAGTACTGGTACCGTCGTCATGGTGATTTAAAATGTATGCTGAGGAACTTAGGTACTCCCACATGGTTCCTCACTCTGAGTTGTGCCGAGTATGGCTGGGAAGACTTACTTCAATTTCTACGAGAGGCAAATGCTAACGTAGAAAACATCGAATTCAAGACACCCGGAGAACTGTGCTCTTTGGATCCAGTCAATGTATGTAGGTACTTCAATCATAGATTTGAAGCTATGATGTCTTTCATCATGAATAAGAAGAATCCACCTCTTGGAGAGGTGTTGGATTTCTTCTGGAGAAAGGAGTACCAAGCAAGAGGTGCTCCTCATATACATATGTTGCTGTGGATCAAGGATGCACCTAAATTTGGAACGGATCCAGAAGACTCAGTGATGAGTTTCATCCAACAGTATTCTACGTGTGCTGTTCCAAACGCAAAGGAGAAGAAAAGCCTAAGAGAAAAAGTTCTGCGTTTCCAAAGCCATCGATGTGGAAAGTACTGCCGTCGTAAATTCCGAAACAAAGACAAGTTCTACACCAAATGTCGTTTCGGCTTCCCACGACCGGTGATTTCTAAAGGAAGAGTAAACAGTTTGATGTCTTCGCTGCGACATAATGTGATGAAGAAATCACCTAAAAACACTTACAATTTGAAGAGGAACGAAGAGTCCAAGTATATCAACGACTACAACCCGGTGATTTTGTCCATGTGGAATGCTAACATGGATATACAGTTTGTGGCTGATAACTGTATGGCTGTGGCTCGGTATGTGACGTCGTACATCACCAAAAAAGAGAAGACAGAATTGAAGGATATGTGGGAGGACATTTCCCATGAAAAGAGCCTCAGCAAGAAGTTGTACAGTTTCAGTCTGAAGATGTTGTCGCATCGAGAAATCGGAGCGTACGAATGTTCTGACCGGTTGTCTTCAGCAAGTCTCTATGCCAAGTCCAGGAGTATCGTTTGGGCGAGTCTTGGTCTTGCTGCAACGCGTAATCGAGTTCTCAAACCTGTGCGGGAAATTGAGTATTTGGCGGAAAAGGAGCCAAACAGTACCGACATTTTGAAGACAAACATGTTGGATACATATTATCCAAATCGAAGCAGTCACCTAGAGAATGTTTGTCTGTATGAGGTTCTGCAAAATTACATGTTCAAGAGGAACATCAAAGAAGATACTGAGAAAGGAGTGTATGCTGTAATAGGAAGTGAGGGATGTCTGGTCAAGCAAAGAAAATGCCACTTGATAAACCATCGAAAATTGAGTGGCGAATCTCCTGAAAAAAAGGAGTTTTTCTATTTAGCACTTTTGCAACTTTTCAAGCCTTGGCGTGCAGAAGAGGAACTGCTTGGAGATTTCCTCTGTTACGAAGACTCTTTCAATGCCGCCAAGGAGACCATAGAATGTCCTGCTTTTCCCAAATATGTAGAAATGTTGAATGCGGAAATTGAGCAGGAAGCAACGATTGCAGCCGAGATTGCCAGAGACAGTTCTCAGGACAGTCAGAGTTCTGCTTCATTGAGTCAGGATCCACTAGGAGGACCTCTTATTGAAAATGAAGCTGCCACTGCTATGAATGAGGTGGAAAGAGCCATGGCACATGCTCAAGAGGATGCGGTTAACTTAGAAGAGTTGGAAAGGCAACTCAACGTTGAGCAGAGGAAAATATATGACGAAGTTACCATGCAAATTGATCATGGATTAAGTCATGATAAGAAAGAGTGCTCATGTACGTCGTTGAAGCCTGTCCGACTGTACGTGAGTGGAGAAGCGGGAACTGGAAAAAGTTTCCTCATTAAAGCAATTTCATGCTATTTGCAGGAAAGGACAGAGTCATCACTGTCTTGTGTTGTCACTGCTCCAACTGGACTGGCAGCACATAATATTAAAGGGATTACTTTACATCGTTTACTGATGCTGCCAGTGGAGCATGACAACAAATTAGAATATCACAAGCTATCTGGAGATGCTTGTTTTGAAGTTTCAAGAATCTTGAGGAAAATGAAACTTCTTATCATTGACGAAGTAAGCATGGTTTCCAATGTCATGCTTGCCTTTGTGCATTTGAGGATGCAAGAAGTTCTCAAAACAGAGTATGATGTGTTATTTGGTGGCAAACACATCATTGTTTTTGGAGATCTTCTGCAGCTGACACCAGTGAAAGGGCAACCTGTGTTCAAAATGCTCACGCATGAAGATACCAGGAAGTGCCTAGGCAGCATTGGCAACGTCAATATATGGTTAAACTTCAATTATGCTGAACTGCATGAAAATATGCGTCAGGCAAAGGATGAAGTTTACAAGACTATTCTACAAGATGTTAGAATTGGAAAAGTGACCGAGCATGGGAAAGAAGCTTTACATGCACGATTACTGTCAAATTTATATCCAGAACAAGATGTTGTGCCTGAGAATATTTTTCAGAAAATTACTGATAAGAAATCTGGAATATGTTTGATGCCAACTCTTGCAGAATGTGCCAAATTTAACAACAAAATGTTGCATTTAGAAAAGCAAGAGATTGTGAAAGTGGAAGCTATTGATAGAGTAGAGCATATGGGATCAACAATTATTTTGTCTGAGAATCTGAAAACAAAATTGGATTCATTAGAGAAGAGTATATCTAAAACTGCAGGTTTTGAAAAGACTCTGAATGTGTGCTTGAACTGCCGTATAATTTTAAGAAGGAATTTACATGTTGAAAGAGGTCTGGTAAATGGATCAATGGGTAATGTTGTTGATTTTGTGAAATACAGAAATAGAGATGGAATTGAATTTTTAAAAATTAAATTTGATGGCATTGAGGAAGTACAGCTAATTGCTCGTTGTTCTGCTAGATTTTTGCTTGTAAAAGACTTATATGTTCGCCGTAAGCAGTTCCCTGTTTGCTTGGCATATGCGGTGACAATTCATAAATCGCAAGGTTTAAGTGTAGACACTGCATTGGTGAATATTGGCAGTTCTGTGTTCAAGGAGGGTATGGCATATGTGGCATTGTCACGAGTTAGAACTTTATCGGGATTGTACTTGATTGACTGTGATGTCAGAAACATTTGTGCAGATCTAGATTGTGTTAAGGAATACAATAGGTTAAGAAGAGAGTATGTGCCACATTTGCCTCAGTTTCCTTTGTTTGAGAAACGTCTGGTAGGCCGGAAACGAAGAAATGAGAACAATACTGGGCAGGTTGTAGCAAAAAGACAAAAAGTGAATGAACCTAAAATTACAAGCAGAAACAAAGAGGATTCTGTTGAAGATGTTGTTGGTTTTCAGTTTGAAAACAGTTCTGGTGTCAACTGCTATGCTAATGTAGTAATTAATGTTTTGTTTTCTCTAAAAAATGTAAAAGAAGAGATTGTGGTCAATTCTGATCAAAGATTTTGCAGTTTGTTAAATTCTGTGTTAGAGAAATGTACCACTGATAGAAGAAACATAGAAAGTGTGTCTGAAATTAGAAATCTGTTAGATAGATGTTCAGGCCAAACACAATTCTCTCAAAATATTCAGCAAGATTGTCAGGAGTTTTTAATGTATATGCTTCATGTATTACATGCTGAAGGTGTAGATGTAGATCAGCTGTTTGGGCTTTCTTATCAATGGCAGCATGACTGCGAGAACTGTATGGTATCAAGTACTACTAGTGTAGACTCAGAAAGATTTGTATATTTAACTTTGCCAGACAGTAAATCAGTCTCCTTTAATAAGCTAGTAAAAGCTGCTAATCACAACATGGAGTGTAGCCAATGTAAATCTGAAATGATGTCCACATTATTTATACGAACATATGGCCAGTACATCATTTTAATGTTCCAACGATGTAGGCCTGATGGAACAAAATTGACAACTTTAATAAAAAATTTTGTAGCTTCGCAGTTGTCAATATCAGGAAGGACTTTTGTAACTACAGCAATTGTATATCATGACGGCCCTTCAATATCATCAGGACATTACACAGCTTATTTAAAGTCTAGAAATGGCTGGTCATTCTGTAATGATTCTGTTGTAATTTTCAAAAAAAAATTGCCGTATGACCTTAAAAACTCTTACCTGGTGTTTTTAAAACCAAAATTTTAGGAAAATAATCTCGGGATATGATCTGTGGAATTTCAAGAAGTTCTAATGGCTCCTACACAATTTGGCCTTGAGGATAAGTGTAGTTCAGAGACATAACTTCTAATCATAGGATTGGACATCATGGACATGTATGTGCAGTTTAAATGAGTTCAGAAAAACTGTTTCTTTTCATAAGCTAATTAAAGCAGCCTATCAAAACATGGAGTAGAGGGAATGTAAGTCTGCAATGCTGTCTACTGTTTTACATTACTTTGTGATTAAAAGTGATGTAGAGAATTAAATAATTGTAGTACTCATAGAGGTAGTGTAAGTCTGCTTCATATTAAGCAGTATCAGTGTCATACGAAATGTAGAACATGACTGAGCAAGAAGGGGAAGATATTACTATTCCAGGATTGTGAAAATGATCTTCAACATTTTAATTCTGAAAGTTGCGGGAATGCCAAATGATGGGATTGGCTAACAAGAAATCCAAGAGTTATACATGGCTCTGACAAAATTTGGCCTTGTGGAATCTTGTGGTAGAGAGCAAGAAGTCATTTATTGTATGTAACATGTTTTTAAAAACGATGGAGATTTTCTTTCAGAAACTGGTGGGCTGAAAGTAATAACAGCACAAAAGAGTATAAGCTATTCATAGGACATCCTTGGACGTCATGGAAAGTAAGTTAACTTTAAGGAGTTCTGATTTTTGATTTCTGATCTTGTATGGGTTTTTTAAACACAATCATTTTGATTGTGTTTTTTTTTCCCCGCTGTTACATGATGAATACCTTCAAGTCACTGTTTTTAGTGAATTTTGATACATTCTGAGAACAGCAAAAATAAACCATTTAACATGTATAATTAATTCTGTAATGTTTCCATTTATGATGTATATGTAGAACTGTGTAGAAGGCATGGAGAAGGTGAGGCTTCTGTAAGTGTCAAAGTTGTTGCATGCAGTGCTGCACTTCTGCGTATTCTTTGATATGCTAGACTACATCTGCACAATGAGATACCTAAGCAAAGGAAACAGAAGTGATGTGATTGTGAAATGAGCAAAATAAATTGCATGCATTTCAATTACATCACCTGTGTTTCCTATCATTACGAATCACATTGTGCAGATCAAGTTTAGGTCTGTCCAGGGAAACATAGGAGGTTTGGACTTTGTTGAAGATTGCAGTGGACATGACTCACTTCATTGGTAGACCTTCACATGTATTATGTCTTCTATTCTCTTCAACAACTCGAAATTTCATCTGCAACCCTGAGTAGGCCTCACCTGAAACAAAACTCTGGATAGTAGACATCTTATTGGCATCCTGAAGCAATTATTTTAAATTTTAGTGTCTTGCGACACTTTTCTGAGACAACAGCAATGCAAAAGATGCACCATGTTTTAAGATAGGCCTCACTTCATCTGCATCAAGATAGTGTTAGTTTAAAATGTATATCTTTAGGACTGTGTAGCTTCTGTAAGTGTCAAAGTTATTGAAAAACTGTTTGTCCTTCAATCTTTGCCCTTGTCTTTTGTAATTTTTCTATACATGTTTTTATATTTTTCAAATGTTTGTTCTCTCTTTCACAGATTGAAAGTATAAAAATAAAAAGTGAGGAATTTAACGACAATTATAAGGTAAGTATTTTGTACTCTTTTCGTTACATTTCTATCACATTGAACTACTATTACTTCCACTGCTTCATTTCTTTAATCCTCAGTTTCCTGCCTTTGCTACTTCCCTCATTCCTTTCTCTATTACCTACTTACTCAACTCCTTCCACTTTTTTTCTCAGTCCCTCTCTTCTCATAGTTCCTCACTCTTGTTCACTCACTCCGTCTCTATTACTCTTAGTGTCTTTGACTGATCACTGTATCACTATTTGTTCATAATGCTTTCTCTGTGTAGTTGAAGCACACTAAGGGGCATATTATGAATGCAGCCAATAAAATTATTGCTCTTTTTATTGGCAGAAAACTGGTGCAAAAGCGGCTTTAGCGGCAGTTTTCTGCCGCAAAAGCAGCTTTAGCGACACATTTCTGCCTATAAAAGCTGCAAAACTTTTATTGCCTATGTTGATAATATGCCCCTATGTTATTTACATTAGGGCTATATTGTCCAGTATAACAATCAAAATTGCTCTCCAAAGACACCAGGCAAAGCAGACGCTCCCTCAAACAGATCACCAAGCGCAATTTACCCTACTTACAATCTAGCCTGTTCTCTGTCGAGACTTTAGCAATCTTTAGAGCACAAGATAAGATTTTTTTACATGGAAGAGCCATACGTATTGCAATTCTACTTAAGAAACAAGCATTGGCATAGTCAATAGGTCTCGCCTTTGGGACCTTATACGTGTTTAGCCATGCAACAGTTGATGTTGCTGCACCAAGGATATTATGCTGCATAACTAAAGACTTAGAAGGTCCAAAAGTCGATACCTATTGGCTATGCCAATGCTTGTTTTTCTTTCACTTCGTTATCTATTTTGTTTTTCACAATTATACCATCTTCTGTCTGTTCTTTGGTAAATAGATCTATTAAATAGTATCTCTTCTTTACTCCCTATAGCTGTCTTTCTTGAAACATCACTCTCTGTTTACTTTCCTTATACTTACTCTTTTTTTTAAAAAAGTTTTTTTTTTGGTTAGCTCCCGGTACGCGTACCGGGAAGCTAAACCGGAAGCGAACCAAAAGAAATAGAGCTTGCCAGAGTGCTAAACATTCTAGCAATTTTTTTGGAAAGGGAAGGTAGTTCTGAAAAGAACTTTTTTTTTTATATTTTTGTTGTTTTATATTTTTTTTGTATTTTTTGAACATTTTTTGTTTTTTTTGTATTTTTTGAACGATTTTATATTTTTTTTGTTTTTTTTGGGGGGGGGGGGAACAACAAAAAACAGGCGTTGAAAAGGGCTCAACAGGAGCAAAAAAAAATTACTGGGGGCGGTTAGGGCAATTATGATTGTCATAAGCCAGGTTGATGGCATTAATACTCATGTTACCACATGATATCAACGCACCACAGTGCATACAAGTATGTTTCATGTGCCCAAAATTCTCTTGGATGTTTGGCACAGTTTCCCGTGCCTCTGCTGGTGTCAATGATATTGACGATGTTGACCTGGCCACAGGAGTTGCTGTTGGGTTTTGTTCCATATCCCGTATTTCCGCCCGGCTGTAATTAAGTGGATGCTTCCTGGTCATGTGCCGATGCATGGTATAGTTCCCATAGCTATACTTTTTATCAGTCCCTCTTGATAATTTCTCTTTGCAGATGAGGCAGGTGACATACCTCGCATTCACTTTCTTTTGCCCTGGAGGGATTGAATAAAACTGCCAGATGAAACTGGCTTTCCTATGGGAAACCCGGGGCACCTCTTCCAAGAACTGTGGTTCTTCTCTCTCCTCTTCCTCTAGTTCTTCCTCTTCCTCCTCTGTGTTGGTGATCACCTGGGGAGGTGGTCCTCTCTTCCCATGAGGAGGTGGAGGTGGTGGTGGGGGTGCACCAGCTGAAGCAAGTACTGAAGTCATTTCTCAAGTATTAATAAAGGTCTTCCTCTCACAATGATGAAAGTCAGAGTGAGGAAAGAAGGAGGGGTTTTCATCATTTGGAAAAAACAATACTTCTCAACCAATGAAAAGTGTTATTTTTAGGTCACCTGACCTAGCCTTCCATAATTATGAAACTAAAAGTGAAATGAACCAATGAAAAGCTTTATTAACAAGTCACATGACTCTAACTTTCATGTTACGCGCTGCGGAACGCTCCCCGGTTAGCTTCCGGTTCGCTGCGCTTCGCGCCTCGGTCCGCGCCCGGGGACACTTCCGGGTGCGCTAACGCAGTACGTCACAAGACGCATTTCGCGGCAACGCGATACGTCGCGCTTTCGCGCCGCGGATCGCTTCCGGGGAGTTGCGTTTTGCGCCTCGGTCCGCGCCCCGGGGCACTTCCGGGTGCGCTAACGCAGTACGTCATAAGACGCATTACGCGGCAACGCGATACCGTCACTATGTTGATTTGTTACCGGTTCGCGGACCGGATCGCGGAATCGAATTGAGCTAACGGGAAGCTTCCCGGTTAGCGGACCGGGAGCGAAACAAAAAAAATATTTAAAAAATTTTATTAAGAAACATATAAAATATATTTTTGGATTTAAAGAAGAATACATTTTACTTCTGTAGATATTAGCTTTTAAAAAACCAATGAAATTCACTGAAAAAACCATAGGTTATAGACCATATATAGTTAGGAATTAGCATTTACAAAACCTTGAAAATTCACTGAAAAAACCATAGGTTATAGACCATATATAGTTAGGAATTAGCATTTAAAAAACCTTATTTTACTCACACAAAACCATTGAAATTCCATATATAGTTAGTTGCACTAACTATATATCGCGCACCCGCAATCCACTGCTGATCATGTCACATATTACATCATTCATGACATGGTCAGTGACATCACTGATGACATCACTGATGACATCTCAAATGACATCACTGATGACATCACTGATGACATCTCAAATGACATCACTGATGACTACATCCAGTGACTGTATAATTCTGTAAAGTTAAAATATGTCTTACATATTGAAGAATGAGTGGATGTATAAGTGTCTTGATGAAGGATTTAGTAGGGGCATGGCTGACTGTATGAGTGACTGATTAAATGTGTCTCACTGAGTGCATGGGTTAGTGACTAAACTGTCTTAATTTGTGCATCATTATGTCTGTTGGTGTGTAAGCTGCTGCATGTGTTGATCATTAGCTATATGATTAACTGTATGGGTTATTGATTGGTTGCCAAAGCATTTGTATGGGAGACTGAGTGTGTGTGTGGGTGCTGGGAGGTGTATGACTCTCTGCATAGATGTGTGAGCAGTTGATTGACTAGATGTATGGGTTCAAAAGTGCATGTGGAAACAGCTGTATGGGCGGTTGACTGTGTGCATGAGTGTATTGGTGAGTGAATGGATATCTCAGTGCTACATGTCAAAGTAAGTACATATGTAAAACACAGTACATGTGAAAGTTGACATATATAAATAACTGTGCATAAGAGCCAGTGAATGTGTGAGTGGCTGTATGGATCATTGTGAACTTGTATACAGGATTGTATAAGTGAGTAAATATGTTTTAGTATATGTTTGAATAAGTAAGGTGTGTATAACTGTATAGTTGAGGAAATGGAGGTGTGATTGATTCTTTGCATGACTGACTAAGTGTCTGAGTAACTCCATGGATGAGTGACAGTCTATGAGTGTCTGTTTACACTGAGTGTATCTAAGGTTATATTAGAGTCTGAAGAGGTTCATCGTATTATCACATGAATGATGTCATCAGTGATGTGATCAGTAATGTCAAATGAGATGTCATCAGTGATGTCATCAGTGATGTCATTTGAGATGTCATCAGTGATGTCATTTGAGATGTCATCAGTGATGTCATCAGTGATGTCATTTGAGATGTCATCAGTGATGTCATCAGTGATGTCACTGACCATGTCATGAATGATGTAATATGTGACATGATCAGCAGTGGATTGCGGGTGCGCGATATATAGTTAGTGCAACTAACTATATATGGAATTTCAATGGTTTTGTGTGAGTAAAATAAGGTTTTTTAAATGCTAATTCCTAACTATATATGGTCTATAACCTATGGTTTTTTCAGTGAATTTTCAAGGTTTTGTAAATGCTAATTCCTAACTATATATGGTCTATAACCTATGGTTTTTTCAGTGAATATATATATATATTCACTGAAAAAACCATAGGTTAGAGACCATATATAGTTAGCTGGACATTTTATTGACATAAAACCAATGAAATTCCATATATAGTTAGTTGCACTAACTATATATCGCGCACCCGCAATCCACTGCTGATGATGTCACATATTACATCATTCATGACATGGTCAGTGACATCACTGATGACATCACTGATGACATCTCAAATGACATCACTGATGACATCACTGATGACATCTAAAATGACATCACTGATGACATCATCTAGTGTCTGTGTGTTTTTGTAAAGTTTAAATATGTTTTACATATTGAAGAATGAGTGGATGTATGGAAGACTGAGTGTGTGTGTGGCTGGCTGGGAGGTGTGTGACTCTGTGCATATCAATGTGTACTTGTATCAGTGATTGTATAAGAGAGTAAGTATGTGTTAGTATATGTGTGAAAAAGTATGGTGTTCTGTGTTTAACTGTATAGATGAGGAAATCGAAGTGTGATTGATTCTTCACAGGACTGACTAGGTGTATGAGTGCATATGATAGTGTTGTAATAATGAGTGACTGTATGTATGAGTGATTGTATGGGTGAATGAGTGAATGTGTGTGTAGACGTAGGAATCAGTGAGTGCGTATGTAGTAACTGGTATTGGTGTGTCATGATGTCATCAGTGATGTCATTTGAGATGTCATCAGTGATGTCATTTGAGATGTCATCAGTGATGTCATCAGTGATGTCACTGAAGTATGGTGTTCTGTGTTTAACTGTATAGATGAGGAAATGGAAGTGTGATTGATTCTTTACAGGACTGACTAGGTGTGTGAGTAACTCCATGGATGAGTGGCAGTGTGTGAGTGTCTGCAGAGGTGTATGAGTGCATATGATAGTGTTGTAATAATGAGTGACTGTATGTATGAGTGATTGTATGGGTGAATGAGTGAATGTGTGTGTAGACGTAGGAATCAGTGAGTGCGTATGTAGTAACTGGTATTGGTGTGTCATGATGTCATCAGTGATGTCATTTGAGATGTCATCAGTGATGTCATCAGTGATGTCATTTGAGATGTCATCAGTGATGTCATCAGTGATGTCACTGACCATGTCATGAATGATGTAATATGTGACATCATCAGCAGTGGATTGCGGGTGCGCGATATATAGTTAGTGCAACTAACTATATATGGAATTTCATTGGTTTTATGTCAATAAAATGTCCAGCTAACTATATATGGTCTCTAACCTATGGTTTTTTCAGTGAATTTTCAAGGTTTTGTAAATGCAAATTCCTAACTATATATGGTCTATAACCTATGGTTTTTTCAGTGAATTTCATTGGTTTTTTAAAAGCTAATATCTATAGCTGTAAAATATATTCTTTATTACGTGACGTATCACGTAGCCACGTGAGACGCCTCATGACGCGTCGCATAACCATGACGTATCGGCTCTGCAGTGCAAACAAAACCCGTAACGTAAGCGTGCCGGAGCACGCTTACAGATATATATATTTTTTTTAACCTTAATTAGACAAAATCCACACGTGCACATATCTTCAGGCCTTGCAAAGGCACATCAAACAAACAGTCCCTACAATTTTGCCAAGTTTGCTGGAAATCTATTCCCTTCATTTTTTTTTTACTGTTTCTCTTGGTTTTCCCCTTGTTACGCTTACCGGGACGCTACCCGGTACGCGAACCGGACGCTCCAAAAACACAAGATGGCGGACTCCCGTTACGCTGCCGGTTAGCTGCCCGGTTCGCGTACCGGGAAGCACCTCTAGCGCGAAAAATCGCGGGGGACTTTAATATCCCCCTCATCAATCCTAGGGGGTCAGGAGGGGTTTACCTTGCCCCCTTTCCTTCATTTCCCCCTTCTTTTTTTTCACCACATCTTGTCTCTCGAACCTACCGAGAGACAAGATGGCGGCCGCTCCGGACTGTTTACAATGTTGACAGCTACGCTGCCGGTTAGCTGCCCGGTTAGCTGCCCGGTGAGCTGCCCGGTTCGTGTACCGGGACGCGCCTCTACGGCGTAAAATCGCAAAAAAAATATTATTTTTTGCCCCGCGGGGCACTTTAATATCCCCCTCATCAATCCTAGGGGGTCAGGAGGGGTCTACCTTGCCCCCTTTCCTTCATTTCCCCCTTCGTTTTTCACCACATCTTGTCTCTCGATCCTACCGAGAGACAAGATGGCGGCCGCTCCGGACTGTTTAGAATGTTGACAGACACCGGAGAGCCAATCAGCTTCACTTCGCGAAGTTCCGTTACGCGTCAGGTACGCGAACCGGGGCGCTAACCGGAGCGCTGTCACAGATATATATATTTTTTTTAACGTTAATTTCTCAAAATCCACTGGAGCACATATATTGAGACATAGCAAAGGCACGTCGGGCAAACCATATCTACAATTTTGCCAAGTTTCATGTAAATCTATTCAGCCGTTCGAGCTAAAAGTGAGTCCAACCGCCCTATGGAAAAATGAATGTGAAAAACGCGTTTTGGGAACCCCCTTTTTTCTCGGCCCCCCCTTAACGAAACCCCCCCAAATTTTCAGAGGCTGCTCAGAAACAAAATGTGCCATTTTCCTGACAATTTCAGCCAATTCTGTCCACAAACGCCAAAGTTATTAGACATAGAATTTTCAGAAATCCTATAGAGAAAAAATCCTAACTATATATACCCACTGGCTATCGCCAGTAGGTAATATACATATATAAACATATATAATCTGCATATCTATATAAATATAAATGCATGCATACATATACATATATGCATACATATGCATGTTATTTACATGAAAGTTTTAAAAACACTAATAAAAGCAAAGCTAAAAAGCCACCTCATTACAAACAGAATGGCTTTAACTTAAACGAGGGCGAGATCTATTGCATTTTCAATGCTTGTTTACTTTGGTTCTATCAAGAAGGCATTCAGATGTGTCACACATTTGCCATAAATTCTGAATGTTAGCACTCTAGTTGCTCATTAGATCACTGTAGTAAAGCTAGTGCTCACCAGGGAAGTCTGCTGCTAATCATGGTTTGCAGCCATTTTCCCGCATTTTTTATCCTGCAGACTTTCAGTCCGCATACCATTATCCCGCAAGGTCATTGACCTCGCATACCATTATCCCGCATTTTTTCAAAACGCATGTGCATTTATCGCGCATGCCTTTACAAAGAATTACGTTTTAAAGGCATGTATGGTAAAAGCATTTGCGTTGTGAAAACCACGATGACGAGAGAGGTAAGTGGGTTTGTGTTAATTTTTTCGTGGGTTAGTGATTATGTAGTGTAGTGTTGTGTAGTGTAGTGTTGTGTTAGTGTAGTGTAGAGTTGTGGTGGTTGTTTAGTGTAGGGTCATGCTGGGGGTAGTGTTTTAGGGTTTAGGGTTGTGTTGTAGTGTTTGCGTAGTGTAGGGTCATGCTGGGGCTAGTGTTTTAGGGTTTAGGGTAGTGTCGTAGTGTTTGCGTAGTGTAGGGTCATGCTGGGGGTAGTGTTTTAGGGTGTAGGGTAGTGTCGTAGTGTTTGCGTAGTGTAGGGTCATGCTGGGGGTAGTGTTTTAGGGTTTTGGGTAGTGTTGTAGTGTTTGCGTAGTGTAGGGTCATGCTGGGGGTAGTGTTTTAGGGTTTAGGGTAGTGTTGTAGTGTTTGCTTAGTGTAGGGTCATGCTGGGGGGTAGTGTTTTAGGGTTTAGGGTTGTGTTGTAGTGTTTGCGTAGTGTAGGGTCATGCTGGGTTAGTGTTTTAGGGTTTAGGGTAGTGTTGTAGTGTTTGCGTAGTGTAGGGTCATGCTGGGGCTAGTGTTTTAGGGTTTAGGGTAGTGTTGTAGTGTTTGCGTAGTGTAGGGTCATGCTGGGGTGTAGTGTTTTAGGGTTTAGGGTAGTGTTGTAGTGTTTGCGTAGTGTAGGGTCATGCTGGTGGTAGTGTTTTAGGGTTTAGGGTAGTGTTGTAGTGTTTGCGTAGTGTAGGGTCATGCTGGGGGTAGTGTTTTAGGGTTTAGGGTAGTGTTGTAGTGTTTGCGTAGTGTAGGGTCATGCTGGGGGTTGTGTTTTAGGGTTTAGGGTAGTGTTGTAGTGTTTGCGTAGTGTAGGGTCATGCTGGGGGTAGTGTTTTAGGGTTTAGGGTAGTGTTGTAGTGTTTGCGTAGTGTAGGGTCATGCTGGGGGTAGTGTTTTAGGGTTTAGGGTAGTGTTGTAGTGTTTGCGTAGTGTAGGGTCATGCTGGGGTGTAGTGTTTTAGGGTTTTGGGTAGTGTTGTAGTGTTTGCGTAGTGTAGGGTCATGCTGGGGGTAGTGTTTTAGGGTTTAGGGTAGTGTTGTAGTGTTTACGTAGTGTAGGGTCATGCTGGGGGTAGTGTTTTAGGGTTTAGGGTAGTGTTGTAGTGTTTGCGAAGTGTAGGGTCATGCTGGGGGTAGTGTTTTAGGGTTTAGGGTAGTGTTGTAGTGTTTGCGTAGTGTAGGGTCATGCTGGGGTGTAGTGTTTTAGGGTTTTGGGTAGTGTTGTAGTGTTTGCGTAGTGTAGGGTCATGCTGGGGGTAGTGTTTTAGGGTTTAGGGTAGTGTTGTAATGTTTGCGTAGTGTAGGGTCATGCTGGGGGTAGTGTTTTAGGGTTTAGGGTAGTGTTGTAGTGTTTGCGTAGTGTAGGGTCATGCTGGGTTGTAGTGTTTTAGGGTTTTGGGTAGTGTTGTAGTGTTTGCGTAGTGTAGGGTCATGCTGGGGGTAGTGTTTTAGGGTTTAGGGTAGTGTTGTAGTGTTTGCGTAGTGTAGGGTCATGCTGGGGGTAGTGTTTTAGGGTTTAGGGTAGTGTTGTAGTGTTTGTGTAGTGTAGGGTCATGCTGGGGGTAGTGTTTTAGGGTTTAGGGTAGTGTTGTAGTGTTTGCGTAGTGTAGGGTCATGCTGGGGTGTAGTGTTTTAGGGTTTTGCGTAGTGTTGTAGTGTTTGCGTAGTGTAGGGTCATGCTGGGGGTAGTTTTTTAGGGTTTAGGGTAGTGTTGTAGTGTTTGCGTAGTGTAGGGTCATGCTGGGGTGTAGTGTTTTAGGGTTTAGGGTTGTGTTGTAGTGTTTGTGTAGTGTAGGGTCATGCTGGGGGTAGTGTTTTAGGGTTTAGGGTAGTGTTGTAGTGTTTGCGTAGTGTAGGGTCATGCTGGGGTGTAGTGTTTTAGGGTTTTGGGTAGTGTTGTAGTGTTTGCGTAGTGTAGGGTCATGCTGGGGGTAGTGTTTTAGGGTAGTGTTGTAGTGTTTGTGTAGTGTAGGGTCATGCTGTGGGTAGTGTTTTAGGGTTTAGGGTAGTGTTGTACTGTTTGTGTAGTGTAGGTTCATGCTGGGGGTAGTGTTTTAGGGTTTAGGGTAGTTTAGTTGTTTAGTGTATGCTAAAGGCATATTCGTTCTAAAAGTTTTCGTTATTTTAATTTGCGGCCTAATAGTACATGCAGGATTTTTTTTGCGGACTGATGGTATGCGGGATTTCGTCATATATTCGCTAATCATACTTTCTATGGCAAAATGAACCCCCTCATTTTGTTCCTTTTTAAATTAAATGTTTTAAGAGTTACCACTTTATTCCAATCAAGATGGCTTCAGGTGTGCCATACCTTTGTAATAAGTAGGACTGTTAGCACTCTAGTTGTTCTTTAGAACACTCTGGGACATTCTGTCATTGGGCTATAGTTGGGCTACATCTGGCTGATATTTGGGCTACATTTGTTTTTTTTTGTCTCTGGTGGCCATCTTTGGGCTACATTGGGCTACATTGGGCTACATTTGGGCTCCAACATATATATAGCCCAATGTAGCCCAATATATATTTTTCAAAGTTAATTTTCGTAAAAACCACTGGAGCCTATATCTTGAGACATAGCAAAGGCACATCGGGCTACCATTCCCTACAATTTTGCCAAGTTTGGTGTAAATCCATTCAGCCGTTCGGGCTAAAAGTGAGGCCAACCGCCCTATGGAAAATTGCATGGGAAAAACACGTTTTGGGACCCCCCTTTATTCTCGGCCCCCCCTTGACGAAACCCCCCCAAATTTTCAGGGGCTGCTCAGAAACAAAATGTTCCATTTTCCTGAAAGTTTCAGCCAATTCTGTCCTCAAACGCCAAAGTTATTCGACATAGAATTTTCAAAAATCCCATAGGAAAAAAATCCTAACTATATATACCTACTGGCTATCGCCAGTAGGTAATATATATATATACAGGAAAACACTCCTAAAGCCACCTCCAATCCACGGACCGACGAAGAAAAACAGGAGACGGACCACAGGATCTGGCCAAACAGAACTTTTACTGGAACAGGTAAACAGCAATGACGCGTCAGATGACCATAGACATAGTGAAAATATTGTCCGAGGTGATTTCTAAATGGTACAGATAGAGCTAGTTGTTAATTATAAAGTGCGAAGTTGCATTTATATAAATACATAAATGTATAGCAACCATTAAACGCTAACCAAATAAAAACCCACAATTTTAAAACCTGCTTCTATTAGGAATCACATATGTAACAAAAAATATATTTCACCATAAATGCATATAAGCTGTATATGATCCCAAAGATGTAAACAATCTAAATGGATTCAAGATATTTCCTGTCAGTATTACAGGGAGGATCTTGTAAAGATAAAGTGCATGACAATTTTTTGTATTTATTACTAGATAACACCTCTGCCTGATGTGCAAAAAGCTGTGCAAAAATAAGCAAAAATATGCTATAAAGTGCAAAGTGTATGATAAATAAATCTGTATAAATATGTATGAATATAGTTAACAATAAAAATCGGTCATTGCCTAAATCCATTGTTAAAAATACGTAAATAACACATTTCTCAAGAAAAAGTAATTCATCATATTTTAAAAATGGTGCGCACCCCATGTGTAAACTGAGGGAAAGGACGAAAAATCATAAGATTTACAAGAGACTGATGTAGTGATAATGCATATAATAGGTAACAGGGAACCTGACTACCTATGAGGATACTCCTGGTACAGAGTGAAGATGTAAAACACTCAAAACACATTACATATAATAGGTAACAGAGAACCTGACAACCTATAACGAAAACACATAGCTAAGACTCATACCGGAACCATTTGATACAGATTGAAGACAAAAGGCAGCCAAAACCTATAACTGGAGCAACCACTGGAACAAAGTACTCATAAGAAATTGTACATATCCTCCATGTTATTGAGACCATTCGGCCATTTACTGTTGAATTCTAAGATCATGGTTGTCTCAAGTTGCCTCAATTTTTGCTCTCTATTGCCACCTCTGCGTGGTTTAGGAATGGACCCCACCACGAAATAGGTTAAGCAGGCTACGTCATTGCTGTGTTTCTTTTTGAAATGCCGTGCTACCGGATAGGCAGGGTCACTATGCAGGATGGCTCTGAGATGCTGTAAAATCCTGACGTGTACCTGTAATTTTGTACTGCCTATATAATTGAGGCCACAGGTACACGTCAGGACATACACAGCCAATTCAGTCTTACAATTGTAACTACCTGTGATCGCAATGTCAGTAGAACAAAAGGGAGTTTGGTAAAGGGTTTTGTTGGTCCCAAATTTGCATGCCCTACAAGAATAACACTTCCCGAACCATGACGCTGGTTGCAGCCACATACTTTTCTGTCTCATCTCTGGGCTGCTTCTGTCTAGAACTGACCCCATGTTCTTGGCCCTTCGAAAAGTGACCAACGACATACTAGGTAATTGGGAACCCAATACTGTATCCGTTAACACTATCGGCCAATTCTTTTTAATGATGGTCCTGATTGTATTCTCCTCGTTGCTAAAAGCTGTGATCAATCTAGGGCAATCATTGATCTCAGTGAGGGGCGCCACGTTAATATCTGCATCATCAATGCTGACAGGGTTCAACGGAAAAAGACTTTCTCTGGGACGTGTGTTGGCTTTACTTAATGCTTGATGTAACATAGCATCCGAGTAGCCACGTGCCTTGAGTCTAGAATTCATTCTCTTTTAGACACTTCTCAAACTCACTGGTGGAACTGCATATTCTTTTGAGATGTAAAATCTCTCCGTAGGGAATACTACTGATGGTGTGTTTGGGATGAAGGCTGGTGGCGTGTAATGTTGTATTGCCGGCCGTGGGTTTTCTAAAAAGGGTTGTTTCTAATCTGGCATTTTTAACATATACTTTCACATCTAAAAACTCGTTCTCATGTTTGCTGATGTGAGAAGTGAAGTTTAGGTTGAGGGAGTTGTTATTTATCTCTTTTAAAAATGTCAAAGCGTCTTCCTCATCCCCTTGCCAAAGAATAAAGACGTCATCAAAGTAACATAAGTATTTTACAACCTTTTCATTGACCCATGCTTGGTCCTTGGCGCAAGGACCTGTTCCTCCCACCAGCCTACGTGTAAACAAGCATAGCTGGGGGAGAAACAGGATCCCATCGCCACGCCTCTTAGTTGTCTCCACACATCTTTGCCAAAAAGAAAAAAAGTTATTATATAGACACCATTCGATAAGACTGATAATGACTTTGTTGTGTTCATAATATTCGACAACTCGTTTACCCAGGAAATGTTCAATTGCTTTTAAACCACACGTATCTCCAATACTCGTATAAAGGGACTCTACATCCAAAGTTATCAACAACATATCATCATTCCATTCTAAATCCACAATTTTTTGAGGAAATCGCTAGTATCCTTGACAAAGCTGGGCAAACTTTTTACCATGTCCTGCAAGAAAAAGGCAACTTATTGCCCAACTTGTTCACTTGCACTTTTGATCGCCGAGATAATCGGTCTTCCTGGCGTTGGATTGATGCACTTGTGAACCTTGGGGATTAGGTAAAACACAGGGCGGACTGGGAATTCATTGTTCATAAACTTGAATTCTTCCGTAGAGATCAAACCTTCTCTGCGCCATTTGTGTACCAACTTGAGTAGAGTCTTTTTAGCTTTAACATACTCCTTGTGAGTGGTTTTTTCATAGCAGTTGACATCCTGTTTTTGTCTATATGCTTCTTTGATATAGTCCTTTTTGGGCCAGATGACAACATTTCCACCCGTATCCGATGTTTTTATCACTATTTCTGTATTGCTACTTAGTTTTTTCATGAGGGTGGTATATTCTGCTTGCCGATGATGGTATATTTTCTTTTTGTTGCCTCTGGTTGACATATATAGTTGTTTGATTTCATTAGTCACACAGTTGTGGAATGTGTCTACCGCATCTTTAGTCATTAAGGGGACAAAACTCTATTTGCTTTTGAAAGGAGTAATCCCTGCTCTTTTTTGTAGTTTATTTATCTTGCTTAATCTGGCTTGTGTGCTTAGATTCGCATCCGGACCAGAAGGCTGAGAATCAGTCGCATCATTTAGATCCTGTAGAGTTAGGAGAGTGGAAACATCCCCAGACAAAAGTTCTGCTCCTCCCATACAAGTAACTGCAGAAGGGCGAGTCTCAGATTCACTACACTCTTTCAACTTTTGTAAGGAAAATAATTTCTTTAATTTAAGTTTTCTTATGAAACAAAAGACGTCTATGCGAGTAGCCGCATAGTTGAAGGGTTGTTTAGGGAAGAAATTCAAACCTAGAGATAGCAGTTGTTGTTCAGCTTTAGTTAGCGTCATCTCAGATAGAATGATAGACATTTCAAGTATTGCCGTTTCCTCTGCCACGTTGATTTCGGCTTCTATTTTTGTTGTTGCTTTTTGAGTACGCTTTCTTCTTCTTTCTCGTCTTTTTTTGTTTCTGCCTTTTTTGTTCAATTACTTTGCCTCGGTCTTAGCGTTTGAAGTCTTTCCTCCACTAAAAAATCTAACTCCTCCTCCAAATTCAAAATAGTTGCTGGATGTGAGATAGAATCTGAGTCTCGACTGGATTCACTGGTGAGGGATACAGAATCTAGGCTGGATGAATCGTCATTATTATTGCTTGCTACTGTTGTGGATATATGAGGAGCTACTTTTTTTTTTGATGCCTTTTTCACTATACTGTTGACGTTTAACAGCGCTATATTTGCGTGCGAAAGTGAAGATTTGGCCATTGTCATAATCTGCCTGGTCACGTGCGAACTTCTGCACTTTTCTGATCTTTATCTTATCTTCATGTTTTTTCAATCTTTCAGCCATAGTGTCTTTCAGTTTTTAAATAGCATTCGTTTCCTCAAACTTATCTATTTCAGTATTCAGTCTCTCAATTTCCTTTAAAATCTCCTCACAATCAATTGCGGCATATTTTATCAATATGTGTACCAAATTCATGGATGCTGCCAGATTGCTTTGTCCCCACTCTTTCAACCTTGGGGGTTTTGGCTTGTCGAAGCTAGGTGCAAGAAGAATTCGCAAACCTCTTGGCACTCTCCCTACATCAGCATATTTGGTTAGTGAGTAGTACTCCCACCACTTCGTAATTTCGAGTCTTTTATTTTTCTCTTAATCCTTATATAAGGTTTTAACATTAGTATCCTCTTTAACATCGTTGTTAATCGGAACTGTATTGGAACCTGCCACTGAAGGCAGTATGTTCCCAAATAGCTCCTCAGCCCCCACCTTTCATGCATGGACATGCTGTTACAAAAGCTGTGTACCTCAGTAAGTAGCGCTGCTTCTTCTCAGGCAGCTACACCCTTGACAACGTTGATCACAAAACCTCCCCACCTCCGCTATGCCACAGACTCACCGCGTAGCGCGTACTCCAAACTTCGACGGGTCATCCAACCCAGACGTCGCTTGTATCTTCGCTAGTATTCGACCAGAGTCTTCCGACTGCGAGAGGGGGCGTTCAATGAGATTCCAACGAGGATTCCGAAAACATGGCGGTTTGATGGTGAACGCCGACTTCTGGAGAGGGAGGCCATTACCGGAAGCAAACCAACTTCTGAAGTAACATGCAGGAAAACACTCCCAAAGCCACCTCCAATCCACGGACCGGCGAAGCAAAACAGGAGATGGACCAGAGGATCTGGCCAAACAGAACTTTTACTGGCACAGGTAAACAGCAATGATGCGTTTCGGGCTCGTGAGCCTTTGATCACAAGCAGAGCAATTGAATTTTTTTCTTGTTTTTATAATGTGATACAGAGTGCATGCCCCTCAGAAAAAAACTCCTGCCGGGTCAGATAACCATAGACTTTGTGAAAATACTGTCCGAGGTGATTTCTAAATGGTACAGATAGAGCTAGTTGTTAATTGTGAGTATTTACTTTATTCGATAAAAAATTTAATCATAAAAGTATACAATTTATGCAGTACATTAAAAAGGTAAAAGAGTAGGGACCCACCAATCCTATATATACATACATCATCACATACTACTCAGTTTTTAAAAACTCTAAAATAAACATTAAAAACAATTACGTAAGAGCCATAAAAGGCACTTCCTGCCATAGGGCCATCTGGCAGTTAGGTTAAATAGGGGGTAGGCTTGGCCCTCCTTGTACGTGTCTGCCATGCACTACCCAAATATTTGGCTACCCCACACACCATAGCGATAGAAGACGTATCAGTTCAGAGGACCCGTAGGGCCATTTTGTGACATATAAGGCCCAGCCCCATGCATACTGGTTTTAACCATATCTTCCTGGCAACCCTATATGCCGGACAGGCAAAAAGAAAATGCGCCACAGACTCATTAGGGGCTGCACATCCAGGACAGGTTTTAGATAGAACACATAGGTTTTTCCACCCGGAAGAAAAATTATTCACCGGTAAAGTCCCGAGCCTGAGTTTTAGGTTAAGTGATCTGTCCAGAGGTTTCTCTATGAAGTCTAAAAAGGGTTCAAGTTTTCTTATCCATTTGATCTCAAGGAATCGCTGGGAGAGAGGGAAGCCCTTCGCTTCTGCGTATGGCCATCTCCTGTACCCAGTCCCAATAGAGCTTCTTGATCACTGGCTTGGGAGGCGGTGTTTGGCTCGACCATGATTCACTTAAGCCCAGTTGCACAACCAGCTGTCTCAGGTTGCACAACCACTTAATCTTGTTACCTGTGTTGAGCAAGATAAGTTCATCTAGAACTGCAGCATAATTATGGAGCTCCCGGGTCCTTCTTAGACGCACCCAAAAAAGTAGTGGGCGCAGACGCACTATATCTTTGAGGGGACGCCTGCCCAGGTCAAGCCGTAGTGGGATTAATGGGGTAGAAACTGGGAGGGCCACCAGATCTCTCATAAACGTGTTTTCAGATGTTACTAACTCCGTTATGTTCTCGAACCCCCACAGCTCGGGACCATATAGGGCTGCCGGCAATACTTGGCCATCATATATTGCAAGAGTTGGTGCCACAGGTTTGCTCAACGACTCCGGCTGTTCCCTGAAAACCACCCCTGAGACTCTTTTGTGGTTTAATAGCATTTTGGCCAAGTGATCTTTCCATTTCATCCGGCTGTTTACCCTAACACCCCAATAATCGAAGGAATCCACCAACTCCAAGGTGACACCATTTAGCGAAACATTGTTCCTGAATTTCTTGGAAGGTGAAATAGCCATAAGCTTTGTTTTAGAGGTGTTGATGGTGAGGCCTCTGTCAGTGCAAAACACACTAAAGCGGTCCAAGAGTTTTTGAAGACCGTAGGGGGATTTAGAGATCAAGATGGTATCATCTGCGAAGAGGAGGGTAGGTGTTTTTCCCCCACCAGGGATGGCGCATCTGCCGCTTCCTCCCTCAGATGATCCACCACTCCATTCACAAAGAGGGAGAACAGGGTCGGTGCCATAACACATCCCTGGCAGACTCCACTCCTCACCGGCACCCTCTCTGTCAGTTGTCCCTGGGTGCCCCATCTGATCCTCGCATAGTTCCCCTCATGTAGCTTCGCAATGAATCCCAAAAGTGGCCTTGGAAAGCCCATCTTCTCCAGAATATCCCACAGCCTTGCCCGAGGGACCAGGTCGAATGCCGTTTTGAGATCTATAAATGCCAGATAGAGGCAACCCTTGTTGATGGTCACAGCCTTCCAATAGATCGCAAAAAAATGGAAGACCTGGTCCATCGTGCCCACCTTCTGGCGAAACCCTGCTTGGAAGTGGGAGAGCACATGCTCCTCTTCCATCCAGACGCCCACCCTAGAGATGATGACCCTGCCAACCACCTTCTGGATCACGTCAATCAGACTGATTGGTCTGTAATTGGCAGGGTCATCTCTGGCGCCATTTTTGTGCACTGTTACCACCTCTGCTCCCTTCCTTGAGTCTGGCACAGGATAACCCTTGGAGATCAGATTCATTATTAAGGCATTAAGTCTGGCTCAGGCATCAGGTTCATTCAAAAGAAGGTCCCCTGGTATCCCGTCCGGTCCAGCTGCCTTCCTAGGGGTCAGATGTCTAATGGCCAATATTACTTCAGAGGGCAGAAATGGTTCTTCGAACACCGGTGGGCATTGGGTCCTAAAACCTGGGTATGGGGGAGGTGAACCTATTGCTTCTCTCCCACCATACAGTGCAGAGAAGTGGGAGTGCCAGTGATGTTCCGTTATATGGTTAGCAATAGGTGGTGTACTTTGCTGCCTAGCTTTGTTTATCAGATCCCAGAACAGCATGCCATTCTTCTCATTGGGAGCAGATTTAAGATCCTGCCAATGTTGTTCCTCCCACTCCCGTTTAGCCAACACTAGCACCCTCGCATAATCCTTCCTAGCCACTCTAACTAGTGAGGGAATCTTTTTAAGCAGGGCGACTGTTAGCTCCTTCCTTTTTGCCTTACACTGGTCTGAATACCACGGGTTACTGGATGTAACTGGTTTATTGTTCACTCTGCCCCTTTTGCCCTGGACTACAAAATATTGTCCTTCTTCCTCTATCATGTTCTTATAAGCCGAGGAGAAGGACGGCCCCTGGGTGCTACCATTTCCCAGTTCAAGATCCTCAGGCTCTACTGTCAATTCTGCTACATGCGCCCTAATCCTCTCAAGATTCCCTTCCTGGAATTGAACCTTATCCCATTTCAGCCTAAGATTACCATTATAAGGGATGACCTCATTGGTTGTCCTCAAGGGGGCTTTGTTCCCACTTCCCTTTAGTTTACCCCACCTTAGCTTCGTACATAAGGGGTTATGGTCGCTATCCTGCGAAGGCACGACCTCCATATCTATTAGGTCTCACCACAGTGTGACATCCAATAGGATATAATCAATTCTGGACGGGCCATTAAGCCTATTAAAGGTCATTGCTCCAGCACGGTCAGAAGTTGTCCTACCATTTAACGCTCTTAAATTAAATTCCATGGTGAGGGCATTGATCTGGATTGCCCTTGCTGACCATTTTCTAATTGGAGCTAATGACAGGGCTGGGATAGACCATCTAGAGTCCTCCTCCTCTGTACCCAGGGGATCGTCCCTAGATAGGGGTTCAAATGTACAGTTGAAGTCCCCTCCCACTATGATTTTAGAGGTTGGGGGGCATTTGGCTAGTACCAGTTCTAAGATTGCCAATGTACATGAGGTTGTGTCCCCCGGAATCCCTCTAGAATAGATATTAAATAGGTCTATCCTACTCCCCTTAATATGTCCTGCGAATGAAATATGTAAGATATCTCTATTTGCTGATTCGTGGATGGTTATATCCCACTTCAATCCAATTTTTACCCAGATGTGTAGCCCGCCCGCCGTTCTGCCCTTGCCACAGCTTGTTGCGGGCACAGAAAACGGTGCATAACCGGATTTGTGCACTGGGAGCAGGCTCCAGGTTTCTTGGAACATGCATACATCAAACTTCTCGATGAACGCATTCCATTCTGGTAAAACCATCTTTTTTTGTAACCCAGCCACGTTCCAAGATACCAAATGGATAACCCTGTGGCCTGTAGCAGACGTGTCAGGAGTGACTCCATTATACCCACCTTGCGCACAGGAAGTAGGCTCACTGATTTCTTCTAAGGGATTAGCTAATTTCAGGGGTAAGTTGGTGTCCCCGATACCCCTCGGAAACTTTGTTTGTATGATCGCTACAGTCCCGCTGCTATCATGGAGGTTGGCAGCTATAGGGTCCACTTTCCCAGTCACGCAATTGGTCGCAGCTATAGGAACCATATTCCCCCTATTTAAGAGACTTGGTGATACTGCGTGTCAATCCACCATATCCAGGCAGCTAAACCTATTCATAATTGGGAAGCCACCCCAATTATCCCTAAAAACTGGCTCTGTAGATGGCTGCTCCCACCAAGGCTCCTGGTTCCAACCCCAATCTCGATGCCCTACTCTGTACCAGTTGCTATTAGCTCTAGGCTCCCAAGTGGACCCACTCATTGGGGGATAAAAAAAAGAAAGTCGCCTAGTAGCTATACCCTCGGACCTATCTTGTGTGTCCCATGAGCAGACTTGAGTGGCAGTGTGTGGATCCGCAAAATTAATCAACACACAATCTCCCTGGACAGTTTTCCTCTGATGCCCCAGCCATGCCACCCTCCGCACTGTCAAGATCTTACTTATACGATGTGGGGGTAAAGGTCGATTTTGGTTAAGCCAATGTCGGACCTTGTTAAGTAGCGACCAGTTGGTTTCCTCATGGGACCCCCGTCATAACCACCACATATGGTGTAGCCTCCGGTGGGAGGTTCACCACTCTTCCTCTGTCAGCTACTCCACCATTTTTGTTTCCCTTTGGCTGCGTGGTATATTCCCTAGGTGGAATGGCCCCTTCGCGAGGAAGGTTGGGACATATATTGGATGTACCTTCCTTTTCAACTCTCTTCTCAGCAACTGGGGCTGGGTTGGGGTTGGTGTTCACCGCTACTGGTGGGGGTTTTTTAGGAGCTTGTACTGTAACTTTGTTACAGCTTGATTTGTTACTCCCTGCTTTTAGAGCCCCAGGTGGGTTTTGGTTATTGGGCTTGGTACAGAGATCGGCTAGTTGTTTTTCCATAAGGGATAATCTTTTCTCGATAGGAGAGAGGTAACGTTTAAAGAGCTCTTCTACCTTCATTAAGAATTGGGTGTCAGCTGCTTCCCCACTGACACTTTTCCCAACCGGGCTAGTTGGACCTTCTAAATTCCCTGTACTCCCAGTCTCTATTATAAGATCACCGCCCTGAGGGTCATGATTTATATTTGGTTTTAGAGCAACGACCCCAGTAGTCTTTTTCTGATGTCGTCCCCTTCCCCTCGCTTTTTTTGACTTCTGTAATTTAGGGATGGCGCCCTCCCTCCTGCCTCTCAGTGTGGTAACGCTTGTGTCTTCCTGTGTGGTACTGATAGCTAAATCCGGGGTGTTTTCCAAATCGGTGCTTAGTTGCGAGGCACATGATAAATGGGACACTGAGAGGTCTACCGTATAGGCAAGCTACATCTAGCAACATGTACATCTGCCTGGATATCAATAACACCCACAGCCTTAGATTGATCGGGAGTTCTGGCCGATGCAAATGGTCCCATGGATGATCTTTTCCTTGCCAAGGCGAGGTCTTGGGACACCCTACGCTCCATTAATGTGATCCCTTGGTCTATAAAGGTATTGGCCCTTATGATGAAGTTATCCAAGGTGCCCGTTGTTAGGGTCCCTCCTGCAGCTGTTTTACTTCTGCTCCCTCGGGTGGACATTATTTCAGGGACAGATCACCAGTCTATGCAATGTGTTGCTGTATAGAAATGTATAAAAAATTTACAATACATACATACTACAACTCAGCAACCGAGGTGGAGAATAAACGTTAGAGGGCTGGCCCAGCACGGCCTCCACCGGTCTCTAACGGGCCCGCCCTTGGCCCGGGCTTCGCCCGGCGCCGTCCGCCCGCGTTCCGCGGGGCGGAAGTAGCCGGCTGGAGATATCCAGTAGGATGGGGGCGGGGCTCTGCGCGCTGGTGGTTGTTGGGACAGCGAGTCTCTTGCGCTATTGTCCGCCTGCCGCTCTGCCTCTCCAAGGGGTCCCAAAGTCCAGTAGCACTCTTCTCTCACCACAAGAGCGCTGTGTCTCCCGCGAAGCGGGAGGCGCGAGGTCAATTATCAAGCTGCCCGGTAGGTCGGGTGGGGCTGTGCGCGCTGGTGGTTGTTGGGACAGCGAGTCCCTCGCGTTATTGTCCGCCTGCGCTCTGCCTCTCCAAGGGGTCCCAAAGTCCAGTAGCACTCTCCTCTCACCACAAGAGCGCTGCGTCTCCCGCGAAGCGGGAGGCGCGAGGTGAATTATCAAGCTGCCCAGTCGGTCGGGGTGGGGCTGTGCGCGCTGGTGGTTGTTGGGACAGTGAGTCCCTCGCGTTATTGTCCAACTGCGCTCTGCCTCTCCAAGGGGTCCCAAAGTCCAGTAGAACTCTCCTCTCACCACAAGAGTGCTGCGTCTCCCGCGAAGCGGGAGGCGCGAGGTCAATTATCAAGCTGCCCGGTAGGTCGGGGCTGTGTGTGCTGGTGGTTGTTGGGACAGCGAGTCCCTCGCGCTATTGTCCGCCCGCCGCTCTGCCTCTCCAAGGGGTCCCAAAGTCCAGTAGCACTCTCCTCTCACCACAAGAGCGCTGCGTCTCCCGCAAAGCGGGAGGCGTGAGGTCAATTATCAAGCTGCCCGGTAGGTCGGGCGGGGCCGTGTGCGCTGGTGGTTGTTGGGACAGCGAGTCCCTCGCGCTATTGACCGCCCACCACTCTGCTTCTCCAAGGGGTCCCAAAGTCCAGTACCACTCTCCTCTGACCACAAGATCGTTGCGTCTCCCGCGAAGCGGTAGGCGCGAGGTCAATTATCAAGCTGCCCGGTAGGTCGGGGCGGGGCTGTGCGCGCTGGTGGTTGTTGGGACAGCGAGTCCCTCGCGCTATTGTCCGCCCCCCGCTCTGCCTCTCCAAGGGGTCCCGAAGTCCAGTAGCACTCTCCTCTCACCACAAGAGCGCTGCCTCTCAGAAAAAAATTCCTGCCGGGTCAGATAACCATAGACTTAGTGAAAATACTGTCCGAGGTGATTTCTAAATGGTACAGATAGAGCTAGTTGTTAATTATAAAGTGCAAAGTTGCATTTATATAAATACATATATATATATATATATATATATAAGCAAAGGCAACATTGTTAAATAAATGTACATTGTCACTGAAAGCAACAAAGGACAATAAGAAAGCCTATGGAAAGTGTTGGTAATCAGCAGCATTATTAGAATGTTTTCAAACCAGGTCAGTGATTTTATCAATAATCTCAAATTGTACACATGTCACTGCAGGCAGGGAGAACCTTCTGAACACCCCAGCCTCAGAAAGTACAAGAGAATTGAAACAACCTACTGACGAGGTGGACCAAGACTGAACAAACTTGAGAACTACCAGTTCAGTGCCATGCTGCTGTCCAAGCAAAAGCAATGGAAGAAGGGCAAGTCTCTGGTCACCGCATGGTTTCTTTTTTTACCCTGACATGTCATTTACTGCCAAGAATGCCAGTGGAATGGTCTAGGAGGAAATTCTAGATAGGCCAGAAGATGCCTCTTTATGTAAAATAGAGCAAGGGTCTCTGGGACGCAAGAAAAGTACTGGGCTCACGTGCGGGCGTAAGGACAGATGGGTACCAGGATGCAGGCGGATCTGCTCCTGTGCTGCCAGGGCACCAACCAACCAGTCTCTTGCTTTCTGACCCTTCCTTACACATGCAGGTGCAGCCAGTCTGGCTAGGGCCGGAGCTACTACCCAATTAGGGCTCACCCAACTGGTGCTTGTCCTCATACGGGGTCTTAGGCAGTAACCTTGAAAAGCAAGCATTGGCATAGCAAATAGGTCTTGTCTTTGGGACCTTACAAGTACTGCATAACTAAATATTTGTAAAGGTTCCAAAGGGTACACAGACAAAATATCGAAATTAAAATATCGACATACAATAATATCGATGTTTTAATATCGATAGTATAGAATATCGATGTCCAAAATATCGACAGACAGAATATCGTTTTTATAAGGTATGTATGTTACTAATATCGAATTTTACTAATATCGAAATTTTGTTTAGTGTTATGTATTTTAATGTGTTGTTTATATGTTTGTTAAACATGTTTTGTAATGTATGTTTGAAAATTTGTAAATTTGTTTACATTTTGCGTTTTAGTATCAGAGCGGGTTGTGGGTTTATAGGGGAATAGGGTGGGAAGTAATTTAATAATAATTAATTAATTAATATATGTTTGTAAATATTTTTAATAATACTTAATTGGTAATTAATTAATATTAATTAGTTAATTACATTAATTAGAGTAATTTTTTTATATATAATTTTTTGTTATTGTTAATTAATTAATTGGGAAACTATAATATTAATTAGTAAATTAAATTATTTACAGCTAATGTGCTAATATATTTACTTTATTGTTATTGTTAATTAATAATTAATTGATAATTAAATAATATCAATTATGTAATTAAATTATTTAGAGTTAATGTGCTAATATATTTAATGTGTTGTTTTTGTTAATTAATAATTAATTGGTAATTAAACAATAATAATTATGTAATTACATTATTTAGAGTTAATGTGCTAATATATTTAATTTTTTGTTATTGTTAAATAATAATTAATTGGTAATTAATAATTATTAAGTGAATAAATGATATGATTTATTTCTGTGTAGTGGGTTGTGTGTTTATAGGGGGATAGGGTGTGATATAATTAAATGTAATTAATTAAAGAGATTGTAATTTTCTTTGGTATTTATTGTTAATTAATTAGTAATTAATATGTGTTATTTAGTTCATTTATAATTACATCAATTTAGTAATATTAATTGTTATTAATTGATTAATTGAAATTTATATTAATTGTCTTTTTTATATGTGTAGTGTGTTGTGTGTTAAAGTGGGAGTAGTGTGGGAATTAATTTTTACCCCCATGCTATCCAACGCTTTCCCTACTGTTGCACCCTCTGGAGTGTGAATAGTAATTTTTACCCCTACGCTATCCACCGGGGAAACAACCTTTACAACGCAACTTTTACAACGCACTACCATTACGAAATTTTTACAATGCAAAAACCATTACAACGCATGTGTTTACAACGCATGTTTTTACAACGCAGGTACCTTTACAACGCATACCATTACAACGTAAGTATAGGTAAGTATATAATAATATTTTAAATGTTATATGTTTTAGTTTTTTAAGGGGTATTTTTAGGGTTCAGGGTCAGTTTTCAGTTTTTGGGTAAAAGGGTATTTTTAGTGTTCAGGGTCAGTTTTCAGTTTTTTGCGTAAAGGGGTATTTTTAGAGTTCAGGGTCAGTTTTCAGTTTTTGGGTAAAGGAGTATTTTTAGGGTTCAGGGTCAGTTTTCAGTTCTTGGGTAAAGGGGTATTTTTTGGGTTCAGTGTCAGTTTTCAGTTTTTGGGTAAAGGGGTATTTTTAGGGTTCAGGGTCAGTTTTCAGTTTTTGGGTAAAGGGGTATTTTTTGGGTTCAGGGTCAGTTTGGGGGTTTTGGGTAAAGGGGTATTTTTAGGGTTCAGGGTCAGTTTTGGGTTTTTGGGTAAAAGGGTATTTTTAGGGTTCAGGGTCAGTTTTGGGTTTTTGGGTAAAGGGGTATTTTTAGGGTTCAGGGTCAGTTTTGGGTTTTTGGGTAAAAGGGTATTTTTAGGGTTCAGGGTCAGTTTTGGGTTTTTGGGTAAAGGGGTATTTTTAGGGTTCAGGGTCAGTTTTGGGTTTTTGGGATACAGGCGTACAGGGTAAAAATAAAATAAATGTATATTTAAATTAAATCAATTAAATGAAATTAAAAAAAAATAAAATTACATTAAATTATTAAGTTTTTAATTTATTTATTTTAAATGTATATGTATTAGTTTTAATTTTTTAATTATGTTTTAATGTTTTTATTTAATATTTGTAAAATTATATTTATTTTAAAATTATTTTTACATTATTATTTATACATTTAAAAAAACTATATTTTTAATTTCGATATTTTTGTACTACGATATTAATTTTTCGATATTTTTGTACTTACCTTTATGAAGATATGACTCCGATATTTTTGATTTCGATATTTTTGTGTCGATATTTTTGTATGTCGATATTCTGTCTGTCGATATTATGTCAGACAATCGTTCCAAAGGTGTCTCGAGACCTATTGGGTATGCCAATGCGTGTTAAGATTACTCACAGAGCAGAGGGCAGGCGGGTTGCAGGACAGGTTCTCTATAGGTTGAAAACCATGCGGGCTTTGAAGAACTGTAACTCTGAAAGTCGTTCGTATACCCACTAGGCAGAATGCCATTTGTTTTTAAAGTTTACCAGAATCTTGCGGCAGTTGAAATTGTCAGAGAGGTCTTTGGGAGTGATAGATATAAAGGTTTGTATAGTTCAGTGTAGATCCAACGTGTGCTGCACAACAGTGGAGATGTAGCCGGTAAAGCAGAACATTTGTCACTGGAAGTGGAGATTAACACATCTTTAGATTTGCAATCTAATCCACATCTATCCAGAGTCTGACACTTCGGAAATTGACTTATTTTGGATTATAACAAACAGCTGAGTGCAATATTTCTTTGTAGAAGCATACCATGAGCCACCTTTCAACCGTCCTGCTTTTGACTACACTATCAAAAATATAACAATTGTAAAACAGTCTTGAATAAATAGCATTACTGTGAGTGTACTGTGTAGGCTACGCATACTAAGCTTACTATTCAGTTCTGTAGGAGTGAAATCAAAAAGGTGACCAGGTGGAGCTGTGGGGAAAAGGCAAGACACAACTAAGACAATTTGAAATTCAGGACTTGGCTGTTCTCAAATTCCACAAGCATACAGAAGCAACTGCATTCACCAAGAAGGAATGGCTGAGACAGACTTAACTTGATCATAGTTAACCAAAGCTAAAACCAACGCGACACCACATGAACAGCCTCTGTAACATGCAAAACACTTCCCAGATATGCCACACTGCATTCATACATTTCCTCTGAAACCACATACTCAACATCTTAGAAGCCTAAATGTTTGGACTGTAGTTTTACAGTCATGTTCCCCTGCCGTGAGTGACGAAGTGCACATATTGTTCCATTTTGGCTCTGGCCTCACACTAACCTTGAGGGGGAGGGGGGGACATAAGCGTAGGGCTGTCCCTTAACATGAATGAGATGCAAGGCCTGAATTGGCCCTGGAGAAGCAAACTAATCTTGCTCAGTGAAGTTTGTCCTGGGTCACACATGTACAACAGTGGGGGAACCATACACGTTTTGTGAATCCATAGTTGTGGCCAGAACCTTTTTCCTGCGTCCCTGGAGTGAAGGTCTACTGGCCCAGTAGTATAAGGTTCTGCTTATATTCACTAGTACAGATCTATAGCATTAACTTCCCAAGTGTAAGCTGTGCATGTTCGAATAGGTCGCCTGTGGGGCACCTGTAAGTGTAGGAGTGAATCTGGATAATGGAGGGCTGTGGTTTCCATTTTGGAAGCCTCTGTCCTGTTCCTACGCACAAGATAAAGGCGAGGTTGCTTTCCCCTACAGTGGAAGCACACTGTTGACATTTCTGAAGATGGGGGGAGGAGACCTAAGCACTGAAGTCATGACAGGGAAGACATGGCTCGTTTGTAAACACAATTAGGTTCTTTGCAGAGGGACTATAGATTAGTCTTTCTGTTGCACTGGCGTTTGGCAGATGGTGAGAGTGAAGGATGGGACTGCAGTTTCTGATCTTAAGGTAAAAAGGGACCCCTTTGGGTGAGGCCACATTTCACTGTGGCTGATAATAGGCAGGTGCACAAAGCACACAACTCTCTGTGTCTCTTTTGTTGGGTTTGCAGGCTAGAGAGAGGACCATCAAACTACACAAAGCCTGTGCCTGGGGAGCAGCCTGGAAAGGACAACCTCACCAAGCTGGTCCTGAAGGTACACAATGTGAATCCACATCTCCATTCTGTTTTGACTGTATAAAAGTTGGACCACAGACCCACTAGTTGCTCCATGTTCCAAGCTTTCTTTGACCAAGGAAGAGAGTGCTCTCCAGAGTACTCAGGGCAGTGCAGTGCAACCAAAGAAGGAATCTCTGCCTGACAGAAAGCTTCCTAGACGTGAGGAGACATCACCTGAAGTATTGCCTTGCTGCACGAAGCTGCTCCTCTGGCCTGAGGTGCCTAGAAGCCAACTTGTGGACATTTCACATTTCACCGCCCTTGGTTAGCCAACACCCAAAGGCGGCATGCCAGAACCACCGATGTACCGTGAAGTATATTACTGCACTTCCACTTGACGTCGGTATATTTATTCTGGTGGCATTCCTCCCACTAGCCTTGGCCACCATCCTGGCAGACATTTCTGCTACTTATCTTTATGAGCACAATATATGTTAAGTGTACAAACAATCGTCTTTCTACTTATGTACGTGATCCCAACCCCATTTTTCCCTTTACAGGTTTTTCTTCCGGAGTGGGGAGAAGACTTTTGTATTTTTGTAAAGGTCCATAATTTTGTGGGCCAGACATTCTCACATGATCGAGGACTGGACGCACCTTAGCGTGTGCGTACCACCCAGATCACTACCTTCGGTCCTGACGAAAACCCACAATCGCAAGATGGTTGAAATATGTAGACCTAATTTTAAAATCACATAGCACACTTTGCTATTTTTAATAAACACTACACGTCTTAGACATCTCAGTCTACCTAATTAGACACTGATGTCACATAGTAATTTTATTGGGGCGCAATCACTCAGGAATAAAGTCTTGCAGTGAGTAGCATTGTTCCCTTTTTAACCCACTTAGCTTTTTTATAATCATTGCACATATAAAAATCAAATACCCGCTCCACTGTAATCAGGTGTCGTAGCACACCCTGTTGGCACTCGGCCTTCGGGGTGGGACCCCGATGATGAAGCATGTCACCAACCAGGTTGGTGAGTGAGGGGTCTTTTAAAAGGACATGCTTTGTCCTGACATAAGGTTGGACACACTGTGCTCCATAGAGCCCTAAGCTCTGGGTGCGGAGATTTTCTCTGTCACTCTTCCAGGAGGTACTCCTCCATTTGTTGGTTAATATTGAAACAGGGGACTAGGAGTTCCTACCTTACACTTAGTTTAACACCCTTACTCTCTCACTTTGTTTTGATATACACAATGTGAATCCACATCTCCATTCTGTTTTGACTGTATAAAAGTTGGACCACAGACCCACTAGTTGCTCCATGTTCCAAGCTCTCTTTGACCAAGGAAGAGAGTGCTCTCCAGAGTACTCAGGGCAGTGCAGTGCAACCAAAGAAGGAATCTCTGCCTGACAGAAAGCTTCCTAGACGTGAGGAGACATCACCTGAAGTATTGCCTTGCTGCACGAAGCTGCTCCTCTGGCCTGAGGTGCCTAGAAGCCAACTTGTGGAGGGAAGGAGCAGACAGCCACCAAAAACTGTGGCCAAGGTAGACCGCCATCAAAAACGGTAGCCAAGGCAGACCGCCATCAATAATGGTGGCCAAGGCAGACCACCACCAATAACGGTGGCCAAGGCAGACCGCCACCAATAACGGTGGCCAAAGCAGAACAACACCAAAAATGGTGGCCAAGGCAGACCGCCACCAATAACGGTGGCCAAGGCAGACCGTGCGGGCTGCCTCCAAGAATGGTGGCCAAGACAGACCATGCAGGCCGCCACCAAAAACGGTGACCAAGGCAGACCGTGCGGGCCACCACCAAAAACTGTGGCCAAGCAAGACAGTGCGAGCCGCCACCAAAAACTGTGGCCAAGACAGACCGTGCGGGATGCCACCAAAAACTGTGGCCAAGGCCGATCGTGCGGGATGCCACCAAAAACTGTGGCCAAGGCTGAATGTGCGGGCCACCACCACTGCCAAGAACTGAGCCAAAAGTGAGTTGTGTCACCACAACCACACCTTCACCTGCACTCAAGGTGACCCATACCACCACAACCAAAGATCCCACTGCAGCTGCCTTTCTACTGCTGTAACCCCTGAACCTTGGTTGCCACCTACTGCACCTCTCAAGACCTAGAGCGGGTCCACTGATTGTTGGAGATGTTTGATAATCCAGAGGCAGCACCCATCTATGATGCTGCCTGACACCGCTGTTCTGATGCGACCCTCCTCTGGATTGTAGGCTTTAAATCCAGCCAGAGCGTCTTCATCCAGAAGCAAAAGCAAACAAGCACACTCCCCGACAGCTGCCAGGAAAGGGCCCTGATGTCTTTGCTGAGATTGTGCTCAAAGGGGACCATAACCTTTGATAGTTGCTTAGGAGAAACTCTAAAACCCGAGGAAGAGACCTGCTTAGAATTACAAACAAAAAATAGAGGTGGGAGGAGGTACACCTGGGAGATGGAGCAAGGTGGTGGCAGAATCCTTGGCACACTAGACCGAGCACTACTGTTTTATTCGTACCTATTATCTGCTCTGTAATTATTGCATTTATTTTACTAAAGTAAAGCACTGGGTTGGATAATCAGTTAATGCACTCCTAGGTGAATGCTGAGTTCTGAGCTTGTGCACACACGCACTAACTTTTGAAGAAGCTTGCTAATACCTGGCATTACCACCACTGAGAATCCAGTGATGATGGGGTAGTACTTGGTCCAGTTTTACATGGAGATAACAGGACGCACCCCAGGACAGCGTAAGGTAAGCAGCCCCAGCCCACACGGCTGAGGCCCGGGAGCCCCTACTTGCCCTGGGGACCTGAAGAGAGTCTGGCATTATTCGTCCAACAGCTCGCTAATTTAAATCTAGACACTAAAAACACAACTCTAGGTCTCGTAGTAGATTAAAGGACTAGTCAAGGCCTCACACACTTACATCTAGGCATGCTCAGGCTGTAGCATCCACACATGCACTTTGGTGACTCCTCAGGGTATGAAGTGATACATATATGTGTAATCCAATGCAACTTCTGAGGATTTGATTGGGAATATTTAGAGAATGTTGTCTTGGCTTCTGAGATCAATAAACGCCTTACATTGTTAAAGACACAACAATCACAAAAAACAGTTCCAAAAGAGAAGGATGCAGACGTGTGGGATAGCGCGGAGGAAGGACCATTGGGCCCGATTCACAGAATGAACTTAAGACTAAATCCTAAACTTACTACTATTTGGTATTCACAGAATGCACTTACTACTTTCGGTATTCACAGAATAGATTTAAGACTACTAACTCTAAGTCCGAAATCGGGGAGTAAATTCCGGCCCGATCGTAATAACCGATTGGAAACCTCCCACGCCTGTGCTGTAGATGGGCGATCCTTTTAGGGTGGGCATTCGAGGTTTGGAGATTTAATGGAACTAGTATGCTTGACTATCCAAGTGAGAAGAATTCATCTCCTGCAGACAAATGCCTTGTTCTAAAGTGTACATTTATATTCACAAAGAGCTACGGGATTGGCTACTGGTAAACACAAACGTTTTAAATTCCACACATAGTAAATCTCTCATGCTAGTGTATTAACTCGGCATTCACCAAGGTAGCAATGCTCCTGTGAATCACAAATGGAGTTGAATTGGGTTGTGCGTTTGATTTCTTTTGTATTGGTTAGTTTATAAGCATTGTAGTAGCTTTCAGTACTCGTAAATTAAAATACACAAAATCCCACGCTAGTATCTGTCCATTGTTAGCTATACATGAAAGGAGGCCCAGTATTCACCCCTTCGTGCACAACCTGTGTAAAGGAACATACAGACAAGCCTTGACTAAACACTCACAACAAAACACGTTTTTGGGGAAACGTTATTTGGCAGTTTTCGAGAATGAAGAACTGAAGAAAGATCTGCCTAGAGAGAGATGGGAGAAGAGAGGCAGATTTCTTGAGGTGCGAGTTGAGCTACAGCATTACATCCCATCGAGTAAGGTGTGTGTGGGAGTGCAGGTTTGATAAACAGGCGAGGAGGCTGTATGTATTTTTCAAAAGGAAATTTTTTATTGTCAATAGTAGAAGTGGTATGTTGTTCAGGATGTGGTTCTTCTTGTTTCTCTTCCGATGTGATCTTGGTTGAGCTTGATGGGGATTCAGAGGTCGATGTTCCTGGCTCCTTTTCTTCGTTGTCAAGGTTGTCTCCCGGAGGCTCATAAGAGAGGAAAAGAGGGAGCCGTCAGACACAGGTTTTTAAAGTCAATCTGTATTTTATACCCGTCACCACACCTTAAAGTGCTCACCGGTTTTCTCTTTATGTGCTGGTTGGGGGGGGGATCTTTATACAGTGCGTTTGGGACCTTTTAATGCTCGGTCTAACAGAGTGCCTTGAAAAAGAATCGCAATACGAAATGAGACTCGTTATCTGTCATGCTGGTTAAATAGAGTAATTGCAAATAAGAAATTAGGCTCGTTATCTGTTACGCTGGGTAAATAGAGTAATTGGAAATAAGAAATTAGGCTCGTTATCTGTTACGCTGGGTAAATAGAGTAATTGGAAATAAGAAATTAGGCTTGTTATCTGTTACGCTGGGTAAATAGAGTAATTGCAAATAAGAAATGAGGCTCGTTATCTGTTACACTAGGTAAATAGAATGCCACCTGTTCAGGCAACCAATACACGTTAGCATACAACACATGGGTACTTTCAAAACAGAACCCCTAGTTCCCAACCCGTATCCTTTTCCGTGTTCGCCACCCGCTTCCCTCGTTCCCACCCCCTGGTCCCTCGAGACACTATCACTCACCGGCTCCACCGCAACTCTCCTGAGTTGCGACTGCTCTCTAACATTCTCCAGCGGACCCCACCACTCCTCGCACCACCGCTCATCCGGTTCTGCGTCTCCTTCTCCAAGGGCGACTCGTTCCTTGGGTCTCCTTCGGTCGTCCGCTTGCAGGGTCCGTCTTCTTCCTTCCGCTCTACTAAAACTGTTACTGCTGTTCCCGCACCATAGTCTGAAACCCCTCCTGTTCGTATCCTCCTCCTTTCATTGGGCTCCGACAAGGTCTTCATGTCGACATCTCGCTGTGGACAGACAAGATAGGGGAATGGATTTTGTAGTTCTTCGTAGTCCTGCATGTCCCGAACATGGAAAGGAGTACGGGCTCTAAGGGAAAGGTCCTCCCATGGCGGCACATTGGTGAGCCCCTCCTGCATTTTCTCACATCCCCCTTCCCTTGCTGTCCTTCTACTAGGATTCTGTTCTTGGGGAAACCTATACAGTAGTAGTCAACATTTCCTTGTTCGCTATGTTTTGTTTGGAACAGGTATAGTTGCAGGGAAAGAAACCATCTGAGGACTCTCTCATTGTGGCTTTTGTTCCTGACTAGCCAATCTAGGGGGGCGTGATCGGTATATAAGGTGAACTCCCGACCTTCAAGATAATAGCGCAAGGTGTCTATGGCCCATTTAATGGCTAGTGCTTCTTTTTCTATAGTGGCATAATTTGTTTCTCTTGGGAAACGTTTGCGGTTGATATATAGGATTGGTTTTTCTCCTAGAAGTGTCTCTTGTGGTAAGGCAGCTCCTAGTCCCTGATCTGAGGTGTCTGTTTGAAGGACAAAGGGGAAAGAATAGTCTGGACTAGCAAATACAGTTTCCGACGTCAGTCATGTTTTCAGGGACTCAAAGGCCTGTATTATATCCGAAAGAGGATGTTTGAGTATATTTTTGGTTTTGACCTTTTTTTGGATCAGATTAGTCAAAGGGGCTGCCATTTGTGGGAACCTAGGAATAAACCGGCGGTAATATCCGAGCAACCCTAGAAAAGCTTGTAGATCCTTCTTGGATCGGGGTATGGGTATTTGGGAGATTGCAGTTGGTTTAGAAACTTGTGGTCTTATAACCCCCTCCCCTAATAGATAACCAAGGTATTGAACGGTCTGGGTCTTCTCGCTGCACAGCGTGGAAACTTCTATCAGTTTCCCAGGTATTCTCATTTTGTAGGATGGGTAACATCAATGGGTTCCTCCCTTTTTCGTCTCTCCTTTGTTTTCTGCTATTTCTTGCTTTTGCCGGTGGCCACTCTTTATCCTCGTCCTGGGAAAAAGTTGCAGGGACCACCAATCTTCATCCTTGGGACTGGTCTCCTGCAATAACTGAGACAACTTCGGGTAATCATTCCCGAGTATAGCTTGTTCAGGTAAACGGGGTATCAGGCCGACCGTTAGGGTGGTTTCTGGGTCATGGGGATGTTGTATTTGTACTTGTGCTGTAAGATATGGTTTTGTATCACCATGAAGACAACGTATAGCTACAGTTCCGTCGATTGGACCAATACGGGATCCCGGGTCTTGAGGTCGGACTACGCTGTGCAGACACCCTGTATCAGCCAGAGCAGTCACTGGATGTCCATTCACGGACACTGTGCAACGATAAGGGGTAGATTTTTTTGGGAGGAAGAGCAATAGTAGTTGCAGGTCATCTCTATTTCCATAGGTTCTTCATTTTGGGGACAAAATGTGGCGATGTGTCCCTCCACACTGGAAACATTGGGGACCCATAGACAGGGGTCGGATAATTGGGGCTCTGGGTACAATGGTTAAGGGCTCAGGTTTCTTAACTAACGGTGGACGAGGAGAACAATGTGTTCCGGGCCCCCTGTTTTCCCTGTAGGTTCCTCTCGCCCCTTTCGAATCTCTTGTGCTCTATTATAGGCACTGGCAATTTCCACTGCAGTTTCAAGGGTGAGATTAGCCTGTTGACGTACCCACTTTTGAGTAGGAGGATGACGAGAGGACAAGTATTGCTCTAAATATATTTTGGCCATAATTCCATCCTTATCTGTAGTAGCTGGTTTTAACCAGCGATCAGCCATATCTTTTACCCTACAATACAATGCTCTGGGTATATCTTGGGGACCTTCCTTCATTTGCCGTAGTTTTAGGCGATAGAACTCATCGTCTACACCCAATCTCTATCAATCATATCATTTGTAAAGCGCACTACTCACCCGTGAGGGTCTCAAGGCGCTGATGTGGGGAATGCTGCAACTACTCGGAAAGCCAGGTCTTGAGGAGTTTTCTGAAGGTCAGAAGGTCTTGGGTGTGGCCTGGAGGGTGTTCCAGGTCTTGGCGGCGAGTTGGGAGAACGATCTGCACCGGAGGTTGCTCTTCGGAAGCGGGGGACTGCGGCGAGGGCGAGGGCGGCAGAGCGGAGCTGGTGGGTAGGAGTGTAGAAGCTGAGTCGTCTGTTGAGGTACATTGGTGCGGTGTTGTGGAGTGCCTTGGGTGCGTGGGTGAGGAGCTTGAAGGTTATCATCTTGTTGACCGGGAGTCAGTGTAGGTCTCTAAGGTGGGGTGTGATGTGGCTGTGGTGAGGGATGTCGAGGATCAGGTGTGCAGAGGCGTCTGGATGCGTTGGAGCCGTCTCAGGAGTTTGGCCGAGGCTCCTGTGTAGAGGGTGTTTCCGTAGTCCAACTTGCTGCTGACGAGGGCCTGGGTGACGGTTCTTCTCGTTTCAGTGGGGATCCACTTGTAGATCCTGCGTAGCATGCGGAGGGTGTTGAAGCAGGAGGAGTAGACGGCGTTGACCTGTTTAGTCATGGAGAAGGTGGAGTCAAGGATGAACCCTAGGTTGTGTGCGTGGTCGGTCGGTGTTGGGGCGGTTCCCAGTGCAGTCGGCCACCAGGAGCCATCCCAGGCCGAACGGGTGGATCTGAGGATGCGGACCTCCGTCTTGTCCGAGTTCAGCTTCAGTCGGCTGTTCCTCATCCAATCAGCGAAGGTCTTCATTCCTTCGTGAAGGTTGGTTTTGGTGGTGTGGGGGTCCTTGGTGAGGGAGAGGATCAGCTGGGTGTCATTGGCGTAGGAGATGATTTTGAGGTCCTGCCGACGGGCGATGTGGTCGAGCGGTGCCATGTAGATGTTAAACAGAGTTGGGCTGAGGGATGAGCCCTGGGGTACTCCGCAGATGATCTCGGTGGCTTTGCAGCGGATCGGGGGAAGGTGGACGCTCTGTGTTCTGTCAAAGAGGAAGGAGGTGGTCCAGTCCAGGGCCTTCTCTTGGATTCCGGCGTTGTGGAGGCATGTTCGTAGTGTGTGGTGGCAGACCGTGTTGAAGGCGGCTGACAGGAGGATGAGGGCCTCGTTTCTCAGTTGTCCAGCAAGGACTTGATGTCATTGGTGGTGTTGATGAGGGCAGTCTCTGTGCTGTGGTTGCTGCGGAACCCGGACTAGGAAGGGTCCAGGATGTTGTCTCCTCGAGGTAGCGGCTCAGTTGTTTGTTGACGGTCTTCTCGATGACCTTTGCCAGGAACGGGAGCAGGGAGATGGGCCGGAAGTTCTTGAGGTCCTTGGGGTCCGCCTTGGACTTCTTGAGTAAGGCGTTGATCTCAGCGTGCTTCTAGCTGTCCAGGAAGGTTGCTGACTCAAAGGAGGTGTTGTTGACTTTCCGGAGATGGAGTACGATGTCTGTGCTGGCTTTGGTGAAGATGTGGTGTGGGCATGGGTCTGACGGAGATCCGGAGTGGATGGTGTTCATGATCTTGATGGTGTCATCGTCGTTGATGTTGGTCCAGGAGAGCAGGCGGTTGGTGTGGATGGTGGTCGTGGGGGCAGAGGTCGCATTGGTTGTCAGGGCAGTCGTGGCGTTGAAGCTGTTGTGGATGTCTGCGATCTTGCGGTGGAAGTAGGTGGCCAGCGAGTCGCACAGGTCTTGCGAGGGAGGATTGTTGTTGGTGTTGGAGCTGGGGTTGGGGAGTTCCTTCACGATGTTGAAGAGCTCTTTGCTGTTGTGCGCGTTGTTGTCTGGAAGGTCTTTGAAGGAGGCCCTTATGTGGATCTGACAAGGTGTCTGTGGGTGGCGTTCTTGTGGGCTGCGTGGCTGTCCGGTGTTTTTTCACGGAGCCAGATCTTCTACAGCTTTCGGCAGGTTTGCTTGGAGGCCCAGTGGTCTTCGGTGAACCATCTGGCTTTCTTGTTGGTGTGACTGTTGGAGGGTTTCTTGATCGGGGCGAGGGTGTTAGCACAGTCGTTGATCTACTGTCTGAGGTTGCGGGCGGCGTTGTCGGGGTCGGTGGGGTCGGCGGGTGGGCTCTGGGCGAGGGTGGTGGTTAGCATGTCTTCGGTGACTTTGCTCCATCAGCAACGAGGCATCAGTTGGTAGTGGTGGTGCATGGTGGGTTTCTAGAAGGTGAAGTGGTCGGTCCAGTGGAGTTCGGTGGTGTGGTTGAAGGAGACGTGAGGGCTGAGGTTCTTTAATTTCGACTCCATCTTACATTCGCCGCCATTTTGTGTTGCCTTTACACAGGCTGCTCAATGAACTAAGTGTCTCTGCCCTTTGGACTGCAACATGTCAGAAACCCCCTCCGTCCTTGTTTTGAAACCAATATCAGACACCAGCCGGCCTAACTAATCCTTGTCTGGACTACCTAATCTCCGTATCAACTATTTGTTAGCCTTTAGTATTCTTCTCTTGCCGTATCTTATCTTCTGGCCTTCGCTATTCTCTCCCTGTGTTTTCCTATTTCACAATCTTTCTTTTGAAGCATACAGACATGTCCTGCCATTGCAACACTGAACCATGGGTACCAGTATTGATTAACTTTAGGGGCTGGATAACACACAATATGCAAGCAGAGAACATTCTGGTTGCACAACACCTTGTTTTCAAACTCTTCTGATTGGCTAAAACTTTGTGCATTGGGTGTACGTTTGTACAGATGTATTTTGGCTATAAAAGCTTGTGAGCCACGGAGTAAAGTGGCAGTCTGCTGAGAACCTACTTGGTGTACTTCTTGGACTACTGTGCTTAGTTGCAGCTAATAAACTTGGTTTTCTATGCCAACAGAGTATTCCGTGTCTCTGTGCAACAAGGCAGGTGAACTCGAAGATTTCAGGCATGCCCTGCACCGCCAGGCCCAAAGGCCCGGTTCTTCAATTGGCAGCCCAACGTGGGGCGGCTTCAGAGGTAGCGGCTGAGCCCAAAGATCGTGAGGAGCCCCGCAGGAAACCAGAGACCCCTGTATGTCGAAAAGTGGACTGATGGTCTTTTGAAGTGTGGCTTCTCCTTTCCAACAGCTGCAGGTGACTGCTGCCCTGACTGCCGCCTTGCCTTGGTCCCTTTTGGTGATGACTGGTATTGTGAGACGTTAGACGGACCTCTGTTGGTGTGAGAAGACATTTGGTTAAGTACTGGTGGGTGGCTCCCACTTCTTTGTTTTTGGGTTCTTTGATTTGAAAATTGCAATTTTCTAAGCCAAGGGGTGAGTACGTTTGTGCTGTTTTGATTAGCCCCTTGTTGTTTGTAGGAAGCCAGTGAAAGTAACGATGCCTGGTTTCAGTACGTTTCGAAGATGGTGTTGTTTTTGTTGCGATATGGACTCCCGTCTGGAGGATTCTTGTCCGATTCCTCCGGCTGGAACTCCTACTTATGAGCTTTACTCTAAACATGATGTGGGCCCCATCACCATTAATGAAGTGTGGGTCCGCTATACAAAGAAAGATGGTATTTTACAGTGGCCACATAATGGTAGTTTTGAGCCTGATATTTTAGGCAATTTAGAAGCTACTTTGTTTAAAGGAAAAGCCCGGCCGGCTATGTTTGACTCTTTTCGCCTTTGGCGCAAGGAAGCCAAACAGAAAGAAATTAAACAGGCAAAAAGAGATAGGAAAGAAAGAGGCATGACTGTTATACAGGCTGCCCAACAGTTTAAAGATGATGAAATAGATTATGCGATAGAGGTTTCAGATAGGCAACATCGCATGGCGATTGATAAATGTTACCCGGTGCTGCCAACTTCTCCTCCGAATCCCAATGCTGATCTTGAGAAGGATCCTTTAATGTCTCACTTGTTAAGATCGCCCTCGCCCTATGTACAAGGTGCTAATGCACCCCCGCTTTTGTTACCCGTCCAGCAACCTGTTATTCTCCCACCAGCTCCAGCTCCTGCACCTCCACCACCGCCCTTTGTGGCACTACTACTCCTGCCATTTCCTTTGCCTTCAGCTCCCTTACTTCCAGTTCCTCTGCCTCCGACTCCTTTGCCTCAGCCTTCTTTGCCCTCGACTTCTCTTCTATCTGTTGTTTCCTCTCCTGCTCCATATCATGCCTTATCCCCTGTTCGTTTGTCGCCTTCTCCTTCTGTTCGTAAAAGGATGATTGATACCGTTTCTGGCATTTTATCTCCTTTCTTTGGGTCAGTAAGTTTGACTCCTGTTCCTACCTGTAGGCAGACACGAAGCTCACTCCCAGATTCCCAAGAACGAGATGTGTTAATGGATCTTGCTCGCAAGTGGATCCTGAGTGATCTCGAATATACTGTTAGAGATATCATGGATACTTTTTAGCAGTGGGATGCCCCTGTACAAGGATTCGTTTTCAATGCCATGTGTGGCATTTTAGGCCAGGAATGGGAGGCTGCAGGATTGGGTTTAGCTCCCAAGGGTTTGCTGGATATTAGGACTGATTTTGATAAGGGAATTATTGTGGGTCCTGAGGTTGTGAATGCTGTACGGACACTTATCACTTTTAGATCAATGTTCTTTTCCCGGTCCTTGTCTGAACTTGATCCTTCTGTTAGGCGCAAACTGAAACACTACCCTATGCGAGAGGTTCCCCCACTGTGGAGAGAAGCGGTTGCAGCCCAGGATGGTAATCTGCCTATACCAGCTCACTTCTAACGTATATGGGTACATGTACCTTGGAAGAGATCTGAGGTGCTGGCCCTTAAACAGTCCTTACCTGACCCCAGTAAAAACCCTGCTGGTTACTACAAAGAATTATCTCAGACTGTTGATGCTTGTATTATGAATTTGGCTGACATAGATATGTTGATGGGAAATGTTGTCCCACAACCATTGTGGGCTAGGATTCGGAAAGAGGACCACCTCCAAGAATTAGGAGGTGATTGGAATGCTATACTGGCTGCTGATAGACTCCAGGTGGGTGGTGCTAAACCCAATAATTTAGTTGCAGAACTTCCTGGTAGAATAATCACCTTAATGAAAACTATGATGCCCGCTCTGCGAGTTAATTGGGATAAGTTAGCTGCTTTTAAACAAAAGAAGGATGAGAGTGTCTCCGACTTCTTTGCTCGTTTTGAGGAAACGTTTCTTGATCACAGCGGTCAGGATATGAGCACAGAGGGGGGACAGCGATTGTTCGTAGATAAATTTGTATTCAATTTGCTTCCCGAACTCTCTAATAAATTAAAGGATTCCGAAAGTTCATGGGCTGTTTCTTCTTTAGCCCAGATATTGGCTACTGCCCAGTATTACAAAAATAGGGATAAGGAGGAGAAGGACAAATTGGATAAAAAGACTAAAGAGTTAAAGACGAAGGTTCTTTTGCAACAGGCTTATCCTCCTCGTTCTGCTCAGCGCCCGTTTCAGCCCACTCCCCAGTTTCAGAAGTTGTTGCAGAAACCTGAGCCCTTTGTTCCATGGCCTCCACTGGGTCCTAATCAATGTGCCTATTGTAAGGAAGAAGGTCACTTCAAGAATAATTGCCCGATTTTATTGCAGCGTGCTGGTGGTACGCCTGGGCCGCGAGGTCGAGGTTGCTTCCAGTCAACACCTAGGGGGAGGGGGCGAAGCACAATGTCCCAGGATCAACGTTCCTTTCCGCCTCAAAATTCCATGAATTATTTTGATCAGCAAAATACTCAGTCTGCCCATTATTATAATGACGATTATTATATGGAGGATGAGAATCAGGATTTTAACTCTAGCAAGAACAGCCATAGACAAAGTGAGGGAGTCATTTCAGTTCCAGTGGACCAAAATGGGCATTATGTTGATGTTGTTCCGCTTGGTGTGTCAGAGCTATTTCTCTTGGATACTGGTGCAACAAAGAGTTCTATCATCCACTCTAAACTCCCTGGGGCACCTTTGTCTGGCTTAACAAATGTTTCTGTAGGATTTTCTGGCGCCCCAGTTCGTAACCCAGTTTCTTGTCCTCTGCCTCTCTCCATTGGTCCTTATGATTTGGAGGCTCCGCTTATTTTAACGACTGGTTGTGGTGAGAATTTGTTGGGGTTGAATTTGTTAAAGAGATTGTATGCGACTGAGGTTCCGTGACGATTTTACTCGTGTTTGTAACATTGTCGTAAATACATCATTTTGGTATCAGTGAACCGCAAATGATCCATTTAGTATATCCTGGTGTTTTCGCTATGCTACGAGCAAGAGCACTCCAGTTAAAAACACATTTCTGTTCTACCCGTGGCATCCATCTTAGAACACGGAAGCCATTTTGTATTCCTTGCCCTCACATAGTCAATGAACACGCAATGACCTCTTTTCATTAAAGGACACGTAGGCTTTAACCGGCGATTCACCTTGCTAGGGACACGTGCACCTTAGGCCAGCAACGCTGTGGCAGCATGACTCGGCAAGAACTGCCTCCCCAGCCTGAGGCCAGTCCTGCTATACTGGTTCTTGTGTTCGTTGGCCTGATCATGATAAGGCGGCCGAAGCTGGTAACCGTGCCCATTTACGACCCACAAACATCTCTTATCCTGTCTTTCTATCTTCTACACCTGGCTCTGCTCCTTTCCTTCTGGGCCTTTATTAGGGGGAGGTAACGAAATTTACAATGAGGCGGTCCGGGTCTTGAATGAGAAATTGACATGGGATTATGATGGAGTAGTGGGAACCCCTCATTCGTAATGTTTTGACATCAGATACTGTTGACGATTCCTGTGCAACGCCAAATATTTATTGTTTAAGACACGAATGTTTAGAACTGTGGTAACATGTAAAGAATTTGCCCCGAGCAGAATATTTAGTATTTAAGGAGTAACCCTCTTTGTACAAATTGAACAGGCTCCTAGATACTGCCCATGTGTAGTTTCTGTGACTTCTGTGTCCCTGCAGTAATAAACCTTTGGTCTTTGACGCCACCATCGAGAAGCCCGTGTTTCTGTTTGTTTGTGCACCGAGACAGGTTGAACTCCGGGGTCTTCGGGTGTTGTCCCTGACACCTCTGGACGGAACCAAAAAGTCCAGAACTCCAATTGGCGCCCAACGTGGGGCGACGTCATTCGGTACCGGTCCAAAAGCCTGAAGAGTTCGAGGAGCTTCGTGTGAAGATTTCAGAGGGAGGCGCCCCACTTCATCGATCCCGGCATATCGCAAAAGTGGCCCCGACGTTCTCTTCCATGAGGGTTCCCGTTCAGACGGCTGCAGTGGTCCGTTGCCTTGACCGTCGCCCTGTCTTGGACCCAAGGTGCAGTCCTTAGTACGGCGAGACGTGACGGGTTTCTCCTTGGTGACGTCTTCAGTGCCTCAGTTAAGTATTTTGTGAGGGTTGCTCCTGTTTGGATAATCCTTTTAGTTCTCAGTTCAGTTCAGTTCTGTAAGATTATCACTGGTTATTCTGGTTACGATAATCATTCTGTTCAGTTCAGGTATCGATACATTTGTCAGTTCTGGTAGGCCTAAGTTCTTGGTTCGAGTGCGCATCTTTTCTGTTTGTGTCTTGTTTGTTTTGTGTTCCGGATTATAAAATGGTAAGTCGGAAAAATTGTATGTTGTCTTGTTTTAGTTGCAACAGTGATTCCCAGTTGGAGGACTCGTGTTTGGTTCCTCCGATTGGAACTCCCCTTTATGACCTATATTGCAAGTTTGGTGTGGGCCCTATCTCTTATAACGAGGTATGGATCCACTATACAGAGAAAGATGGTGTCCTTAGTTGGCCACTACATGGTAGTTTTGAACCTGAAGTTCTCGATAATCTAGAAAGAAGGTTGTTCAAGAAGAAAGCCCGGCCGGCAATGTTTGATTCTTTCCGTTATTGGCGAAAAGAATCTAAACAGAGAGAAATTAAAAAGTTGAAGAAAGAACAGAAAGAGCAAGAGTTGACTTTAGAACAGTCTGCTAAGCAGCTGCAACTCAACGAGTCTGAAAAAGCGATGGAGGTGGCCAATAGAGAGCGTAATTTAGCGATAGACAAGTGCTATCCTGCTTTGCCATCGAGTACGGCTAAGATAGTAGAGGACCCTGAAAAGGATCCCCTGTTGTCTTACTTGTTACGATCACCCCCACCGTATGCACAGGGTGCTACGGCTCCACCTATACCGAATGTTCAATTACCGGTTGCTGGACAACCTGGTGTCCCTGTCCCCGCTCCCCTGAATCAAGTTCCTGTACCTCCTGTGGTCAATATTAATGTTCCTTCGACAACCCCTCTTCCAGGGTTGCCGGCTTCTTTGCCTATGCCTGTGTCGCTCACACCTGCTAGTTCACAAGCTATTTTGCCTGCTACTCCTACTGTTCCTAATCTATCTGTTCCAACTGCTACTCTATTTACTGCTTCTGCTAATATTATGACTCCGCTTTCTGTTCGTCGGAGAATCACTGATTCTGTCTCCAATATTCTATCTCCCTTCTATAAAACTCTGATTAAGACTCCTACCTCTGACTCTGTGCAGAGGCGTAGCCAGTTTCCCAGTACTGAAGAAAGAGGAATATTAGATTCCACTGCTCTTAGATGGGTTTCAAAAGTTGGAAGATATAATGTACAAGATGTATTAGATACATTTATGCAATGGAATGAACCGACACAACGATATGTGTTCGATGAAATGTGTTTCCTTCTACGTGAGGAATTGGAAGAGGATGACCCTGAATCAAATCTAGGAGAATTAATTAATGTTCAGAAAGAGTTTGCTGCAGGTATGATAGTTGGTCAAAATATAAAAGAAGCGATGGAACTGGCTCTAAGTTATAGGACCGACTCATCCCTTCGTTCACCGAGAGAGTTAGAGAAACGCAGTACGAAACAAAATCGTCAATACCCAATGAGAGAGGTTCCACCAATTTGGCGTGAAGCTGTGCAAGCTAATGTAAACCTTGGTATTGCAGCCGCTCCGGCCCAATTCCAGAGAGTATGGATACATATTCCATGGAAGCGAGCTGAAGTATTAGCAGTGAAACAGGCCTTGCCAGATCCGCGTAAAAATCCTGCAGGGTACTACAAAGAGTTGGCTCAAACAGTTGACGCTTGTGTATTGAATCTTGCTGACATAGATCTGCTATTTGGTAATGTAGTACCACAACCAATTTGGGCTAAAATTCGTAAAGAGAATCATCCAGTTGCCCTAGGTGGTGACTGGGCAGCTATAATTGCAGCGGATGGTCAACAAATAGGTGGTTCCAAACCAGAACCCCTAATTGCTAATTTGCCTGGTAGAATAATCGATTTAATGAAAACCTTGATGCCAGCATTGCGCGTTAACTGGGACAAATTGTCCGCGTGCAAACAAAAGAAAGACGAAAGCGTCTCCGACTTTTTCACAAGATTCGAGGAGACTTTCGTAGATCATAGTGGTCAGGATATGAGCACAGAAGGAGGCCAGAGATTATTTGTTGATAAATTTGTGCACAATCTGTTGCCAGAACTTAGTGGTAAATTAAAGAATTCTGAAAGTGCGTGGGCTGTCTCTACGACTGCGCAAATACTTGCTACTGCCCAGTACTATGAAAATAGGGACAAAGAGGAGAAAGAAAAATCAGATAAAAAGACGGAAGATTTAAAAACTAAAGTACTTTTACAGCAAGCTTATCCGCCTCGCACGAATCAGACTAGTATGCAGCAAGGGTCGTATCAAAGGACGGATTATAATTTTCAAAGGCCCCAATACCAATGGAATCAATGTGCTTATTGCAAAGTGGAAGGTCATTACAAAAATGAGTGTCCAGTTCGGGCACAAAATAATGCTGCGGCAGCTCAGAGAGGTCGTGGTAGTTCTATGCAAAATTCTAGAGGTCGAGGAAGAGGTGCTATGCCTCCGCAGACGAGTGATCGCCCTTCTAATTATTTCGACCAGCGAAATGGACAATCTGCCCAACAGAATAGGTCTCCACAGTATCATGTTGAAGACTATTATGAAGCTAGTGAGGAAGTTCAGCAAAGTGAGTACTAGGACAGCCGTGGACAAAGAGAGGGAGTAGTATCAGTTCCAGTAGATCAGAGTGGGCCTTATGTCGCAGTAGCAACATCAGGTATAGTCGAACCGTTTTTGTTGGATACTGGTGCAGCAAAAAGTTCTATCATTTATGCGAAACTCCCTGGCGCACCTTTGTCTGGCTTAACAAACGTTTCAGTAGGTTTTTCTGGCGCCCCTGTTCACAATCCGGTTTCTGGTCCTTTGTCTATTTCTGTTGGACCCCGTCAATTGAAAGCACCCCTGATTTTGACGACAGGCTGTAACGAAAATCTGCTCGGTTTAGACTTGTTAAAACGCCTGTACGCGACATTGTACTGTTCTCCAGCAGGAGTACAGCTTACGTTGGGTAAAAGAATAATCTCTCCGATGTACTTGTCGATGGATGCGCTCCCACCAGAGCTGCGTTCACTCCCTGATACTCTTTGGGCGACTGGTCCTAATGATGTAGGTCTATTGGAAATTCCACCCTATGTAGTAACTTTGAAAGCAAATGTCAAACTTCCACGAATTCCACAATACAGAATCTCTAGTGAAGGTGAGCGTGCGCTCCTACTGATAGTGCATGATCTGATTGAGAAAGACGTTATAGAAGAAACTAGAGGTAATGTCTGTAATAGTCCTGTACTGCCTATTTTGAAACGAACTGACCCTACAAAACCTCCAGTATATAGGTTTGTAATTGATCTCAGAGAGGTTAATAAAATTGTGATTCCACAGTTTCCTGTGGTTCCAGACATTACTGCATTGTTAACGTTGATTCCTGCTACAGCAGCATGGTTTTCGGTTGTCGACTTGAAAAATGCCTTTTTCAGCATTCCGATAGCCGAAGAAAGCAGAGATATCTTCGGTTTCTCTCTAGGAGGACGAAGCTTCAGGTTTAAACGCGCTCCACAAGGCTATTGTGAAAGCCCATCCATTTACAGTCAAGCATTAAAAAGCCAGTTAGATTCCTTCGTACTTCCTCTTGGTTCTGCTTTAGTACAATATGTCGATGATCTTCTAGTGGCTGCTGATGACAAGGAAACTTGCAAAACAGCTACGATTTCTTTATTGCATCATTTGTCAAATTTGAATCACAAGGTGTCACCTTCAAAAATGCAATACTGCTGCCAAGAAGTGATCTACCTAGGTCATCTCTTGTCAAAGGAGGGAAGGAAGTTGACCCCAGAGAGAATAAAGGCAATTACACAGATGAATGTTCCTAGCACGCAGAGAGAAGTACGTGCCTTTTTAGGTATTACCTCATATTGTAGGCAATGGATCCCAAATTTTTCTCTTTTAGCAAAACCATTGGTAGCCTTGACTGGGAAAGATGTTCCGAGTCCGGTACCATGGTCTGCTGAATGTCAGCAGAGTTTTTCTGAGTTACGAAATGCACTGTGTTCAGCACCTGTATTGGGTACACCCGACTACAGTAAGCCTTTCACGCTCTATGTCCACGAGAGAGAAGGTTGTGCATTGAGTGTTTTGACGCAGAAATTTGGTGATAAACAACGCCCTTGTGCGTATTTTTCATCAACGTTAGACCCGGTAGCCAGAGCATTGCCTAGTTGCTTGAGAGCTACAGCCGCAGCTGCAGCTTCCATTCGACAATCTGCTGGTTTAGTAATGAACAACATGCTAGTGGTTATGGTTCCTCATGCGGTGGATACACTCATGAACCGAACCAAGACGCAGCACCTTACCAGTGCTAGATTATCAGGTTATGAACTGACACTGTTAGCTAGTCACATTCAGATCAAAAGATGCAATGTATTGAATCCAGCAACATTGTTGCCGACTAGCCAAGAGTCGAGTGATTCCGAACCACACGACTGTTATTTCAAAACTGAGGAAGAAACAAAAGGACGAATTGATCTAAAAGACACTCCGTTATCAGATCCAGATGGCACGTTGTATGTGGACGGGTCTTGCTTCAAATTAGAGAATGGTGATGTGACTGCTGCTTATGCAGTAACGACTTTGAGTACGATTGTGGAGACTGCAAGAGTGAGTCAGAATTCTGCCCAGGCTGCAGAATTGATCGCGCTGACAAGAGCGTGCGTTTTAGCTAAGGGAAAGAGAGTGAATGTGTTCACAGATAGTCAGTACGCGTTCGGCGTGGCCCATAGTTTTGGCCGCTTGTGGAAAGAGAGAGGTTTCATTACGTCCCATGGGACTAAGATTCAACATGGCCAGCTAGTTAATGACTTGTTGGAATCTCTAACCTTGCCGACTGAAGTTGCGATTGTGAAATGCAGTGCTCATAAAGCAATCACGGATGATGTTGGTCGTGGGAATGCTTTTGCCGATGAGACTGCAAAACAGACAGCTAGAAATATGATGAGTAGAATGTATGTTGCAACATCTGCAAGATGGATTTCTGAGTCTGGAATGTGTGAAGACACAGTGGAAAGCGTGAAAGAAATTCAGAAAGAGGCGACTGAGGAGGAAAAGCTTGCATGGAAAGAGAGCACGGGTAAATTGGACTCGAGTGGGTGTTGGATTGACTTGTCGGAACAACAGCGTTGGATGTTGCCTGATGCGTATGTGCTTGCAGTAGTAACGATGGCACATGGAACAGCACACATCAGTTCAAAAGGGATTTGTAAGATGTTGGCTCCGGTCTGGAAGAATGATGGGATTAGTAAGTGTGCAGAGAGAGTGGTGAGAAATTGTATGGTATGCTTGATGCATAATCCTGGCAAGGGAATCCCCACACCTGCAGGTCATTTCGCTCCTCCTTCCTGCCCCTTTGAAGTGATCCAGCTAGACTTCATTCACATGGATCGTTGTAATAATCTGAAATACGTCCTAGTGGTAGTTTGTGCTTTCTCCAGATGGATTGAAGCATACCCGCTAAAGGACAATACTGCCTTATCCACTGCCAAAATTCTTCTTAAGGAATACTTTCCCAGATACGGAATGCCACGGATTGTATGGTCAGATAACGGAAGTGAGTTCGTAGGGAAAGTTATGCAGAGTGTGTGTGCCGGCCTAGGGATTAGACAGAAGTTTCATAGTGCGAATCATCCCCAGTCCGCGGGTTTAGTCGAGGGTTACAATGGCACCCTTAAACTGAAACTTGCTAAGATACAAGCATCCACGGGTTTGTCCTGGCCAGACGCATTGCCTTTGGCTTTGCTATCAACAAGATCAACTGTACATTCTAGAGTAGGGCTTAGTCCATATGAAATAGTTTTTGGTCGTCCTGCAAATGTTTGGGGGGTACCTAGACCAAAAGAATTCAAGCAGCTGGAATACCCAATGTTAATTGATTACCTTTTCGACTTGACTGCTAAATTGAGTCTTATTCACCAACAGGTTTTCGATGCATTGCCAAAGCCACCGGAGAGTCCAGGCCATCAGCTGAAACCGGGTGACCAGGTGGTCATTAGAAATTTTGCAAGAACGAAAAATCTTCAACCCAGATTCATTGGCCCTTTCCAAGTCCTACTAGCAACGAGAACTGCTATTCGTGTGGCCGGAAGGAAGAACTGGATCCATACGACACATGCCAAACGTGTGCCTCTGCCACTTCCTTACGACAACTGGGTAAAGAAAGGAATCGGTGCCTCTGAAACGGAACAAGTCCCCAGGTTCATACCTTTCAGCAATGCAGAACTGATCACGGATTCACCAAATTCTGACTCTCCTCCTGAAACTGCTCTTTTGAACCCTGAACATTTGCCATCTGCGAACGTGAACATTGCAACGTCAGCTGAAAATACATTGTTTCCAGATCAGACAGCTCCTGCAAAACTGAGATACAACTTGCGACCTAGCAATATGGACAAATAAAGCAGGAAACTGCCTATTTTCAGATCTGAATTTTCTATACATTGCCTCCAGCCAGGAAGTTTGCTATTATTTTGTTGTTTTAAATTTTGCCTTGCCGTCTGGGTAGCCGTAGGGTCGTGGCTGTGTGCCTAGTTGAATCTGCGGGGGTCAGACACAAGGTCGATCTTTCTGTTAGTTCTGGGAACTCCCAGGGCTGATAGAGGCATTTTCATCTACGTACACATCATCAGTGGTCACGAGCGGATTGTAGAAGATGGAGCTTCCTGAGCTGCAACGAGAAAATGTAATTTATGTTCGCAGAAATAGACTGTACAGAATACTTCACAGCAAATGCTTTCTAATGCAATGTGCAGTTACATTTTTAATTGTTTTGATAACGTTGGTGGGTGGAATCGTCTTTGGTGTACATTTGATTTTTATGCCAGTAACTACAGTACCTCCCCTTGATCCTACTACTTCTACGGTTTCTTCTATGCATTCTTTTCACTCATTTCCTGAACACGAACAAGCTAGACGCTCAGAATTTATTAACAATACATTTGTACAACTCTTGCATCAACACCAACTGGTAGTTAATACTACAGACTGCTGGGTGTGTGGCTTGATACCTCACACTATGGATAAAGGCATTCCCTATCTAGTCTTGCCTTTTAGCTACAATGGATCATTTCAGGCCTTTCAGACCATTTTTTCATATGCCCTTGAGACCTATCCTCCGCGTCCACCACGGTCCACTAAATACAACTCAGCCAACAAAGCTTTAGTCCAGGGAATTATTGACATGATTAAAGACGTCAATAATACTCCATCTTACCCTAGAGATGAATTACGGGTGTATTTGAGTTGGAACTCTACCGAGTATCGCCTTAGTTTGGGAGAAAGCAAGCGTAAAAGCTCCACTTCAGTTTGGGTCGTGCCTCACCGAGGTCAGGTCTGTTTGCAAGGAAATGGGAGAAATCTGAGAGCTCAGCTAGGGAGGAGTGAGTGCGTTGAGACTTACGTATTTCCGTCTAATTCCTCCCCTGCCTTTCTGACTGCTAGGGGTACTTACTTCATCTGTCAGGACAGAGCATATACATGGCTGCCTGCTGACTTTTCAGGATCATGTTATATTGCTCGATTGTTACCTCCGACATACACTGCTTCTTCAGATTATCACAAGACCAGAGTAGCAAGAGGTGTCTTCAGCAAGGAAGATACCGCCGGTCAGGAAGCTGGAGACTTCTTCAAAGGTTTCCTTCCGTTTTGGGGGCCTATGGCCAATAGTAGAAATCTACGTCAACTAACACGGGTAGTTGAATCTACTATTACAGAAACTGCTGGTGCCCTTAGTAACTTAACAGCTGAGCTTCAGGCGGATCGTCTCATGACGTTGCAGAACCGAATGGTTCTAGACGTAATACTTGCAGATCGAGGTGGGGTATGCAGAATGGGGCCAATCGAGCTGCTGTGTCTTTATTCCAAATAATGCTCCAACAGTCTATGAAGCGATCTCTAAGCTACACAAGATTTCCGACTCCATACACGTAGACAAGGGAAACTGGTCCTTCATGGAGTGGTTTTGGACTCTGGTATCAGCGTGGGGATGGAAGGTTCTGATGGTCATTGGTGTCATCCTAGTATTTCTGTTCTCGTGCTGCCTTATTATCCAATGTGGTCCCGCTTTGTGTAGTCTCTGTGCTGCAACCTGTTTCAGAAAACCACCTGCATTAGGAGAAAAGGCACGAGACAGGATGATGATGCAACAACATGTCACTGACCTAGTGAGCATAGAATTAGACTCTGACTCTGACATAGACTGAGTAATTGCCTATGTAAGGGCAAAAGGAGGGTCTGAGGTTCCGTGACGATTTTACTCGTGTTTGTAACATTGTCGTAAATACATAATTTTGGTATCAGTGAACCGCAAATGATCCATTTAGTATATCCTGGTGTTTTCGCTATGCTACGAGCAAGAGCACTCCAGTTACAAACACATTTCTGTTCTACCCGTGGCATCCATCTTAGAACACGGAAGCCATTTTGTATTCCTTGCCCTCACATAGTCAATGAACACGCAATGACCTCTTTTCATTAAAGGACACGTAGGCTTTAACCGGCGATTCACCTTGCTAGGGACACGTGCACCTTAGGCCAGCAACGCTGTGGCAGCATGACTCGGCAAGAACTGCCTCCCCAGCCTGAGGCCAGTCCTGCTATACTGGTTCTTGTGTTCGTTGGCCTGATCATGATAAGGCGGCCGAAGCTGGTAACCGTGCCCATTTACGACCCACAAACATCTCTTATCCTGTCTTTCTATCTTCTACACCTGGCTCTGCTCCTTTCCTTCTGGGCCTTTATTAGGGGGAGGTAACAAAATTTACAATGAGGCGGTCCGGGTCTTGAATGAGAAATTGACATGGGATTATGATGGAGTAGTTGGAACCCCTCATTCGTAATGTTTTGACATCAGATACTGTTGACGATTCCTGTGCAACGCCAAATATTTATTGTTTAAGACACGAATGTTTAGAACTGTGGTAACATGTAAAGAATTTGCCCCGAGCAGAATATTTAGTATTTAAGGAGTAACCCTCTTTGTACAAATTGAACAGGCTCCTAGATACTGCCCATGTGTAGTTTCTGTGACTTCTGTGTCCCAGCAGTAATAAACCTTTGGTCTTTGACGCCACCATCGAGAAGCCCGTGTTTCTGTTTGTTTGTGCACCGAGACAGGTTGAACTCCGGGGTCTTCGGGTGTTGTCCCTGACACCTCTGGACGGAACCAAAAAGTCCAGAACTCCACGACTCTGCATTGTTCCCCTTCTGGTGTACATCTTACTTTAGGTAAGAGATTGATTTCCCCGACATATTTGTCTAGAGACCAACTCCCTTCTGAATTACGTTCCCTGCCTGCTACTCTTTGGGCTACAGGCCCCAATGATGTTGGTCTCTTGCAGATTCCACCCTATGTTGTCACCCTCAAGTCCAATGTTAGGTTACCTCGCATTCCTCAGTACAGAATTTCGAATGATGGTGAGAGAGCGCTGATGGCTATCATTTATGATTTGGTTGAGAAAGATGTGGTTGAAGAGACTAGAGGAAATGTGTGCAATAGTCCTGTCCTGCCTGTCCTTAAACGTACTGACTCTTCCCAGCCACCTGTTTATCGTTTTGTGATCGATCTCCGGGAAGTCAACAAGATTGTAGTACCCCAGTTTCCTGTCGTCCCAGATATCACTGCTTTATTGACAATGATACCTGCTTCTGCTGCCTGGTTTTCGGTCATTGACCTTAAGAATGCTTTCTTTAGCATTCCCATTGCTGAGGAAAGTAGGGATATTTTTGGTTTCTCTTTAGGAGGCCGAAGTTTTCGGTTCAAGCGTGCACCTCAAGGCTATTGTGAAAGTCCCTCCATTTATAGTCAGGCTTTGAAAACTCATCTTGATGCTTTCACTTTGCCTCCAGGTGCCACCCTTATGCAGTACGTGGATGATCTGTTGGTTGCTGCTGATTCTGAGGATGTTTGTAAACAAGTTACTGTTTCACTGTTGCATCACTTGTCTGACCTTCATCATAAGCTGTTGCCCTCTAAATTACAATATTGTTGCCAAGAGGTTACCTACTTAGGTCATCTCTTGTCAAAGGAGGGACGACGATTGACTCCAGAAAGAATCCAAGCGATTGCACAAATGTCTGTACCATCCACACAGAGAGAGGTGCGTGCCTTTTTGGGCATTACCTCTTACTGTAGACAATGGATTCCGAATTTTTCTTTGTTAGCGAAACCTTTGTTAGCACTTACCCTTAAAGATACACCCCAACCTCTCCCTTGGACAGAGGAATGCCAGAAAAGTTTTACTGATTTGCGTACTTCCTTGTGTTCTGTTCCTGTGTTGGGTACACCGGATTACAGCAAGCCTTTCACACTTTATGTGCACGAGAGAGAAGGTTGCGTGTTGTCAGTTTTGACACAACAATTTGGTGACAAGCAACGCCTGTGTGCTTATTTTTCGGCTATTTTAGACCCTGTAGCTAAAGCATTAACTAGTTGTCTGAAAGCTACAGCAGCAGCAGCAGTTTCTATTCGCCAATCTGCTGGATTGGTGATAGACAATACGCTTATTGTCATGGTGCCACATGCAGTGGATACACTTCTAAACAGTACAAAAACAGCATCTTACGAGCGCCCGTTTATCGGGGTTTGAGCTGACGCTCTTGGCTAGTCACGTGCACATCAAGCAATGTAATACCCTAAATCCAGCTACATTGTTACCGATCCCAGTAGAGAAAGACATTCAAGAGCAACATGATTGTTTTCTCCGTACAGAGGAGGAGACAAAAGGTAGGATTGATTTAAAGGTGATGCCGCTCCTGGACCCGGATGGGATCCTATGGGTGGATGGTTCTTGTTTTAAGCTCCGCAATGGTGAAACGACTGCAGCCTATGCTGTTACCACGTTGCATACAATTGTGGAGACATCACACATTAGGCAGTATTCAGCGCAAGCAGCTGAATTGATAGCTCTGACTAGAGCTTGTGTGTTGGCTAAAGGGAAGAGAGTGAATGTGTTCACCGACAGCCAATATGCTTTTGGGGTGGCCCACAGTTTTGGCTGCCTTTGGAGGGAAAGAGGATTCTTTACCTCACATGGTACTAAAATACAGCATTGTCAGTTATTGAATGACGTTTTGGAATCACTTGCTTTACCCACTCAGATAGCAATTGTGAAGTGTAGTGCGCATTAGAGGATCACTGATGATGTGGATGAAGGAAACGCTTTTGCGGATCAGATAGCGAAAGAGACAGCGAGAGATGTGACGAGTCATATATATGTTGCTGGACCTGCTAGACGGGTCGGTCAAGGAGGAATGTGTGAGGACACAATAGAAAGTGTGAAAATGATTCAGGAAGAGGCTACAGAAAAAGAATTGAGTAAGTGGAGAGATGGTACGGGAATTTTGGATGTGACTTGGTGTTGGATAGAATTGTCGGAACACCAACGTTGGCTGTTACCAGACGCCTATGTACTTCCAGTAGTGACTATGGCGCATGGTCCAGCCCACATCAGTGCGAAAGGAATATGCAAGCTTTTGGCTCCGGTATGGCAGAATGCAGGGATTCCTAAATGTGCAGACAATCTTGCTAAGCATTGCATTGTCTGTTTGATGCACAACCCAGGAAGAGGGACACCAACCCCAGCAGGCCATTTTGCTCCCCCAACGTATCCTTTTGAGGTATTGCAGATAGACTACATGCATATGGAGAGATGCAACAACCTCAAGTATGTCCTTGTGGTGGTGTGTGCCTTTTCTAGATGGATAGAGGCCTACCCCCTAAAGCAGTGGTTCCCAAACTTTTGACTCCTGAGGACCCCCATTGAGTCATCACTGGAAACCGGGGACCCCCAAACAAATTTCAAATATTAAAACAGTAATTCAAAAAAAATACACGTGTGCACACAAAATAAATACTCAAAGTACTAAAGATTTTGGGGCCAGATGTACGACCATTTCATTTAGCGCCTCGCAATTGGCGACATATTGCGAGTGGCAAATTACGAGTCGCTAAATGAAATGTACAACAGTGTGTATAACACTGTTTGGGATTCCCAATGGGGTCGCATATTGCGAGGTTCATTAATATTAATGAGCCTCTAGCAATTTGCGAGCCCATTGGGAATGCCAGCCCTCCCAGGTATGGTGGCCTGCTAGGCTCTGCAGGCCACCATGTCTGGGACTGCTTTTAAATAAAGCAGTTAAAAAAAAAATGCAGCCCGTTTACCATGCATTTAAAAAAAAAAAAAGAAAATGAAACGTTTTCGTTTCATTTTCTAAGGGCAGGCAGAGGACCATGGGACCACTGCCTGCCCTTAAAAATTAATTTTGCATGCATTTGCAAAGGGGAAGGGGTCCGCTTGGGACCCCTTCCCATTTGCGAATGCATTACCATCTACTTGAAGTAGGTGGTAATTGTGAGTGTTTTGAGACCGCAAAACATTTGTACCTGGTTTTGAGACTCGCTATTTGGAAGGGAATGCCCCTTCCAAATAGCAAGTTGCAAAACCTATTTAGCGAGTCGCGAACAAATTGCGACTTGCGAAATAGGCAATGTACATGGCCCAATAGGTTTTTGCATGTGCAAACGGGTTCACAAACCCGTTCGCGCATATAAAAACGGATCGTACATCTGGCCCTTAGTATTTTACATTGAAGAAATAGCCCCTCTGTCACATGTATTTCATTTGTTTTATAGCATCTCTAATACCATTGTAGGATGTCAGAGCACTTTACATCACACACATATAGAGACATTGAACCATACATGTAAATCAGTGTGTATATAAAATGTTTAAAGAGTGCTTGGTCTGAAAAACTCAGGATTCAGAACATAACACAGTGGCTAGCACTAACTTTAACATTAAAAATGTATTTCCACCCAAATAAATCTTTTTAGCAGCATCAGGATAATGAATAACTGGGAAAAAACATAGGTTACTAACTGGTACCATGCAGTTTGCAAGCAGCTCTTTGACAGTTTATAGGTCCCTCTGCTACATTACGATTGTCACTTATGAAGTGCACAGTAATGAAAGAATCTCTGTGACAAAAGCAGTAACCACGAACCCATGCACATAAAATACTGCTTTTTAAAATGCATGTTACACGTTCTTTGCAGTAGGCACATTAACCCTCTGTGCTACATTAGTTAAGTCAAAGCTGCCACTGAACAAAACTCTCCTCACGCTCCATCAGGTACATTAATCACTGGCATTAGCTTGACACTTTTATTGTTGCTGGGAAGCTGCTAATTATACAAGAAACTTTTCTGTGCTTTTTCAAACTGTTGCCTACGGACCCCCTGGGAATGTGTCACGGACCCCTGGGGGTCCGCGGACCCCAGTTTGGGAAACACTGCCCTAAAGGATAATACTGCCTTGTCTACAGCCAAGGTCCTTTTGAAAGAATACTTCCCGAGGTTTGGTTTACCTCGAATTGTCTGGAGTGACAACGGAAGTGAATTTGTGGGTCAAATCATGCAGAAATTCCATGCGGCAAACCACCCTCAGTCAGCGGGTTTGGTAGAGTGCTATAATGGCACTCTCAAGCTTAAACTTGCGAAGATACAAGCCAGCACAGGTCTTGCCTGGCCCGATGCTTTACCTTTAGCCCTCTTGTCAACTCGAACAACTGTTCATTCTCGTGTGGGACTTAGCCCATATGAGATTGTGTTCGGATGCCCGGCTAATGTCTGGGGCGTCCCTAGACCCAAGAAGTATGCTGACATAGAATACCCAATGCTAAATGACTATTTGCATGACCTCACCACTAAATTGCGTGTTCTCCATCAGCAGGTACAAGACACCTTGCCACAGGCTTCCTCGGATCCTGGGCACACCCTCCAACCTGACGGCTGGGTGTGTCTGAAAAACTTTCAAAGGAAGAGGAATTTGGAGCATCGCTGGCGGGAGCCGAGACAAGTTTTGCTGACAACACGTACAACTATGAAAGTTGTTGGGAAAAAGAACTGGATCCATGGTGTGCACTGCAAAAAGGTGCCCTTGCCTTTGCCTTTCGATCAGTGGGTCAGCGAAGGTATAGGTGATTGTGAAGGAGAGAGGGTCCCCCGGTTTGTATTTTTTGGTGATGCACACCTAGAATGGACTCAGTCTGAGAAAGAAGATGATGACGTCTTGCAAGAAGCTGTACCACCACACCTCAGGTTGAACACGACTAATCCAGAGACACTTTTTCAGAATCAGACTGTACCGAACAAAACTAGATACAATTTGAGATCTAGAGTAACTAAGGACAATTAGGGAATTTTTCTTTCGTGTGTGTTTTTTTTTTGTGATGTTGTCCATCTAATTAGGTTGCAGGGTTGTGGTAAGAGTCTTAGTTAGTAACCTGAGTCGTGGCAATAGGTCTGTGGGACTTGCAGTGTCATAGGACGGCTAATAATCACGGCTAAGTGAAGAAGGAAGACTGCCACGAGCAACACCTAGAAGATGGATTCTGTTAAGTTAGAAAATAATGATGAAAAGAATATAATGAAAAAATATTGCAAATTAATTTTTAATAGATGTGGCGTAGTACTCTGTGTTTTAATTTTGCTATGTGCTTTATTAGCTTGTGTGGGTTGGGTTATTCATACTTTGCAGCCAACATCAGTACCTATACCTACCTCCTAGCCCATACCTTTTCGCACTACTGTTTCCCCACACCAATTTCATAAGCTACCAGAGCATGAGCAAATTAGGAGAATGGAGTATTTTAACAATTCTTTCATTCAATTGTTACACCAGCATCAATTGGTGATCAATACCACCGATTGCTGGGTATGTGGACTTTTACCCCATAATACAGATAAAGGAATGCCATATTTAGTTCTACCCTTCTCCCTAAAAGGATCTGCTTGGGCTTACACCTCTATGTTTGCCAATGCCTATGAGAACCAACATCGACATCCTGTTGGTCCATATAGGGATAGAATTAACGTTAGTCATGATGCACTAATAAAAAGAATATTGGCTATGTCAAAACATTATAAGAAATTTAATGAATTCCCCACTGACGAACGACAAGCATACATTGATTGGAATGTGACACATTATGTCACTAGTCTTACAGACAGAGCCAAAAGGAAAATATCCCCACCTATATATACTGTACCCCACCAAGGTCCCTTATGTCTCCAAGGAAATGGTCAAAGTCCTAAGGCTCAATTGGGAAAGAGCACTTGTGACATTACATATATCTATACATCCCGAAAGTCTCCACCACTGGTAGCATCTCAAGGGACATATTTCGTTTGTCATGACAGAGCCTATACATGGCTACCAGCCGATTTCTCAGGAACTTGTTATATGGCTTTTCTCCTCCCTCCAACATATACAGCTCCTTTGGGACATCACAAGACAAGGTACGGTAGAGGGATTATTGCTTTGGAAGACACAGCAGGACAAGAAGGAGGCGCCTTCCTTAAAGGATTCCTCCCATTTTGGGGCCCTATGGCCAATAGTAGAAATATCAGGCATCTCATTCGTGTTGTTGAAGCAACAATAAATGAAACTGTCGGAGCACTGGGTAATATCACTGCTGAGCTTCAGGCGGACCGCCTTATGACATTACAAAACAGAATGGTGTTAGACATCATTCTTGCAGATCGTGGTGGAGTCTGTAAATTGATTGGATCCAGTTGTTGCATTTATATACCTGATAACGCCCCTACAGTATACCAGGCCATCTCTAAATTACACCACATTGCTGAGTCCATCCACCAGGACGAAGGAAATTGGTCTCTGATGGGATGGTTTTGGGGACTACTGTCCACATGGGGATTATTAAATGACATTTGTAGAGCGCACTGACACCGAGGGTTTCCTGGCGCTGTAGGACAGAGGTGATACACTGACTGGGGCTTAAGCAGGGTTAGCAGGGTGGGGGGAAGAGGAAGGTTTTGAGCAGCTTCCTGAAATGGAGGAGGGAGCTGCTTGATTTGATGGTCAGGGGGAGAGAATTCCAGAACTTCGGGGCTAAGAGGGCAAATCTACGTCCACCGAATTTGTTGGTTCTGGTTTTGGGTATGACAAGCGACTAAAGATGAGCAGAGCATAGGTTGTGATTTGGGCGGTAGGGAGTGATGAGGGAGGTCAGGAAGGCGGGGCTGGAGCAGTGGAGAGCCTTGTACGTGAGGCAACCTAGCTTAAAGGCCACCCTCTGTTCTATAGGCAGCCAGTGCAGTTTATGCATCAGGGGTTTGGCCGATTGCCATTTTGGGGATTTGAAAATGATGCCTGGTTCTGGACTACCTGAAGGCGATGGAGAAGTGTTTTTGGAAGTCCGTGGTAGATGCAGTTGGAGAAGTCTAGGCGGGAGAGCACAAGAGAGATGATTACTTGTATCAGAGCAGGAGGGGGAAGCAGGTGGCTAATCTTCCGAATCTTTCTGAGTTGGAAGGAGCAGGATGAAATCACTGAGCTGACGTGGGGTCGGAGGGAGAGTTCGGCGTCGAGGATCACGCCGAGGCTCTTTACAGAGATTGAAGGTTTCGGTGGAGGGCCCAGTTCAGTGGGCCAGAACTGAGTACCCCAGAAAGAGGGGCTGGAGCCCGGGAGGAGGAGCTCGGTTTTCCCGGGGTTCAGCTTCAATTGATTGGAGTTCATCCAGTCTTGGATGTGGAGCATGACGGAGTGGAAGTTGTCTGCCGCATTGGGGGAATTGAGTGGGAAGATGATCTGCAGATCGTCGGCATAGTTATAAGCAGTGATGTTCCAGTTACGGAGTGAGTGGAGAAGGGGCCGGAGGTAAAGGTTGAACAGTAGAGGTGACAGGGAGGAGCCTTGGGGAACTCCGCAAGACGTGGGGGGTCTTGGGTGCTGTGTATGGGCCCAGCCGGACGGCTTGAGTTCTACCCGACAAGAATGACCGAATCCAGCTGAGGGCGGGGCCCTGGACGCCAGCCTGTTCGACACGGTGAAGCAGGATGTTATGGTCAATCGTGTCGAATGCGGCCGATAGGTCCAGGAGAACGAGGGCCTGAGGGGTCCCCGAGTCGGTGTTTCTCCTCAGCGTGTCCAGAACAGCTAGGATGACGGCTTCGGTAGAAAAGGAGGGCCTGAAGCCGGCCTGATTAGGCTCCAGGTAACAAGAGGTCTCAATGAAGTTGGAGAAGCATCCAGTGACATGCGCTTCGAGTAGTTTGGAAAAATATGGCAGAAGCGATATGGGGCGGTAGTTGGACAATTCAGTTGAGTCCGCGCCAGGTTTTTTAAGTAGCGGGACTAGGATGGCTTCTTTGAAGGGGCTGGGGACAGTACCTGTGCTGAGCGAGCCGTTCAGAAGAGGTAAGATGCATTCGGGTAGAGAATGACAGACGCTTCGTAGGACAGCGGGTGGACAGCCATCAAGCGTGGAGCCTGATTTTATCCGGGATGCAAGTAAGCATGGGCGTAAAATCCGCTCCGCTCGCGGATTTTTCGGATTTTCGGCAAATTCGCAATCCGCGAACGCTCGCGAATTTGTCGAAAATCCGTGAATCCGCTCGCGGCGGATTTTTTGCTTGGTTGCGGCGCGCGGCGTGGTGCACGGCGTTCACTTTCCGTCATTTTAGCGTTTGCCGAGTTGTTTTTCTTTGCGAGTGACGCGCCATTTTAGATCTTGCTGCGTGTTCCCGCGGGAGTTTGTCGCCCGCGAATACGTACTCGCGGCTTGCCACCTTGCACAGCACACCTCGCGAGAGTTCGCAATTGCGAACACGTAGTTGCGGCGGAAAGGAACAATCTCGCACTTGCGAAATAGAGATTTTGCAATTTCGCACAAGAAAATCACCAGCAAACAGGATAAACCTTCAGAAAATTATGATTTTTATCAGAATCACTCCTCAGGTTGACATTTGCATGGCCTTTTTTTTTGCAAGGAGTCCATTTTGGGGGGGGGGAGTAAGGAAGTGCCCCACAGTCTCCAACTTCCTGTTCCTGTCCAGCAGGCTCCTCCCAGTGCTTTGTCCATCTCCTGGTCACTTTCATTTGGATCTGGAGCTGGAAGGATTACTTTTTGTGGGTGCTGCTGGATATTTGGATTTGAGGCCTTTTTGACTGTCTTTGGATCACTTTTGGATTAGAAATCAACTTTCACAAGTAAGTTTGTTTGGGGCATTACAGTTGCTGCAAGTACAATTTTTGAACTTTTTCAGAAAATTAAATAAATTATATTGTGGGTAGCCACAGTATCCAGTAGGACCAGGGTTGGTTATGGGTGCATGATACAACTGTTTTGTTGAATTTAAACACCATTGAGGCCATGGATGGGCTGGGATTGTGCAGATTTTATTGTTTTTTGTCGTTTTTTTGGGCCTGCTGGTGTGGCCCTTTGCCCAGGGGTGGTGAGTGTTGCATGGGCCTAGTCTTTCTGTGGGGTGTCTTCTTGAATTTAAACATAATTGAGGCCATGGATGGGCTGGGATTGTGCTTATTTATTGTTTTTTGTCGTTTTTGGAGGGCTGCTGGTGTGGCCTTTTGCTTGCCATGGGGTGGTGGTGGTGCATGGACTGAGTGTGCCTGTGGTGTGGTCTCACTCTCTTTGATGTAAACATCATGGATGGCATTGGATTGTGGTGATTTCTGGCTGTTTTTCTGTTTTTTGGGGGTGTACTGTTGATGTGGACTGGCCATGTGGGTGGTGGTGGTGGCCATCTTGAGTGCTGGCTGGTACAGGCAACATGTGCTTGGGGTGTAAGGGGGCCATTTTGAGGAGAGGCAGTGTCTGAGGCCTGCACTTATTTTGCCTACTTTTCATCCCTTATGCCCAGGGGTAGTGAGTGTTGCATGGGCCTAGTGTTTCTGAGGGGTGTCTTCTTGAATTTAAACACCATTGAGGCCATGGATGGGCTGGGATTGTGCAGATTTTATTGTTTTTTGTCGTTTTTTTGGGCCTGCTGGTGTGGCCCTTTGCCCAGGGGTGGTGAGTGTTGCATGGGCCTAGTCTTTCTGTGGGGTGTCTTCTTGAATTTAAACATAATTGAGGCCATGGATGGGCTGGGATTGTGCTTATTTTATTGTTTTTTGTCGTTTTTGGGGGGCTGCTGGTGTGGCCTTTTGCTTGCCCAGGGGTGGTGGTGGTGCATGGACTGAGTGTGCCTGTGGTGTGGTCTCACTCTCTTTGATGTAAACATCATGGATGGCATTGGATTGTGGTGATTTCTGGCTGTTTTTCTGTTTTTTGGGGGTGTACTGTTGATGTGGACTGGCCATGTGGGTGGTGGTGGTGGCCATCTTGAGTGCTGGCTGGTACAGGCAACATGTGCTTGGGGTGTAAGGGGGCCATTTTGAGGAGAGGCAGTGTCTGAGGCCTGCACTTATTTTGCCTACTTTTCATCCCTTATGCCCAGGGGTAGTGAGTGTTGCATGGGCCTAGTGTTTCTGAGGGGTGTCTTCTTGAATTTAAACTCTATTGAGGCCATGGATGGGCTGGGATTGTGCAGATTTTATTGTTTTTTGTCGTTTTTTTGGGCCTGCTGGTGTGGCCCTTTGCCCAGGGGTGATGAGTGTTGCATGGGCCTAGTCTTTCTGTGGGGTGTCTTCTTGAATTTAAACATAATTGAGGCCATGGATGGGCTGGGATTGTGCTTATTTTATTGTTTTTTGTCGTTTTTGGGGGGCTGCTGGTGTGGCCTTTTGCTTGCCCAGGGATGGTGGTGGTGCATGGACTGAGTGTGCCTGTGGTGTGGTCTCACTCTCTTTGATGTAAACATCATGGATGGCATTGGATTGTAGTGATTTCTGGCTGTTTTTCTGTTTTTTGGGGGTGTACTGTTGATGTGGACTGGCCATGTGGGTGGTGGCGGTGGCCATCTTGAGTGCTGGCTGGTACAGGCAACATGTGCTTGGGGTGTAAGGGGGCCATTTTGAGGAGAGGCAGTGTCTGAGGCCTGCACTTATTTTGCCTATTTTTCATCCCTTATGCCCAGGGGTAGTGAGTGTTGCATGGGCCTAGTGTTTCTGAGGGGTGTCTTCTTGAATTTAAACTCTATTGAGGCCATGGATGGGCTGGGATTGTGCAGATTTTATTGTTTTTTGTCATTTTTTTGGGCCTGCTGGTGTGGCCCTTTGCCCAGGGGTGGTGGTGAGTGTTGCATGGGCCTAGTCTTTCTGTGTGGTGTCTTCTTGAATTTAAACATAATTGAGGCCATGGATGGGCTGGGATTGTGCTTATTTTATTGTTTTTTGTCGTTTTTGGGGGGCTGCTGGTGTGGCCTTTTGCTTGCCCAGGGGTGGTGGTGGTGCATGGACTGAGTGTGCCTGTGGTGTGGTCTCACTCTCTTTGATGTAAACATCATGGATGGCATTGGATTGTGGTGATTTCTGGCTGTTTTTCTGTTTTTTGGGGGTGTACTGTTGATGTGGACTGGCCATGTGGGTGGTGGTGGTGGCCATCTTGAGTGCTGGCTGGTACAGGCAACATGTGCTTGGGGTGTAAGGGGGCCATTTTGAGGAGAGGCAGTGTCTGAGGCCTGCACTTATTTTGCCTATTTTTCATCCCTTATGCCCAGGGGTAGTGAGTGTTGCATGGGCCTAGTGTTTCTGAGGGGTGTCTTCTTGAATTTAAACTCTATTGAGGCCATGGATGGGCTGGGATTGTGCAGATTTTATTGTTTTTTGTCGTTTTTTGGGGCCTGCTGGTGTGGCCCTTTGCCCAGGGGTGGTGGTGAGTGTTGCATGGGCCTAGTCTTTCTGTGTGGTGTCTTCTTGAATTTAAACATAATTGAGGCCATGGATGGGCTGGGATTGTGCTTATTTTATTGTTTTTTGTCGTTTTTGGGGGGCTGCTGGTGTGGCCTTTTGCTTGCCCAGGGGTGGTGGTGGTGCATGGACTGAGTGTGCCTGTGGTGTGGTCTCACTCTCTTTGATGTAAACATCATGGATGGCATTGGATTGTGGTGATTTCTGGCTGTTTTTCTGTTTTTTGGGGGTGTACTGTTGATGTGGACTGGCCATGTGGGTGGTGGTGGTGGCCATCTTGAGTGCTGGCTGGTACAGGCAACATGTGCTTGGGGTGTAAGGGGGCCATTTTGAGGAGAGGCAGTGTCTGAGGCCTGCACTTATTTTGCCTACTTTTCATCCATTATGCCCAGGGGTAGTGAGTGTTGCATACTTGCATGTCCGTAGTCTTTCTGTGGGGTGTCTTCAATGTAAACATCAAGGATGGCATGGGATTGTGCTCATTTTTCTGTGTTTTGTCGATTTTTTGGGGTGTATAACTGAACTGATGTTCCTCTGTCTTCCATTGCTTTTAGGTGCACAAGAAGACTCAAGAGAACCACCAGTGCCAGGAAGAAGTCCTGCAGCGGTGTGTGCAGCATAACGTCACGCGACGTCACGTCTGGACACAGAACCCTCTGCAACTCGTGCAACTGCTGCCTGCTGACCTGCTCTGAAGAGGATGGCCCCAAAAAAAGTAACCCGTAGCTCCTCTAGCAAGAAAGGTGCCAGTAAGGAGCAGAAGAAGCAAGTTACCAAGGAGACTGGTGTGCCGCCCGCCCCTTTTTTTGGGAGTAAAAAAAAAAAGTATGCCTGCAGCAGCAGCAGCGGGATCTGCTGGGGACCAAGCTGGCAGCAGCACCCCCGCTCCATTGGGCTCAGTGCCACCACCACCACCACGCCAACTTAAGTCCAAGCCCTTGAGTGCTGCAGAGGCAGCCAGTATAGTTCTTCAATCACCATCGACCAGTGATGTTGGCTCATTGCAAGAAAGCAGCAGCAATGTCCCTCAATCAACACAGGTTGTTGTAGCTCATCTGACGAGTGTTGAACAACCACAGCCGCAACAACAATCACATGTGCAAGTACAAGCCCAAGTACATGTGGAAGGAGAGGCAGCGCAAGGAGATGCGCAAGCAGAGGTGCATGGAGGGTCACAAGTGCCCACAATAGTTGTTCCTCCCGAAGTAGGGGCACATCAGGAAATCGACAATCAAGGCGAGGTATCATTTGAGGAAGCCACTCCTCCTGATGATCCTTCATTGTCTTCCACACCCCTAGCAAGGAAGAGATCAAGGGTGGTGTCTACATCCTCTTCAAGCACACCTCCTTCTGATGATACGGATCAAACTTGGGAACCAGCACCACAGCCGTCTGAGAGTGAGGCACACCATGATCCAACAAAGGTAGTTAAGCGTAAAAGGAAGCTCGTCCAAAGTCTCAGAGTTATGGAGTGTGATGAGGCTCAACAAGAAGTGGCGGATACTGCTGCTGATGAAGACTCTGCCAACGACGACCCAGTCATCATAAAGGTCACTGCAGCCCCAGCGGGCATGCAGCAAACAGACATTTTGACCCTAGCCCGAAGAGCTGCTGCGCGTGATGATGATGATGATGATGTTGTCGATGAGGAGGCAGTGGAAACACCACAATCATTGGAGTTAAGTAGTACACCAACTCGTCCCGCTTCCATATTTCTTTCTGGCAAGAAGAGAGCTCCGTCAACCTCGACCTTAATTAGTGGCGGTGAAAGTGCAAAACGTACAAATGTTGGGCAATCCAGATCCTCCACTTCATCTGGCATTAGCTTCATGACCACCAGTATCGCCGCCTCCTCCAGGTCCCACAGACACTTCAAGTCCCCAGTTTGGGACTTCTTTACTGTTTGTCCCAAAAATCCAAAGTTTGCCATTTGTACCCTTTGTAAGCGTGCAGTTAGTCGTGGTAAGTCAGGTACCAACTATGGTACCGGCGGCCAGAGTGGTCATCTTGAGAGAAAGCACGCTGTCAAATGGTTTGCGCACCTAGATGCGATCAAGAAAGGCCAAAATCAAGGAAACGTTGATGTTTCATCTGATGATGACGAGCAGGAAGAAGACGTGTCAAACACGTCCCTTACACCCAGTACCCCTGTCAGCAGCACACCCAATGTGAGGCACACTAAGAGTGTTGGAGCGAGTGAGACACCAACGCACAAAAGTTCACCAGCGAGCAAAATTGGGTCAACGAAGTCATTATCAGCCCGTAAATGCTTGGTCCAGGCCAACATTAGAACAATGCTTACTTCAGACGTGCCATATGAACGCAACCACCCACTGACGCGTCTGTATAACACTAAGCTGGCTAAAATGCTAGCTGTGGACCTTCTACCTTTTTCTTTTGTAGAAGCGGTAGTTTTTCTTGAATTAGTGGCAATGCTCTGCCCTAAATGGAAAGTCCCGAGCCGGTTCTATTTTGCCAGAGTTGCGGTTCCAGCACTACATGAAGATGTGCTGCAGGCGATTGGGGCAGCTTTGCAGAAGAGTGCTGTTCACACAATACATCTGACAACAGACATGTGGACCAGTGGCCCAGGCCATGATTACATGTGCATCACTGCACACTGGGTCTCTTTTTCAGGTGTTAAAGCAAAGCTAAACGCAGGTGTTGACCCGGACCAAGTTTTCAAAGCTGCTCGGAAACATGCAACACTAGCCATGTTTGGCTTGGAGAAAAGTCACACAGCAGAAAACCTTTTGCAAGAGTTTAACAAAAAGGTCTTGACAATGCTATCCCCCCTAAAACGCAAGATTGGTTATGTTTCCACGGATAATGGCTCCAATGTAGTTAAGGCCATGTCGGAGGGTGGCTATTTCAGAGTGCCATGTTTGGCGCACTGTATCAACCTGGTAGTTCAAAAATTCTTGAGTGATAGAGACAGTGCAGCGTTTGCGGTAATGGCCACCTGCCGCAAAATGTGCAACCATTTCAGCCATTCTTTTAAGGCCCGGAAGCATCTGCGGAGACTGCTACTTCAACGTAGAATGCCAGTGAAAGCACTCATCCAGGAGGTGGCAACACGTTGGAACTCAACCTTCTACATGCTTGAGCGTCTGTATGAGCAGTATACGGTACTCGATCAATATTTCTTCACAGAGGGTACATCTCAGAAGGAGGACCTGCGGATGAGTGCGGCGCAATGGGACATAGTTAAAAGCCTGACAGACATGCTTCGTCCTTTTGAGTTCTTCACGCGTGCAGTCAGCCAGGAGGACTGTAATTTGGGAAAAGCTATCCCATTGTTGTGCATGCTGGAGCACCAACTGATGGCGGTGTCTTCTGAGTTTGAAAAAGAAGATGAAGAAAAAAAAAAACATTTCATTTTGTCAGAGAAATTATTAGAGCGCCTACGTGGTGATGAACGTCTTCAAAAGATCAAGTCAGATCAGCATTACATTTGTGCTACTATTCTGGATCCACGCTACAAAAAGGCGCTGGCAGGCGAAGCATTCTTTCCTTTTGATGATGCAGATGTTCAAAAGTACAAACATTGGTTAGCCTTGTCAGCCAAGAGGTTTGAAAAAGAACGGCAGGTTATTGAAGGAGAAGCCAGTACATCAGCATCAGCATCAGCAGGCCATCCCCAGTCACAAGAATCCACTTCTGCACCTGTGGCTGGGGCACAAGTGACCTCTCAGCCGTTAAAGACACCGGCAACTGGATCATCTGCACCACACACAACAAAAACAGTGGCTGTTGTAGAGGATTGGCTAAGTTTGCTTGGGTATGGTTCTCGAAAAAATGTCACAGCCACAGCAAAAAGTAAGCAAAGTGGAGGAACCGTTGATGACCTTGAGTCGATGGTGCAGGACTATATGAATGACTCAACAGTGGTCTTTCTTAATGAGGAGCCATTGCAGTATTGGCATGGCAAAAAACAATTGTGGCCACAGCTCTACAACCTGGCTATAAACTATTTGTCTTGCCCACTCGCAAGTGTGTCTTCTGAACGTGTTTTCAGTGCTGCTGGTGGCATTGTAACTCCCAAACGGAGCCGCCTCTCGCCCAAAAATGTGGAGCGGCTCACAATGATCAAGATGAATCAGCACCTCATACCACCAGATTACAAAGTACGAGAAAGCACGCCGCATGAAGACGAGGAGGACGGCAACGTAGATGAGGGGATTTTTTCTCTGTTCGGTGGCACTGACCTCATCCAGCCTGAATTCGCAGAGTATGATGACGAAATCTTGTTCTTATTCCCTGACACCGAGCCCTGAAAATGAGACAATCAATCAAGAACTTTCTTTTTCGTCCTTATTCACTTTTATTCCTGTGTGCTTTGTGTCTCTCTTTCTTTGTTTTGCACAGTTAATTAAATTCAAACTTTAATCACCTAATCCCAAAAACAAGACCATCATCAGAACTGTCTTCACTTGTTTGCTTATTGCTTTGAAGGTGCCGCAGTCTACATTCCTCAGGTTCACAAGTTCCGAAGAACATGCTCCTCTATCCTCCTCCTCCAGACTGCGATTTCCCTCCAAGCAGAGTGCTGGATTACGCCCAATGAAGAAAGACTCAGCACTTGTGGGGGTGTTGTACTTCTTTGCGGGTGAGTTGACGGATTTGGGCCCATTGCTGTGAAGCTCTAATAATGGACAAAAGTGTTTTGGACCAAATATGAGGTGCAAATTTCTTGCCGTTTTTGCTGACTTGCTTGCCTTTGAGGTGCTCTTTGGCGGGGTTCCGGGGGTTTGTGGGTAATTTTTGGTGTCTGTCGAAGCACTGCTGCGACAGTCTAATCTTGATTGCATTTGCTTTTCAGGAAATCCGTGGTGGAAAACAGGAGTTATGATGATTGATGATGATGACGTAGCTGAACAGCGCCGCATTTGGACCGAAGGCCGAGAGATATTGTAAGTATGAGATTTAGCTTTTTTGCTGTTTGGGGGTGTTGTCGGGTGGTTTTTTGCGGGTCGGTTGGCGCCGGCGGGTCTTGCCTGGGGCATTCCTGGGAAGGTCTAATACCGGATAGAAGTGTTTTGGACAAAATCCATAAGGAACAGCCTTTTTTTTGCTATTTCTTCTGACATCTTGCTCAATGTAGCGTTTTGGGGGGCTTCCTGCTGTTCGTGGGTGGGTTGCGGCCGGGGTCTCTGTCGAAGCACTGCTGCGACAGTCTAATCTTGATTGCATTTGCTTTTCAGGAAATCCGTGGTGGAAAACAGGAGTTATGATGATTGATGATGATGACCTAGCTGAACAGCGCCGCATTTGGACAGAAGGCCGAGAGATATTGTAAGTATGAGATTTAGCTTTTTCGCTGTTTGGGGGTGTTGTCGGGTGGTTTTTTGCGGGTGGGTTGGCGCCGGCGGGTCTTGCCTGGGGCATTCCTGGGAAGGTCTAATACCGGATAGAAGTGTTTTGGACAAAATCCATAAGGAACAGCCTTTTTTTTGCTATTTCTTCTGACATCTTGCTCAATGTAGCGTTTTGGGGAGCTTCCTGCTGTTCGTGGGTGGGTTGCGGCCGGGGTCTCTGTCGAAGCACTGCTGCGACAGTCTAATCTTGATTGCATTTGCTTTTCAGGAAATCCGTGGTGGAAAACAGGAGTTATGATGATTGATGATGATGACCTAGCTGAACAGCGCCGCATTTGGACAGAAGGCCGAGAGATATTGTAAGTATGAGATTTAGCTTTTTCGCTGTTTGGGGGTGTTGTCGGGTGGTTTTTTGCGGGTGGGTTGGCGGGTCTTGCCTGGGGCATTCCTGGGAAGGTCTAATACCGGATAGAAGTGTTTTGGACAAAATCCATAAGGAACAGCCTTTTTTTCAAGGTCAAATTTTGTTCTAAAACACAGTAGTACACCTACCTTGAGGGGAAAGATCCGCTATAATATTTTGGCCATACTTATTGATCCTTAAAAAGGTGACTCAGACAGAGCACGCAATTTCAAAAATATTGTACTGTCTATTAGGGAAATCAAAGTGTGACTTTTTGCACCACACAGCGTACATACCTTTTATTTATTTATCAGTGGTATTGTAATAGCACTTCCTGTTTTCCGTTCAATAATTACAGGCCGGGTTTCAGTCAACATCCGCCAGGCAGGCAGTGGACAGGGTGTCTTCTGTCAGTGGTCACCACATTGATGGACGAAGCGTCAGCTCGAATGGAGGAGTGCCGCCAATAAGAGGAATTGTTTGCTGCATGCTTATTACTTACCAAATTCAACAGGACAACTCCAACAACATACGCAATACAGATACAGTATCCATTGTTGTCTTTTATTCTATGAGTGTGACTGCATGTGCTTACCTTTAGTTTGTAACCAAAGATTGTCTGTATCTTCAATTATTGTTTGTCCATGCTCTGCTTTTTTTTTCTTCTCTCAACAAAACCTACCCAAAAAGAAACCCCCATTCCCATCCATTTTACAAACCCTAACCCTCTTCCCCCGGGCTGTGTTGTTTTGCTTGATGTCTGACTAAAATGACATCAATAATTCCACACACTTGCTGGGGAGGATAAGGTCATAGCAGCAACAGGCTGGTGAAGGAATACGAGGATATCTTCTAGACTTACTCAGCTTCAGTACTATATCTTCTAGTAGTAGTAGCCAATGTCAAATAAATTCAACGCAAGTACTAGTTATACTTGCAAGCAAATACTTTACCATTTGTTAGGCTACATTATGGCACTGTTCTAGTGTACTGTCACCTGCTATTTTCTCGATCGTACCGTAACCGTTGTAATGCTACAGTAAGGAGGACAAACAAGGTTTCGTTTTCTTTTTTTCCATAGGCATGCAACTGCCACTGTGTCACACCACTAGTACCACCGCAATGAGGAAATGTCACCCGCCCAGGATTGACAACGTTAATCCCCATTTCACCTGGAGCCAGCCCTGGGCCTAGCCCTAATTTCTAACACAAATTACAGGTAAGATAAGCGTTTGGTGGGAGGTAGTATAATGGAGTATTATTTCGGAGTAGACAAGAGATTGACGGTTGTACTACTAAAGTCCTACGACTGTTCAGGAAAACAAAGTTACTGTTACACCCCCGCCCCCCACCCACCAGACTGAAAAGCAGTAAAAAACAGGTATGGTCAGATAAAGTTGAAAAATATATTTATTTAGCCCTAACAAAATAATCTCCCTCACCCACCCTAACCCCAACGATTGTCTCTGAAACGTCCCAAAACGATCCCAACTCCCAAATCCCACCCCCCAAAAGTCTATAAAAAAAGGGCAAGGGACACTCCACTACTGGAGGGTGCTGGTGCTGGTGCATGATGCGGCATGGGCATAATACTCCTTGCGGAGGGTGGCAAGCTCGGAGTGGAGGCCCTTAACCAAGTTCTTATACCTCAGGACCTCCTGCTCCAGGTTGGACATGCGGACTCGTAGGCGGCGTTGGCGGTCCTTGCAGCTCCTGTGGGGGGCAGCTGGTATTTCGGTTGCTTGGCGGTGGCGGTCGTCTTTCTTAGCCCGGCTCGGTCCCGCTGGCTTAGTCACGGAGGAGGATGCAGTGGTCACAGTCGAGGATGTCGTTGTTGCACCCCCGCTCGACTGCGTTTCCTCCTCCTCCTCCAGGGCCACCAGCCGCCGATATTCGGCGACTGTGGCCTCCAGCCTCCGTTGCCGGGCCAATCTAGCCTGCTCCCTCCTTGTTGTTGATTTGGAAGGAGCAACTATATGAAGAAAGAAAGACATAGTCTGTAACCAATGCTCCTTATTAATAACACAAAGTGATTGAGCCGAAAGTTGGGTCACAGAGTACAAGTAGCAAATTGAAAGCACAGTACATAACTATTGAGGACAGTATCTATGTAACCTCCCACTTCTGCATCCTTGCTCTAACAGTAGTGGTAGTTTAATGAACTAATTCTACGACCACTATGGACTTCCATTACAGTCGACTATGACAGTACACCAGTCTTATTCTTCTTCTTCTCTCTTGTTTAGGGAAATGGGTACGTTATCTTATGCAAGCCGGCAGAATGACATGGACAGCACAGTGAACTTGCACCCGAGAAAAAAAGTTGCACACCATGATGAGTGAGACAGACTTGCGTTACTGTACCGGTCCAGTACATGCAGGTGGTGAAGCTATTACTTTTCTATTACGGGTGGCAGTGAGAAAACTCTGTTACAAGGGCTACTGCTTAATTAATTTACCTTTCACCCTACAGTGCAAATGAGTACTAGAAAAGGAAAATGAAGAAGCTAACTAATTTGATTATCTATCACTTCACATGGGACGTATTTAATGACAGATGAGATGACTTTAGGTGCTTTGCTTAATATTGAGTGAACAGTGATACACCCACACATGAATGACGTACTACAAGTAAACTAAAGTTATTAAGAGAGGTACGGAGTGTCCACCGTAATAACCAGATATATGCTGTGAATGCAAACGCAATACAAAGTACTGCTACTATTCATGGTAGTATTGGACACATTTACAATTTCTTTTCCTTGCCTTCCCTGCACTGGAACGGACGTGCGGGTGCGGTGGTACATGCTCTTCAAGGTAACACTTACTTCACCTGGCGACCATCTACTCTCTCTAGATACACATGTGCTATCTAAGAGTCAGAGAATACCATGCTCCAGGCATCCATTCAGTCAAAGTATACGCACACATACAGTTTCTGTTTCACCCACCCAGGCTGCTGTCCTTCCACCCATCCTTGCTTCATCATTGACCCAGCCATGCACCATACCATATTCTTTCCTTCCCAGCCACCTCGGGGGCCAAGCAAACACATATCGTTCTTCTTTGCCAGCCATCATACAAGTTCGCGTCCCACTTACTTACACCCTTCTTTCGCTTTTCGTTCATCCCATCCATCACGTTCGTCTAAGAACTTATTGGGATTCTTCTCACCAAAAACTTCACAGCTAAGTCGAAGTACATTTCGAGGAGGCTACTACCTGGTTGATTTGTAATTGTAATACACCCGTGCAGAAAGCACACTATGCAGTCTTCAATCTCAATAAGTAAGGAATATATAGCTTACCTGTTTCCGCCACCACCGTTTGATCCCCCACAGGAACGTCCGCCGGCTCTTGTACCGCCTCCTCCCCAGAGGCCTCCGAGTCCTGGTCCAACACAGCCACCTCCGCGCTGGCCCCGTCACCAGATGTTACACCTACAAAGTACATTTAAGAATGTTAGAATACACCACTCACTACTATATAATATTTGGTCTAGGAGAAATGTTAAAAAAACAGAATACAATGTAATAATTTGTGACTGTCTACTCCATAGTAAAAATGTCCCATTTTCCAGGGAAGGCTGTTGTCTTGCTGCACTTTTATGCACAACTGATGAATGCTTGCTTTTGATTTTTAACACGCACCACTTTTTCTCCTAACAGACAGAAGCTTGACTCCTGAGTCCTAAGAACACGACCAGGATCAAGTTCAAACCAGGTGAGAGCTCGGCTCGACCACAAGAAATGTGTCCAATTAATCGTCAGCACTAACCACTTTTCCGTTTTCAGTTAAATAGTTTTATGACAAAGTAGATTTTAATAAATGTGTTTACTTTTAATAAAGCTTTTAAACTTAAATAGACTCTGTGGTTTTTGTTCCTCTAGACTAGAGTGGATGAGCTAAAGGTTTTGGAATTTTTGCAAGCATGAGTGCCTCTGACACTTCTTGACTGTGCTGTGACTCCGTACTACTCTCTTGTCCTGCGTACGATAATCTAGAGATCATTGGGGATCTATAATCGGTGACTTCGGGAGCTGAATGACTCTGCCACACTATCTAGTCAGTAAGGAGACAGTGCATAGAGGTATTGCTGAATATAATGGGAGTCCAATGGAATTGCCAAATGTCCAATCTTAGTTAGCTACACAGACAGACTAATAAGAATAGTCTAGTAATACCACAGGGAGTCATATTCGAGGCAGGATAAGAATTTATATCCAGTCTACAAGAAGATCAAAGACGATTTAGAAAAAATCGAATGAGGAACGCTAGGAAAAAATAGGTACTGTTTATTAAAATGTAAACTTACTGGGGCCAGCAAAGGAGCCCTCGCCTGCCCGATCCTGGCCTGCATCCTCAGCACCCTCCTCCTGTGTCCTCTTGCCCTTGGGGGGAGCTGATGTACAACATGAAAGAAAGAAAAACCAGAAAACATGGATGAGATTTTTCAACCAAATCAAACATTTCAAAAGAACAATAACAACATATTTTGGAAAAATAGGAAATAGATAGACAACTATTCCACGGGATCTATCTCATGTGGTATACTACGTTATTCGTATTGCCTGATTTGCGGAACGTTGACTTAGAAAGTTCCTATGTAACTCAATAAACAGACTACTAAAGAGGTTTGCCTAGGCCTGGCACTGCAGGCAGCAGTGCGCAACACGTGACAGACAAAGTCCATCCTGCTTGCAGATCAGTGAATACTCAAACTATCAATCCACCCGCCACCACCGCCACTATTTCTTCTTATAGCCATGTGTCTAAAGGAAGGACTGGACTTCAGTCTGTTGGGGCTGATAGAAGTCCCTTGCGGAAGTTGCGGCTCATTTTCCTCCATTGTTGCGTGCCTTTTCTGACGCAGCGGCAGAACAAAAGACTCGCCATGGTGTTGGTGCGGCGTATATATTAAAAAAAAACACATATGGGCATATGGGCGATGCATCACGTTGTAAAGCCCTGCGCCATCAGGGGGCGTTCCGGCGCAAGGGAGGGCGTACCTGCGCAGGAACGAATCCTAAAAGTGGCTGAGGGAAATCTACAAGATGTCAATCAGTCACTTTTAGGACAATGATGCATGACTCAAACCCTGCGCGCTTGAAGCCGACGTACGGCTTGATGCAGCATTGGGGAGATAGGGTACCCCAGAGCATTGCTGGAGCTGCGCCATCGTTGGCACGCAACTCCAGCAATGCGCTGCCTTTACGGCACAGATGCGTAAGGCTTCTGTGACGTTTTGGGCCAATGGGTGGTGGTGGCATGGCACACAATTACTGCCGCATCCCTGCTACTTTGCAGGGATGCGCCGGTAATTGAAAATATGACCCTTACTGTCTAGCATTACGCAGTTCTTTTCTTTACACTACACTCATACATAATTTCTCAGGCCAATGAAATGCTTCTGAACACAACATACAAAACAAAGAAGCATAGTAGCAAGCAAGGCTACTGAGAAGGAGAGCAGTGCACCTGAAATGCATAGAAGATTTTGAAATATAATTTACCTCAATGTAATCGGCAGCATTATTGCTCTTGGTAAAGAACAAAGATTTGCAAATAACAGAGCAGGATAAAACAGAGTAGTAAATGTACTACTACTACTACTCACCAAGCCCGGGGACCTCTACGCCGAGCGCGTCCAGCAAGTCCCGCTCCCGGTCCATGACATCGGTCCAGCGGTGGGTGGCCTGGTTATATGTGCGCCGGACCCCAGAGATCTTG